>NW_028317802.1:14990000-15297812 GCF_062004578.1 Staurois parvus
CTTGCAATCCAGCATTGTTCCTGAGAGCAGCATTGCTGCTCTTTCCCTCCTCACAGGCACAGAGGCAGCAATGGGAGCCATTGTTTCCTGCTGCTGTTAATCAAATCCTGTGAGGAGGGAGCAGATGGCAAGGCCAATCCATGCAGTTTGTGTCTATGGACACAGAGAACAAGGCTTGGGAGCGAGCCCACATGTCTGCTCCTACAGCAAGCGCTTGTTATAGGGCAGACACATAAGAATAGGAGCCAAGACTGTCAGCAGGGGTCCCAAGGAAAGGAGGTTCGGGGCTGCTTTGTGCAATACCATTGAACAGAGTGGGTGAGTAAAACATGTTTGTTATTTTAATAAAAAAATTGCCTTTAATAATACTTTAAGTTATGTGTCACTTCATAAAGAACTCATCACTATGAGCAGCGGTGGCCGAGCATTGCACTTTTGATGGACAATTTGAATGCTGATGTATGGCCCTTTGAAATGTGAGTGAGCATTTTTAATGTGTTAATGCAGTTATTCTACCTTTACATATGAGTGCATTGGAGCTGTGAGGAGGATGTGGAGAGTTCTGAATCCTGAGACTGGTGTCTACAGATGAGGTTTCCTGGCTTATTGACCCATTACTTAGTGAAGGGTCTTAGACATCAGGTGATTTGTTTGTCTTGAAGGGCATGTGGTATCAACTGCACTAAGAAGATATTAAGCACTGAGCAGCACAGTGTGGACCTTTTGGAGCACTTTTCACCAATAAGACACTTAAATCAGAAACACTTATATGAGAGTGTTATGTCATTTGTATTATATTTTTTGGCAAAAGTATTGTATCACTAATTTATGCCACAGTATGTGTACAGTATAAAGCTCTCGTATTGTTTGATTGATTTTGTTTTTCAGTGTAAATAGAGGGGTACACTAAGAATTTGAGTGGCTGCTGGGGTTTAGTTTCATTATTTACACATTCCATTGCACGGTTAATTTTTGTTAGCATCACCTTGCTATGCATTACATTATCAAACAAACCTATTTGGTTAAAATTCAGAGTTTAATGTTGAACTAGATTATACATCCACAATACAGTTTTTATTTTTTTGTTCTTTTATTTCTCCTTTTTGTATATTATATGATCACACAGAAACACACAAAAACTGTTTATTTTTATTTCTAATGCTTATTTTATCACTACATTTATTTTGCAAGATGACAAAATAGCTAATTTATTTTACAACATAATTCTAAACTGGATACAGCAGTCGGAAAAAATACCAGAGTAAATTTACCTTGGGGACAACACAACAGTACATTTGGGTATGGTTGAAATTAAAATGTAATGGCATTAAAGAACAGTCTCTCAATTCTATTATTGCAGAATGAAATGAGATAGCATTCAGAGCACAAACATATACGAACTCCATACACAAATCTCTTTATTTGCAATCAGCTCGAGAAAATTGCTTAACTAAATAAATTACAGTGATATTTGAATGTCTTTAGTTAAGGAAAATGTAGTACTGAAAATACTATAGTACTGATAATAACATTATGAGAGGCACTCATTTTAATATTATCGTGTATTTTCCTAGTATCCCCAAAGATGCCAACTGATGTGACAAGTATAGCGGCAAACTATTATTATTATACAGGATTTATATAGCGCCAACAGTTTGCTCAGCACTTTACAATATAAAGGGAGACAATACAGCAACAATACAGTTCAATACAAGAAGAAATGATTAATATGTCTGTGTGGATATAATTTCTGGGGCATCATTGGAACTGAAGCGGCTTTGAGAAGGTATGAATTATCTAACTCTGCAGAACAAGTACTGTTGGAATGTGACCAACTAGTTATGCCATGACTTGGATAACAAAGAATACACAATTAAAATCCTAGTTATAGATCTGGTGTGACATCATGATTTTATTCTTCCTTCTGCAGCCAGGGCGTCCTGAATACTGCATTGGAGAGTGAAATGAACTGAAGTGGTGCCAGTTCTTACATTGTTCTCCTGTGAGCCCAAAGAGCCTTCATAAAGAACCCTTAAAGAGCAGGTTTTTGATGCCCTAGGCTCCAAGGAAGTGGGTAACATGACATTGGGCAACATTCAAGCTGAGAAAGGGCTAGTGTTGGACTGCAGAGTCTGCAGGGGGCATGGGTCAAGTATGGCAAGTATATAGCCAGAGTTCTTTGTTTTGATTTCTGCACAGCAATTATTTTTTATCTTGAGCTGGACCTGGGTTTTAAAGAAAACCTGTACTGACAGAATTACAAAATATGCCTTTTGTTGCTCTGACCTTAAAACAGTTACCAAATCACTGTCCTGGAACTAGCATGCAGCCAGTAAAGCCAGTCAAAATGACTGAAAACACCAAAGCATATGTTAGGAAACTAGTACTTACAAAATGAGAGTTTGGCAATGACAGCCTAGGTATTTTCACAGCACAGGTTTATTTTATCCAGAGTTTAAGGCAATTTAATGCACTCTCTCTCCCCCTTCCACATTTTGTCAAAATAATGGAGAAATAAAAGAGAGAAACAAAAAGGAAAAGTTCAGTGGTGAACCCCCATGTGTACATTCCTTCAAAATACACATCTCTCTGCTATTCCATTCAGTTCCCAACCACACTTTTTTTTTTACTAAAACAAATGGATGCAATGAAAACTAGAACATAAACAACCCCTTAAAATGACCAACATTTAGATAACACTTCTCTAAAGATACTCTTGACCTATGAAGAAAATTGAGATAAAACTTTTGTTTTCACAGTGTTTTCAACAATCTCTGCAGTACATTGCTCAACAATTGATCCAGTCACATAGATCTCTCTGGTCCTAAGTGGTTGTATTCTCTAGATTTTAGCAATAAAAAAATTTTCTGATAAAAGGCTTGTGACAAAACTGCCATGCTCAGTTGATTTACAATAATGTAAACTTGGCCCAACCACCAGACTGTTTCCAAAAACAGGGAACATAGCTCAACTATGCAGTTTAAAAGGTGGCAATATTTTTACTAATATATATATATTTTATTTATGAAAATGATAAAAATCTAACGGGTGAGGGGGGGAAGCAGGCATGGAAACTATTCTGAATAGCAGCATGGAACTTGTAGGGTTTATGTGTAAACAGGTGCAGAAACATAACAAACGTATAAATAATTTGCTCAGTCTTATATAGTACAGCCTAAAACCTGGATTAAAAATAAAGCCTAAAATAATTATACACGGTGAACCGCTTGCTCTTCCTTCTATGTTATCGATATACAGTACATATATAATGGTTCTCTATGGGACGCAAACAAAATATCTCTAATATTCCATTAACACTGGAATTTCTTTTTAGGGTTTATGCAGGTATGCCTGGTATTTAAAAAAAAAAAGACACTTGTTTAAAAAGTATAAGGGGACGAAAGAGTGGAGTTTGCTGCAATGGAAAGTATATTTGTAAAAAGAAAAAAAAAAAAGTTGGAGGAGGGAATTTTACTCCTATTATAGTAGTGCATAAGTAAACCATAATGAATTTATGGTTTAAAAGAAACAGACACTTGTCTGCTGTCTGATCTTTATTTGTGTCCTTCAGGTTTGGCAGAATTCTGTCCCAAATAAGCATTCAGCCACGTCACCAATTAAAAAAAAAAACCCTGAAATTTACCTGTAAGTAGTTATCTCTGAGAGCAATGTGAAGCACTATGGACTTTATCAAATAAAGTACTAATAGTACTTCCATGTAGCAACTCATTACAATTGAGCAGAATTCAGCTTTCACAGGTCTGATATTACCAATTAATATTGCTTAACTAAATAAATTACAATGATATTTGAATGTCTTTAGTTAATGAAAATGTAGTACTGAAAATACTATAGTACTGATAATAATATTATGAGAGGCACTCATTTTAATATTATCGTGTATTTTCCTAGTATCCCCAAAGATGCCAACTAATGTGACAAGTATAGCAGCAAACTATTATTATTATTATTATACAGGATTTATATAGCGCCAACAGTTTGCTCAGCACTTTACAATATAAAGGGAGACAATATACAGTTCAATACAAGAAGAAATGATTAATATGTCTGTGTGGATATAATTTCTGGGGCATCATTAGAACTGAAGCGGCTTTGAGAAGGTATGAATTATCTAACTCTGCAGAACAAGTACTGTTGGAATGTGACCAACTAGTTATGCCATGACTTGGATAACAAAGAATACACAATTAAAATCCTAGTTATAGATCTGGTGTGACATCATGAGTTCTTTCTTCCTTCTGCAGCCAGAGGGTCCTGAATACTGCATTGGAGAGTGAAATGAACTGAAGTGGTGCCAGTTCTTACATTGTTCTCCTGTGAGCCCAAAGCGCCTTCATAAAGCACCCTTGAAGAGCAGGTTTTTGATGCCCTAGGCTCCAAGGAAGTGGGTGACATGACATTGGGCAACATTCAAGCTGAGAAAGGGCTAGTGTTGGACTGCAGAGTCTGCAATATGGCAAGTATACTGTATAGCCAGAGTTCTTTATTTTGATTTCTGCACAGCAATTATTTTTTATCTTGAGCTGGACCTGGGTTTTAAAGAAAACCTGTACTGACAGAATTACAAAATATGCCTTTTGTTGCTCTGACCTTAAAACAGTTACCAAGTCACTGTCCTGGAACTAGCATGTATTTTCCTAGTATCCCCAAAGATGCCAACTGATGTGACAAGTATAGCGGCAAACTAGTGTATAGAATTAAAGTAAAGCTAAAGGAAAAATTTTTATTTTTTAAATTTAAAATAGAGTAAGGATCAGTTCACACACAACGCTTAGCTGTCAGAGAGGTAAACCGCTGCACATACACAGCTCCTTTTTTCCCCCTCATTTAACTTTATTTGAAGTGTACAAAAGTATACTTCATTCATGTCACTGTACAGCAGCCTGATACACTGCAAAGTGACATGTGATCCTGTACAAAGTGCTGCAATAGAATGCAACATTTTATCGCAGCTCGCTGCAGTGCAGCTCCGAGCTGCATTGAAGTGTGAAGAATACACAGAAAACAATTTTTTTTGGGTGTCCTTGTAGTGACCAACATTTTACAATGCAGTAAAACCCCGGTCACTGACCTGTGTGTAAATACAAGCCTTAGAGAGGGATATAACTCCTACTAATTTTTTGCTATCCATGTCCCTTTGGGGAGACTTCCCATTACTTTCTGTCATAAGCTAAACAGGATGTGAGAGCAAATTTCTCCAAATGAGGGAATCCCTAGTTGTCACCAAGGTCACCATAACAATGTCCCTTCGGAAGGTTTTCTCTTTATTCCTGTTCTAGTGACAACCCAAAATTTGGAAATTTATTTTTCTTTAACTCTCCATGATAACAGTAAACAGGACAAATACAGAAGGTGAATCTCTTTAATAGGGGCAGAGGCAGCAATAAAATCTGACAGGTTCCAACCCCCCTCCACTTTATCCTAAAAAAACTTTGCCATATAATTTAATGCATTGAAAATTGTATTGTTAGGCTACGTTCACACTAGCGTTGTGTGCTGGCGGCAGAGAGGCATTTGTGAAGCGTTTTTACCGCTTCCCAAATGCCTCTGCCAATTCTGCACATTACAGCACATGGTGCTGTTCTAACGGGAGCGTTTGCGTCATGTTTTGCGTCACGGCAAAACGGACACCTCTGGTCGAGTCAGGAGGCGTTGAAGCCTCCTATTCTCGTCTATGGTGCCGCTCCGCAAATGCCCGGCTGGCGTTTGCGGTGCGGTTGCGATGCAGTTGCGGGGCATTTGTGGAGCGGTAAGACCACTCAAACTGCATTATAGGCATTTGTGGGACGTTATTAACGCTCGGCAAGCGCCTAGCAACCGCCGCTAAACCGCGCATGCGGCGTTTGCAGAGTGTTTGCGGAGCGTTAAAAAATGCTCTGCAAACGCCGGACCAACGCTTGCCAAACACTATGGGGGCGTTTGGTAAGCGTTGCTAAAACAGCCAAGTGTGAACGAGCCCTTAAGGGGACAACAATTCCACTGAGGATCTGTGCTTGGCTGGCATAATCCAGTGTCATATGGCTGTGGGTGGGTGCAGCATGGTGCAGCATCAGTGAATACGCTAAGTCCAGTTTGCAATTAACAAAACTTGTATTGGGGAAATGGCTGAAAGATACAAACAGCCCTACAAGAAGGCACCCAGCTAGCATTACAAACAGTTCTGTACAATAATATAGAGTGGAGCAGGTTCTGATGCATCAATAGCATCTGTCTCTGAGGGAGGAATAAGGCCTGGTCAGTTTGCGCCCAATGAGGAGGATTCCTAGGAAGGATTGTGTGCCCCTATCCTGTCTCTACTTGTCCATAACCTTTCCCTACCACTATTCTCTTTACCAGACAGATGGGTAACCTTTCACTGCACTGTCCACTCACAAAATGCATGCCAAGCCCAGCAGCCAGGGTCTTAAATTGACCCTGCCTGACCTAAGATGGCTACCAGAGTCACATGGGAAGTTGAGAGTGACCGGATCACTTCCCAGTGAACAAGTTCCTCCTGAATTGCTCTCCCTCTGCAATGCCACTGTGGCTTGAGTGTCACCTGCAGCGGAGAAAGGAGACTGCACCTGCCTACATGGCTAAGATGGAAGACCTGGTTGAGTCACAACATTTGTACATCACATCAATACAGTATATTTTATATCTCTGGTTTTCAGGTTTCTGTATAGCTTGGGTGTAACTGGAGTAAATCTGAACAAAAGGGTATCATAGACTCCCCTTTCCCCCTGTTACACATAGGGTTGATTTACTAAAGGTAAATATACTGTGCACTGCATGTGCAGTTGCTTTATATCCAAAGCAAAGCTCTGTAATGAGGTGAAGCTCTGCTGATTTATTTCATAGAATCATGTGCAAGCAAAAATGCTGTTTTTTTTCCCTACGTGTTCTCCTGAGATCTAAAGCAACTGCACGTTCAGTGCACTTCCAAGCACACTTGGAGTGCACTTGCAGTGCACAGCCTATTTGCCTTTAGTAAATCAACCCCACAGTATGTTACATATGCTCTGCATGACCTGCCATGTTACATTCCATTTTAGAAGTCACTTTGCATCAAAGATTCAATGTCAGCAGCTATTGTAGAGGAGAAGTCCTTATAAATATGTCATTATTATGCCATCAGCATGTGTTAAAATCTGAAAGATGTCATTTTCCCAGGGTCTCAGGATAACATTGAGGTGGTGCTGTTCCTCAAGGTATAATAGTGTATTAAAGATAAGCAAGATCCGTTTGTCCCAGAGGTTAATCAATGTATCTGTGTTGAGTGAAGCAATCCTGAGGCTCGTGAAAGCATCCTACTTCATGAAATGCCAGGCTATGACCCAAGCATTCAGTACTTTACTGAACTGGTCTTGATAATAAAACATGGTTAGGTCTTGGAACTGCTTGCACAGCCTAGTAAAGGAATGTCTCTCTTCTAGACCAGCCATAACTTGGACTACCCTTTCTGTTTACCATACTTAAATCAACCCTGTTGCTAGATCAAAGCGTTTTTAAAAAGGCTTTCCTGTATAGAAATTCTATACTATAATAATACTCCTCTAAACTGTCTCCTGTGTTGCCAATATTCGATCTTGAAGAAGTGCAGATGGAACCACAGAGCACAGCAGTGAAAATTTTTAGCTTTCTAAAATATCAAAATATATGTTGGTATCACATAACTGATTTTGGCATGTTGGTCCACCTGATATCAATGGTATTCATTGACTTGTTACCATGCTACTATTTACTAGGAGAAAAATGTCTGTATATGTATACATCAGTCTTTTTCAGTCCAGAACATTATTATTCCCTATATATTAAGGACTTTAAGATATAGAAAACTGCTTTTAAGCTAACCATACACCTTTCAATCTTATTGTGCTCCAAAGAGTTTTCCCCATTTGAGTAATGGGTCTTTTCAGGCAACATACACACATATAAAATGTAAATACATTTTATTACAAAAATGATCTTATTGTGCAATCTCCTATAAGCTCACCACATACAATCTGACCATACAATTTCTGATCCACCAACAACTATAAGGATGCCTGACTGCATACACATTGAATGAACATTTTAAGAAGGTCATGATGTTACATAGTTTTATCTAAATACAAAATGGTTTATGTAAGAATTGTACAGTCATATTGCAATGTATAGGGCGTGTGTTAGGCCACGCAGTGGACACGTTTTACTGAGATTTGTCATTTTTATTTACACACACAATGTGAATATGTCACCTATGTTTTTCATTTAGTGAGGGGCTCCAAGGTTTATTGCTGATGTGAAGAAAACTTGATTTTTTTTTTTCAGAATCTTAAGTTCTGTACTGGGTCCTGGAGCCCAGAGGCTTTGATGATCATTGAGTGGAAGAAGCTTCCATTCTTAGATCCACTTCTTACTTGGTAGCCAGACTTCATTATTAGTCTCAGGCCTTTATATATGTGATCTGACCCATGCCCAAAGCTCTGTCTTTTGCCTATCTCTGGCAAGAATATTAAAAAAAAGATGATGCCTGGTTTGTTGGAAAACCAGTTAAGGGGTATCCTGTTAGTCAGGAAATGAATTAATGGGTAAACGACTCATACAAGCAGATATTTTGCGTGCTTTGTGCTATTGACTAGCTATACAAAGCCCTCCTGCATTGTGTTGCTAAGCAAAGGTGCAGGGAACACATGCTTGGACTGTTCCTGGGTGTTCCTGTCTTGTGCATGGACCACTGCCAATAGCAGTTGAGCCTGTCCTCCATACTATATATTGTAAATAAGCCTATGGTTTATACAAATTGCAGCTGTGAAACTTGGTGTTAACCCCACTAAGATCAGGGCTTACATTGCAGACTAAGGCAATATCACCATGTAATATCAGATTAGGCAACTCATATGGCTACAATATGACCTAGGCCTGGGTAAAATCTTGAATTTACTGGAACATAGAAGCACAAACTGTGACCTTGTTTATATAATTTTAACAACTAAATACAAGAAAATGCAAACTCACTGAAGTTTGAGGAAGTGGGGCAATCTTGAAAATTAATTCTCAGGTTGAACTGGAAGGACTGGTGTCTTTCAACCTTACCACCTATGTGACTATGTAATTCTGGCTTTTTTAAACAACGTATGTGACAAGTGCAGCGCTCGTAACTAATAAAGTGAATGGATAAAATACAATAAAATAAATCAAATTGAATTTGAATAAAAGATAAGAAGTAGTCCCATAAATATAAATAAATAAGGATAATAAAGGTGCCTTCGTTGTCCGGGTAGAGGTGGTAATGAAATGCGCACTCACCGGACGGAGGAGCCACACCATGCCGTGACGTCACGCCGCCGGAGCAACGTGGAGCTCCGGTGGCCATTATTTACTACCAGCTGGTCAGTCCTCTTACAGACTACTGTCTGCAACGTTTTACACTATTTATGTGATGCACCTTTTGAATAAAAGTCTTTGTTTAACCTACTACACTATGGGAGTGTCCTTGTTGTCCCCTGGGGGAGTATTCTAGCCTGCAGATCCATTACTAGGATGGATCACCACCTACCACCCAGGCCATTCGGAGTGACAGCACCCACCAGGACCACACAGGTATATCTGAGGGAGAAGGACAGCTCATCTGGGTTCCAACAGAAGGAAGACTTCCTACCACCTGAGATCAGGATAATTACATACAAGGCGCATTTAATATGCGAGCCCGGTGAGTACGCATTTCATTACCACCTCTACCCGGACAACGAAGTCACCTTTATTATCCTTATTTATTTATATTTATGGGACTACTTCTTATCTTTTATTCTAATTCAATTTGATTTATTTTATTGTATTTTATCCATTCACTTTATTAGTTACGAGCGCTGCACTTGTCACATACGTTGTCTCTTTCATAGGTTTTTGGTACCTAATTCTGTGCGTAGCAGCTTGTTTATTTATACTAAGGCGCTTTTTACTACTCTTTATATATTACTGGCTTTTTTAAAGACTAATAGAAAGGGATTATCAAAAAGGGCACAGGGAGCTGTTAATTATGTTTTTTTTTCTCTATCTTGCAGAACTACATATTATTGGGGAAATGTGCTCAAATTGAAAAGTCCTTCAATTCTTAGTTAAATATGAGAAATTTAATTAGCAAATGACTACAGAATGACAATTTTATTATTGAATAATAATAATGTCAAATAGTATAGTTATGTTGTTGAGATAAAATGTTTGTGTGTGTGTGTCAGCTGCAATGTCTTTTGTGTGAGAGAGAAAAAAAAACACCACACCCAACTTTCTGGAACTCTTAGTGACACATTTCATTGTATATAATGTTCTTTCCTATATTAATGTCCTAATTGAGAAATATTACAGTATAAATATTACATTCTTATTATATGTTTTATGGAATCTACAAATCACTATAGGATTATTTTATAGGAAAAGACCTTCTTACTCTGACTTCTGAACAGGGCAGGGTCGTACAAGCAAATGCCTAATGAATACCATCTGTAAAGGCTTGCTTGTAGTATTTAAACACCAGAAATATGTACTTTCACATAGGGCTCTTTGAAGTCTGCCTATTTTTAATTACTATTATTAGTAACTAGGCAGATAATAGATATTAAAGTAAAGAAGGATTTTAACTGGAGTTTAGGAGCTGCCATGGTGGAATGTACCAATACAAAAAAAAACACGTATTCATCATGGAGAGTGTTCTCTTTTCAACATTCAAAAAAGAAATTGAATGGTAAGGGGAGTATCTATCAGGGACTTTCCCCGTTTATAAATCACCACAATAATATCTTTCATCATAGAAAGGGGAAGAGCCCTAATTTGGAAAGCATCAGTGAGTGTTGTATGTACAGTAAGCAAGGAACAAAAATTTCAGCATATTGCTTGTAATACTCTGCTGGGAGTCCATCTGCCCCTGAAGTTTTGCCAGACTGTATAGATGCAGTAGTGCAGAGTAGTTCTTCCTGGGTAATAATGACCTTGAGCGCAGAGTGTTGGACAGGACAAAGTGTGGGTAAGAAGATATCATGTAAGTAGCCATCCAGGTCACTAGGTGTGTAGTTTACAGTAGAGGCATAGAGGTTGCAATAAAAAGATACATATTAGTAATAAGTCTAGGGAAAATATAAATGTGATCACAAGGACCATAGATCCTAGGAATAGAGCTGACTGTTCTTTAGATAACTAAGCAAGCAATCTACCTCATATGTCTCCTTGTTCAATTATACATTGTGAAAAAGGGCTTTCCACTTAAGCTCAGTGTGGATTTGAGAGACTACCAGTAAGGTGTTAAGGAGGGTTCTTTAACCTCCCTGGTGGTCTGATTCTTTCCGATTTTTGGTGCTGAAAGCAGTACCATTATTTTGCATGGAAATTTGGCGTTTTATATTGTAGGCCTGTAATTTTTAAGAATAACTCACTGAAATCTGTCCGAACAAGAGTCTAGTAAACATCCCGGGTATGTTAAAATTTGAAACATGAAATCATAAATTATAATTTAATAAATAATCATAAAAAATAATAATATAATAATAATAAATTTAATTCAATAATATAATCAAACCAAAAACACTGAAATTTGAAATATAGCGCCAGTTTGCACATCACTGAGCAATGTCACAAAATCGTTTTCAGTGTCTGATGACAAATTTCCCCACGAATCATTATCACTCAATTCTGCAAGTGGTTCTAATTTACTAGCGTGGTTCTCTTGCTGGTCTAAAACCGCTTTTGACCTAAAGGGACGATTTTTGGACGTCATGGACGTTTCTCAGTTTCCAGGTAGAAAGAACAGTAAAAATGCAGGCAGGGCACAGGACAGAGCACTACGGAAAAAAATGTATGTGAAATGGTTTGATACAGTATTGTTTTACTATGAGATTTTAGTGATTTTAGTGAATGTGACTTTTTGTCATTTTCAAATTTCCCGCCGTTCCGTCCCCCTGTACATCCCGACACTTGCAGGGGACGGAACCCAGATGACAGATACCGGCATCCGCCGGATTACATTGCCGGGGACACTGCAGGAGGGACATCGCGGGAGCGCAGGACAAGGTAAGTGACCAAGGGATCGCAGAGCAGCGCCACATGGTAAGCCCGAGTGTAGCTCGGGGTTACCGCTTGTGGTACTGAAACTTTAACCCGAGCTACACTCGGGAATACTGCCAGGGAGACTACGCATTGGAGTTCATGAGAGACAACAAGCAGACTCAAGCAAACCCTATCCATCTTTTCTTTAGATTGTCATCTAGCTGTACTGATTTGAGTGACATATTAACCTCTTCTGAATGCTTCTAAACTGTCCCAACTACAAGTGGGTCCGCAGTACCAAAATGTGTGGGTCAGAAGTGCTGTAATGGGAGTCAAATCTAATATCTGAGATCCAAAAACTAGAGATTCTCCAAAGTTTGTCCCCAGGGTCAGGAAGGAGTTTGAACTCCAGTAAAAGAGGGGCATGATCGACAAGGTAAAATTTCAATAGAAGTTATAGTTATGAGTATAGGATGAGTGGAATATGCTAGGTCCTAGAAAAACATTTGTGGGATGCAGGTGTAGGCCATAGTGGCAGGATGCTTCCATCCCCAGAAGAAAACACATATCGGCTCATTTAGGGAGATCACAGATATCTTGGGAGGAGGGGCTGTCTATCCAAGACAGAGCAGCGTACAAAATTAAAGTCCCCCATAAGCAGGACTCTGTCCACAGCATATAAGGCTACCTGAGACATAATAATAAACAGGAGAGATACATTGGCAGGAGAAGGAAGGTATAAACCCACAAGTTTCACTTCCCCTTGATTTAGTGTAGCATGTAGTATAACTGCCATCTGGATCAGAGGTAAGATTAATAAGGTGAAAAGGAGCACATTTATGGATGAGGATGCTCACCTCAAGGTAATGACTGAAAAAGGTAGCATGATAGTGGCGAGCAACCCAATGTATTTTGAGGCCCAGAATTTTTCACCATAGATGTGTCTCTTGAAGGATACACACATGTAGAGTATACTGTTTAAAAAATTAAAAATCAGGGGGTGTTTGACCTTATAATTAAGGCTGTAGGTATTCCACAAAATTATCCTAATTCCTGACATCCTGGTGTTAGCATGAAGATTTTACCCAGTATGAGAGTGAATGGGAATAAAGGAGGAGAGGGGAAATCCAGAGGGGAGGGGCGGTACCTAAGTCATTGTACTGTATATTGTGCGGGATTAGCTTAGTAGCGGGTTGTGCTTGACCCCCTGGATGAGTCAGAGCACGATGAAAGAAGCTCAGCATGACAGCAGGATCTTGGTGAATAAAGTTGTGCTTTATTTACAAGTCTGGTGTACACACGATGCATATATTCAAAAACAGCAAAACAATAACAAACAGAAAATAAAGCCTTGCCACACTGGGCATCTAACTGCAAGCACAGATTCCTATCTGCCTGTCTGGATACAGCCTATCGCTGCACAGACACAGTGTCAGGGATCCCTACTCCGTGCAGCCATGCGACGGTGCCGGATCCCTTCTGGCTGCGGTGGTGCGAGTGCGCATGCGTGGGAGAGTGCGGACGCACACGCGCAGGAACGTGTGAGTGTGTGCATGCGCGGTAGCGTACATGTCACCGCAAGGCGGGCTATTTAAACCTCCAATACAGTTCAGTCAATACTTTCTGGTCTATAACGTTCTGCACTCTATAACCTGATTCTGTTGCCTGTATCTGATCTGACCTAAGAAAGAACTCCGCCTGCACCAACCTTGGCTTATTCCTATCATCTTGCCTGCTCCCTTGTACTTGATATGCTCGTTTGATCCTGACCCGGCTTATCTGACTCTGCTGCACCTACTTACCTGTATCTGCACCTGGCCTGTATCCTGATTGCTGCCATATTTACCTGCTGCTGCACCCTTGGTCCTGCACCTGGCCTGCATCCTGGTTACCGTCATACCTGCCTGCTGCCACATCCACGCTCCTGTGTTCGTTCCTGGTCTGCATCCTGATTGCTGCCATACCTGCCTGCTGCTGCACCCACGTTTCTTCATCCGCACCTGGCCTGCATCCAGATCTCCTGGGTCTTCACCTGCCTGCTACCAGCTCCAGACCCACCCAACACTCGTGCCACTCCTGGCTCCGTGCCCTCTGTTCCCACTATCAGGGGCTTTTAAGTTACTCTCAGATGTTAATGAAATGCCTCTCTCTCTCTTCTATATAGTATTTTAAAACTTTTTTTGGATTGGTACATGTGCCCCATGGCAGTGCCCAGCTGTCCATTCATTTTTTGATAGTAGTTTACCTTGCCTTTTGCCATAAAAAGTTCAGAATTTAATTACAGGATTTTGTTTTAATAGACCATAACAACATTTGCTGCTATGTTTGGGTTCACCAAGTTAATGATGATTTTAACTTGGTGAACACAAACATAGCAAACCTTTTAAAAAGACACAAAAACTCAGTAAGAGGGCATCCTTTCTGCAGGTTGGATTTAATTTCATCTCAGCAGGGGCAGATGTACCTTTTGTGCATTATTTAACCATGTCTCAGGTTTGTAATATTGTGGTGTCAGGCAGCAGACACCTCCATCACTCCCTGCTTGACCTAATTGGAACACACAGTTGCAACTCCAATATTCTCCTAAAACCATTTATGCTGGAACTGAAAGAGGTGTTTGCTGTCTGTATCTAGTAAAGAATTGAATGGTCCCCATCAAGAACAAATGCACAATAAACAAATAAACAAGATCAGCAAGTAAATGCTATCACAACTACAGAGACACACACTAATGTTTTTTAAATACAGTAAGGTTCTTCCTATGCAAGGAGGCAATCCAGTTGGTGGTGTTTGGTCAGTCTGGCTACCTTGCTGATGACAAAAAAAATGGAAAAAGTACAAGGTCGGAAGAGCTGGGAGATTCCCGAGACTTGTTACCCCACGGCTGACAGCAGCAGCTAGGAGGCTGGCTACGCTCATTACCCTGCTCCTGATGGGAGTTGCTGGGAGGCTGTCTGACAGCATGCTTTTGGCATATCCTGTTTTCAAATTCCAAAAGTTTAGCTAAACCCAAGAAAAAAAAGATATTATGATGTACATTACTGGTACTAAGATGTGGTGGCTGCATTAATTTTCTTATTTCAGCCTTTTTTTCCCATTAATTTATCATGTGATTATATCAGTTACATACAGTTCTTCCTGTCCAAGGGTGACAATGCTAAATTTACTGTATTGTATTTATAGAGGAGCAATGTTGCCACCCTAGGATAGATAATGTGTTAGAATGACAGAACAGCTCTTGCTCTCCTCTTTTTCATAACATACAGGGAGATTTTTGGCAGTTCACAGAACAGAACTGGTGAGAGCTGATAACAGTATTTGAGTTTTCAAATGAGTGCAGAGGAAATTACAAAAGCATGGGATTTTTGGTGAAATCAACTAGCATTTGTCTGTACTTGCAGAAAATGTATGTAGTGCAACTGGTAATCTTGAGTCTTCCTACCTGTCCTGCAGCTACCCACCCATCATGTTATGACACATCTCCATAAGGTTCAACAATTCTACATCACAAAGATTGTGTGTAAATAGACAGTAATACCATTCGCATGGGCACAGATCCCACGTCTATCTCTATTGATCCCAGCTTCCTTCAGGCATAACTTAAGCAAGTGGCTTGATATTCAGGGCCATCGGCTCATGGCTAGAGCTAAAGCAAAGGCCTAACAGCAATTATTCACACAGGCCTCCTACCAGGGAGAAGCCCCAATAAAGATAGGTCTGGAAAGGTGCTCCCAAACATTTATCATCTACCCAAGCCATACCTCTGAATGTAGCTGCTCAGAGATTTTCTGGGTTGAAGTAATACTAAGTAATAATATTAACCCAGAGGTTGGCCTTCCCAAACTAAATAATGGTGCCTTCTTCCAGCAATAGAATTAAGCAGTCAACCTTTAGAGTTGGACTAAGAAAAACCTACAGAATCAAGAAAAGGTAAAAAGATCAGGCTGGTTTAAGCCTAGTGTAACCGATTAGAGACACAATTGCATAGGGCAGGGTCTTTACATGTGCTTAGCCTGGAAAAATAAAACAAAGTCAGTCTCATAAGGCCTTGTAAGGCCTTGTAACCTGAAACATATAATTTTGTTCTGTTTTTGGGTTTATATACAGTTTAAACATTGGAAAAAGAAAAAAAGATACAGTTTAAACTATGGGATAAGTAACCATCTGACAAGAGGCTGTACACATAGGGTCCTTTCACTCGGGGCGTTCCGTTTTTTTCATCAGTTCAGTCACGGTTTTTTTAGAGGAAAAACGGACCAGTTACATCAGTTTTTTTATCAGTTTACATTCGCTTTTCATCAGACTACATCTATTTTTCATTCGTTTTCGTCCGGTTTTGTCCATTTACATCAGTTTTTCATCCGTTTTTTTTTTTAACAGAAGAAAAATAAGGTTCTCTTCTGTTCAAAAAACCATATGGTACATTATCAGATGTAAATGGATGATTATCAGTTTACATCCACTAGTCCATAGAAATACATGGGTGTCAGTTTTTCATCTGTAAATGGACAGATGAAAAATGGAAATACAGAACGCCTGTGTGAAAGAGGCCTTACGTAGAAGCACAGTGAAAATTCCTGCAGGTGTGTTGGAAATCGAATATATATAACTCAGATTATTAAAAAATTTAGACTTTGTGATGTTAGTACAGTTGCAGAGTTTCCTGAATATTACTAGTTCACTGATTCAGTTTAATTGCTGCTTGGGGTGACCCTTTAAAAAAGGCCTTGAGGTAAAATACAAGGTCCTCTTATTCTGTAAACTTCCTCCCTGATACAAATCACCTAAAAAAAAGTGGGACAAAAATGTATCTGTGAAAAAAGAAAGTTAAATTTATTCTGTATACCTTACCTCTGTCTTCTGCACCATGGGGTGTGATGTCATCACCCCTCTAGACAGATTCCTGAGGAATGCAGAGCAGGAAAAGTCTTTCAAGAAGACACTCTAGTCTATTGCATGGACATCTTGTGAGATCTCAGCTGCTCTGTATTCCTCTAGCCAGAGGGAGTGTGATACCACTCTCACCTTGGCACCACAGGCAGAAGCTAGAGATAAGGTAAGTATAAATCTAAATTTCATCTTTACAAGTATGCTGTGAACCTACTATGGGTGAGACAAGGTCCACTTTGAGGAAATGTAACTGGGCTATTGTTCTAGATTAGAGTAAAAAAAATGTCCACAAATTTTAAAAAATGCAGATTATGAATTCTCAGATGTTGTGGCTGAATAAATTTCCTTTTGTTTTTTTTTGTTTTTTTATTCCTTTATTTTCACCTAAAGATTTTGCCAGTAAGTCTGTTTATTTTAACTTCCTTTAACAGACCAAGCTGTCCAGCAAAAGTGGAAGAAGGTTGAGACAATTTCTCTGACAGGGGTGTTTACAATGGTCAGATTTTATTTGTTTATGTAAAACATTTTCCCAAAAGAACAAAATTTCATAAAAAGTGTTAGCAGAAGTTCAGCTTTATTGTGTTAGTCAAGAGACTATCCAAATCTGTTAATACATTTAACACTACCCTCTCCCAAAATTAACAATGCTGCTGTGCTGTCCAACAGGGCTGGATCTAGCCTGCCTGATCTGGAAGTTAAGTAAAATAAAAGTCAAGGGGCTTGCTTTCCAAACTAAAAAATTATATATATTGAACTGCTAATATAATTTGAAAAAGACAGTGAACTAGTTAACGTTAGCCAAGTGAAGTACGCTGCACCGTACAGACTTTGCTGCACTACCCACAACACCACAAATAAAACAGATTGATCTATGGAGGTCAAACCTCCTAATTCTCTCCAGCTTCCCCCTCAAATTGCCCTACAAAATAAATACTTTATTCCTGTATCAGACTGCAGTACACTGGGCATGCTGTTCAGATGGCTGTGTAATGTGCAGAGCTAAGCACCTGACTATGCTGCTGCAGGATTTCTGCACTGCACACAGTGCTTCCCTGAGAAAGGGTGCTGCTAGGATTATGAAAGACCTGGGTCACCCCTATTCATTCTCTTAGCATGTCATGCAATGACAGTAAGAAAGGCTAAAAAGGGCATACTTGCAAAAAAAAAAAACCTGAGTCTAATCACTGAATGTACAGCACATGTATACCTCACATATACACTTTTATCTATAAAGTATGCTTTAATTAATGCGCCACATGCAAGAGTTTCACAGACATACTGTATATAATATTCAGCATAGCTATTTTTCAAAACTGAAATATTTCCATTACACATTCTTTTCTGTACATAGAATATAGAAAGAGAGCTAACAATTTGTTTCAGCCTACCTTAAAAAATGACTTAATTGGGGGCGCATGCATGGAATGGATCCGAACAGCAGCCTCTGGCTTAGTTCCATTCCTTTCAGGGACTTTTAGCCTGATTTGAGGGGTCAGAAATTCCTGTGGATACTTTTTTGCACTAACTCCTCCCTTTACTCCCTGTGCATGCCAACACTGCAAAAGAAAGGTCGCCCCAGTGCTCAGAAGTGCCTTAAAGCAGAGTTCCACCCAAAAGGGGAAGTTCCGCTTTAATGCTTTGTCCCTCGCTCCCCATTAAGGATTGGCACGTTTGGGGAGCGGGGGGGGGGAGAGAGTACCCGAATTTGACAGGTACCCGCTCCCACTTCTGCTGTGATCACCTAGGCCAGTGGTGGGCAACCTTTTTTTTCAACTGAGCCAAATCTCGCCAAAACCACGATTGAAATTTATTTTGAGAGCCACATTTTTAAAACTGAAAATACATCCCCCATATAGTAATTCATCCCCCATATAGTAATTCATCCCCCATATAGTAATTCATCCCCCATATAATAATTCATCCCCCATAGTAATTCATCCCCCATATAGTAATTCATCCCCCATATAGTAATTCATCCCCCATATAGTAATTCATCCCCCATAGTAATTCATCCCCCATATAGTAATTCATCCCCCCTGTAGTAATTCATCCCCCCTGTAGTAATTCATCCCCCATGTAGTAATTCATCCCCCCTATAGTAATTCATCCCCCCATAGTAATTCATTCCCCATATTGTGTCAATTCACTTACCTTTGCTCCACGCGTTCCTCTCGCCGTGTTCCCGCGCCGTTCCGGTCTTCAGGGCGGACTGTGAGAGGAGAGGAGTTCGTCACGCTGCCCCGCCTACATCCTGACAGCCAATGTTTGCCACGCTCTGCGGGCCGGATTAAAAGGTCCGCCGAGCCGTAGTTTGCCCATTGCTGGGCTAGCTGCAGAGTCCTGACTTTTGGGGCGGCCGCCCGAGAGGAGGGAGGGGAGCGGGCGCCCGGCACACAGAAGAGCCGCGTTAAAGTGTGGAAAGAGCCGCATGTGGCTCGCGAGCCGCGGCTTGCTGACCACTGACCTAGGCGATCGGAGGCTCCGTAGGCTTTTTAGGGTGTGGTTTGAGTGTGGGTGAGAACACAGGGGCTCCATGATCCCCTATTGCCCGGGGGCCCCATGAGTTGTCAGTCCGCCCCTGCTCATATTCTAAAAAAATTTGTGAATATTTTAGCTCCTTGTCTATCTTCCTTATTGAATTATATTTTAAGCGGTAATCTCTTCCCTGATGAGATTTTGTTGGCAAACATGATACTCATCCCTAAACCGACTAAGGATAATTTTTCTCCCCAAAACTACTGACCAATTTAGGTAATAAATAATGATTTAAAGATCTTTAGCAGACAGGCTGGCATCCATTATTCTCACCATTATCTCTCCAACCCAATCTAGCTTCATTCCTTACAGATTGATCACCAGCAACACTCAGCTAGTATCTGATGTTATACAGGATGCTAATATGCACTCCTGAGGCCTTCTCTTTCTGAGTTTAGACATTCAGAAGGCCTTCGACAGTGTAACGTGGGAACATCTATCAGCTCTATTACCCAGATATGGTTTTTGTGCAGCGTTTCTGCATGGATTTTAGGCACTTTATCACTCCCCCAAAACCAGAATAAGGGTCCCGGGCTGCTGTTCGAACTTTTTTGCGCTGGAACGGGGGACCAGACAAGGGTGTCCCCTTTCACCTTTACTTTTTGCGTTAGCCATGGAGCCCCTGTCTACCGCTATCACTCTGCACCCAGATATGCATGGTTATGTTAAAACGGGTCTCTTATAAACTCTGCATGTATGCAGATGATGTGGTGTTATTTCTCACACAGCTTCTTATATCCATGCCTAAATTGGATTCGTTGCTGCATAAATTTGCTGCCCTTACTGGACTCTGTAAATTTTTTTTAAATCCACGGCTATGCCAATAGGGATCCACCAGTCCCAGTGCGAGACTCTATGAACCTCTTTTACTCTCATATGGTCCCCAGAGGCTATCCCACACTTGGGCATTTCACTTACATTGGATTTTTCGAAAATGTTTCAACGTAACTATCTGACCTGGGTATCAAGAATCCGCCTTATGCTGAAAACTTGGTCTTGTAACATCTCCATTTTAGGTAGAGTTGTAGCTATTAAAATGAATGTTCTACTTAAGATACTTTAACTTTTATAGTGCTTCCAATCACTGTTCCAAGGCATTTCTGGATGCTTTACAAATAGAGATGAGCGAATCGAACCAGGCGAAGTGGAATTAGTTTCGAATTTCAGGAAAAATTTGATTCGCGGCGAATCCGAATATTAGCATACTTCGGGTGCGCGAATCGGATTTTTCCTGATCAGCCGGCAAAAGTGTCCCTACACTTTTTGCTGTACTGGAATACTTCTTCTTTTCATTCTTCTTTTCATTCTTCTCATTCTTCTTTTCATTCTTCTTCTCATTCTTCTTTTCATTCTTCTTCTTCTTTTCATTCTTCTTTTCATTCTTCTCATTCTTCTTTTCTTCTTCATGAAAAGAAGAATGAGAAGAAGAATGAAAAGAAGAATGAAAAGAAGAATGAGAAGAATGAAAAGAAGAATGAAAAGAAGAAGAAGAATGAAAAGAAGAATGAGAAGAAGAATGAAAAGAAGAATGAGAAGAATGAAAAGAAGAATGAGAAGAAGAATGAAAAGAAGAATGAAAAGAAGAAGAAGAAGAATGAAAAGAAGAAGAAGAAGAAGAATGAAAAGAAGAATGAAAAGAAGAAGAAGAATGAAAAGAAGAATGAGAAGAAGAATGAAAAGAAGAATGAAAAGAAGAATGAGAAGAATGAAAAGAAGAATGAAAAGAAGAAGAAGAATGAAAAGAAGAATGAGAAGAAGAATGAAAAGAAGAATAAGAAGAAGAATGAGAAGAATGAAAAGAAGAATGAGAAGAATGAAAAGAAGAATGAAAAGAAGAAGAAGAATGAAAAGAAGAATAAGAATGAAAAGAAGAATGAAAAGAAGAAGAAGAATCTTTTCATTCTTCTCATTCTTCTTTTCATTCTTCTTTTCATTCTTCTTCTTCTTCTTTTCATTCTTCTTTTCATTCTTCTTCTTCTTCTTTTCATTCTTCTTCTTCTTTTCATTCTTCTTCTTCTTTTCATTCTTCTCATTCTTCTTTTCATTCTTCTTCTTCTTCTTCTTCTTCTTCTTTTCATTCTTCTTTTCATTCTTCTTCTTTTTCTTTTCATTCTTCTTCTTCTTCTTCTTTTCATTCTTCTTTTCATTCTTCTTCTTTTCATTCTTCTTCTTCTTTTCATTCTTCTTTTCATTCTTCTTCTTCTTTTCATTCTTCTTCTTCTTCTTTTCATTCTTCTATTCCTTCTTCTTTTCATTCTTCTTCTTTTCGTTCTTCTTTTCATTCTTCTCATTCTTCTTTTCTTCTTCATGAAAAGAAGAATGAGAAGAAGAATGAAAAGAAGAATGAAAAGAAGAATGAGAAGAATGAAAAGAAGAATGAAAAGAAGAAGAAGAATGAAAAGAAGAATGAGAAGAAGAATGAAAAGAAGAATGAGAAGAAGAATGAGAAGAATGAAAAGAAGAATGAGAAGAATGAAAAGAAGAATGAAAAGAAGAAGAATGAAAAGAAGAATAAGAATGAAAAGAAGAATGAAAAGAAGAAGAAGAAGAAGAATCTTTTCATTCTTCTCATTCTTCTTTCCATTCTTCTTTTCATTCTTCTTCTTCTTCTTTTCATTCTTCTTCTTCTTCTTTTCATTCTTCTTCTTCTTTTCATTCTTCTTTTCATTCTTCTTCTTCTTCTTCTTTTCATTCTTCTCATTCTTCTTTTCATTCTTCTCATTCTTCTGTTCATTCCGCTTCTTCTTCTTCTTTTCATTCTTCTTCTTCTTTTCATTCTTCTTTTCATTCTTCTTCTTTTTCTTTTCATTCTTCTTCTCCTTCTTTTCATTCTTCTTCTTTTCATTCTTCTTCTTCTTTTCATTCTTCTTTTCATTCTTCTTCTTCTTTTCATTCTTCTTCTTCTTCTTTTCATTCTTCTATTCCTTCTTCTTTTCATTCTTCTTCTTTTCATTCTTCTTTTCATTCTTCTCATTCTTCTTTTCTTCTTCATGAAAAGAAGAATGAGAAGAAGAATGAAAAGAAGAATGAAAAGAAGAATGAGAAGAATGAAAAGAAGAATGAAAAGAAGAAGAAGAATGAAAAGAAGAATGAGAAGAAGAATGAAAAGAAGAATGAGAAGAAGAATGAGAAGAATGAAAAGAAGAATGAGAAGAATGAAAAGAAGAATGAAAAGAAGAAGAAGAAGAATGAAAAGAAGAATGAAAAGAAGAAGAATGAAAAGAAGAATGAAAAGAAGAATGAGAAGAATGAAAAGAAGAATGAAAAGAAAAAGAAGAATGAAAAGAAGAATGAGAAAGAATGAAAAGAAGAATGAGAAGAATGAAAAGAAGAATGAGAAGAATGAAAAGAAGAATGAAAAGAAGAAGAATGAAAAGAAGAAGAAGAAAGAAAAGAAGAATGAAAAGAAGAAGAAGAATCTTTTCATTCTTCTCATTCTTCTTTTCATTCTTCTTCTTCTTCTTTTCATTCTTCTTCTTCTTTTCATTCTTCTTTTCATTCTTCTTCTTTTCATTCTTCTTCTTCTGAGGATGAGAATGAAGAAGAAGAAGACGAAGAAGTAGGATGAAAATAAGAAGAATTCCAAGCCGGCAAAAAGTGTATCTGCAGAGCTCCTCTATTTCTGACAGTTCTCTGACATTCACATTTACAGCGGTTGAAACATTGTATCTATTTGTTTCCATTTATGGAAACAAATAGATACAATGTTTCAACCGCTGTAAATGTGAATGTCAGAGAACTGTCAGAAATAGCGGAGCTCTGCAGATACACATAGCGGAGCTCTGCAGATACACTTTTTGTCCGGCTTGGAATTCTTCTTATTTTCATCCTACTTCTTCTTCTTCTTCTTCTTCTTCTTCATCCTCATCCTCATCCTCAGAAGAAGAAGAAGAGGATGAGGATGAAGAAGAAGAAGAAGTAGGATGAAAATAAGAAGAATTCCAAGCCGGCAAAAAGTGTATCTGCAGAGCTCCGCTAAGTGTATCTGCAGAGCTCCGCTATTTCTGACAGTTCTCTGACATTCACTCCATACAGCGGTTGAAACATTGTATCTATTTGTTTCCATAAATGGAAACAAATAGATACAAGTTTCAACCGCTGTATGGAGTGAATGTCAGAGAACTGTCAGAAATAGCGGAGCTCTGCAGATACACTTAGCGGAGCTCTGCAGATACACTTTTTGCCGGCTTGGAATTCTTCTTATTTTCATCCTACTTCTTCTTCTTCTTCATCCTCATCCTCATCCTCTTCTTCTTCTTCTGAGGATGAGGATGAAGAAGAAGAAGAAGAAGAAGTAGGATGAAAATAAGAAGAATTCCAAGCCGGCAAAAAGTGTATCTGCAGAGCTCCGCTAAGTGTATCTGCAGAGCTCCGCTAAGAAATAGCGGAGCTCTGCAGATACACTTTTTGCCGGCTTGGAATTCTCCTTCTTCTCATCCTTCTTCTTCTTCTCATCCTTCTTCTTCTTCTCATCCTTCTTCTTCTTCTCATCCTTCTTCTTCTTCTCATCCTTCTCCTTCTTCTCATCCTTCTCCTTCTTCTCATCCTTCTTCTTCTTCTCATCCTTCTCCTTCTTCTCATCCTTCTTCTTCTTCTCATCCTTCTTCTTCTTCTCATCCTACTTCTTCTTCTCATCCTTCTCCTTCTTCTCATCCTTCTCCTTCTTCTCATCCTTCTTCTTCTTCTCATCCTTCTCCTTCTTCTCATCCTTCTTCTTCTTCTCATCCTTCTTCTTCTTCTCATCCTTCTCCTTCTTCTCATCCTTCTTCTTCTTCTTCTCATCCTTCTTCTTCTTCTCATCCTTCTTCTTCTTCTCATCCTTCTCCTTATCCTTCTTCTTCTTCTCATCCTTCTTCTTCTCATCCTTCTCCTTCTTCTCATCCTTCTTCTCATCCTTCTCCTTCTTCTCATCCTTCTCCTTCTTCTCATCCTTCTCCTTCTTCTCATCCTTCTCCTTCTTCTCATCCTTCTCCTTCTCCTTCTTCTCATCCTTCTCCTTCTCCTTCTTCTCATCCTTCTCCTTCTTCTCATCCTTCTCCTTCTCCTTCTCCTTTTTCTCATCCTTCTCCTTCTTCTCATCCTTCTCCTTCTTCTCATCCTTCTCCTTCTCCTTCTTCTCATCCTTCTCCTTCTCCTTCTTCTCATCCTTCTCCTTCTTCTTCTTCTCATCCTTCTTCTTCTTCTCATCCTTCTCCTTCTTCTCATCCTTCTTTTTCTTCTCATCCTTCTTCTTCTCATCCTTCTTCTTCTCATCCTTCTTCTCATCCTTCTCCTTCTTCTCATCCTTCTTCTCATCCTTCTTCTTCTCATCCTTCTCCTTCTTCTCATCCTTCTCCTTCTCCTTCTTCTCATCCTTCTCCTTCTCCTTCTTCTCATCCTTCTTCTTCTTCTCATCCTTCTCCTTCTTCTCATCCTTCTCCTTCTCCTTCTTCTCATCCTTCTCCTTCTTCTCATCCTTCTCCTTCTCCTTCTTCTCATCCTTCTCCTTCTTCTCATCCTTCTCCTTCTCCTTCTCCTTCTCCTTCTCCTTCCTCATCTCCAAGGGCATTTAAATTAAAGGTACAGTGTTCTGCACTAATATAAAGGCTCTCTGAAGCCTAGAAAGCCTTTTTATAAGTTGAATTCGTAGCGAATAAATTCGCATCGAATCGAATTTCTTCCTCAAATTCGGCGAATCAGCCGAATCGAATTTTTGAATAATTCGCTCATCTCTATTTACAAACTATGATAATACGTTTATCTGGTCCAGTAGAAAAGCGAGATACTCTGTATCACCCACATATAGCAGGAGGTTTTGCCCTTCCTAACTTTTGGTTATATTATTTATCAGCCTTCTTCTTCTTCTCATCCTTCTTCTTCTTCTCATCCTTCTCCTTCTTCTCATCCTTCTCCTTCTTCTCATCCTTCTTCTTCTTCTCATCCTTCTCCTTCTTCTCATCCTTCTTCTTCTTCTCATCCTTCTTCTTCTTCTCATCCTACTTCTTCTTCTCATCCTTCTCCTTCTTCTCATCCTTCTCCTTCTTCTCATCCTTCTTCTTCTTCTCATCCTTCTCCTTCTTCTCATCCTTCTTCTTCTTCTTCTCATCCTTCTTCTTCTTCTCATCCTTCTCCTTCTTCTCATCCTTCTTCTTCTTCTTCTCATCCTTCTTCTTCTTCTCATCCTTCTTCTTCTTCTCATCCTTCTCCTTATCCTTCTTCTTCTTCTCATCCTTCTTCTTCTCATCCTTCTCCTTCTTCTCATCCTTCTTCTCATCCTTCTCCTTCTTCTCATCCTTCTCCTTCTTCTCATCCTTCTCCTTCTTCTCATCCTTCTCCTTCTTCTCATCCTTCTCCTTCTCCTTCTTCTCATCCTTCTCCTTCTTCTCATCCTTCTCCTTCTCCTTCTCCTTCTCCTTTTTCTCATCCTTCTCCTTCTTCTCATCCTTCTCCTTCTTCTCATCCTTCTCCTTCTCCTTCTTCTCATCCTTCTCCTTCTCCTTCTTCTCATCCTTCTCCTTCTTCTTCTTCTCATCCTTCTTCTTCTTCTCATCCTTCTCCTTCTTCTCATCCTTCTTTTTCTTCTCATCCTTCTTCTTCTCATCCTTCTTCTTCTCATCCTTCTTCTCATCCTTCTCCTTCTTCTCATCCTTCTTCTCATCCTTCTTCTTCTCATCCTTCTCCTTCTTCTCATCCTTCTCCTTCTCCTTCTTCTCATCCTTCTCCTTCTCCTTCTTCTCATCCTTCTTCTTCTTCTCATCCTTCTCCTTCTTCTCATCCTTCTCCTTCTTCTCATCCTTCTCCTTCTTCTCATCCTTCTCCTTCTTCTCATCCTTCTCCTTCTCCTTCTTCTCATCCTTCTCCTTCTTCTCATCCTTCTCCTTCTCCTTCTCCTTCTCCTTCCTCATCTCCAAGGGCATTTAAATTAAAGGTACAGTGTTCTGCACTAATATAAAGGCTCTCTGAAGCCTAGAAAGCCTTTTTATAAGTTGAATTCGTAGCGAATAAATTCGCATCGAATCGAATTTCTTCTTCAAATTCGGCGAATCAGCCGAATCAAATTTTTGAATAATTCGCTCATCTCTATTTACAAACTATGATAATACGTTTATCTGGTCCAGTAGAAAAGCGAGATACTCTGTATCACCCACATATAGCAGGAGGTTTTGCCCTTCCTAACTTTTGGTTATATTATTTATCAGCCAGATTAGCCCAAACTGCTCAGTGGAACATTCCTAACTCCAAAGTGCCTTGGATCAAATTTGAACATGCCTTTATTCTACCTTTCCACCTCACAGGCCTCTTGTGGTCCAAATCTACCTCATATGGGGACCTAATTCAATTGAACTTCATTGTAGTAAAATCCTTTAGACTGTGGTCTGCTTGTAAAAATAAATATAATTTAATCTTTAAATCTCCACTAGGTGCATCATATTTGGGTGATCCCTCTTTTGTTGCTGCATCTCCTAACTGTGATAGAAATTCACCACTGAAATCTAATTCCCTTACCACCCTCAAGACACTTCATGCAAACTCTAATTTTATCCCCTTAATATTAAGCCCCGCAACAAGAATATTTCAGATATTTACAGATCATACACTTTTTTGCATCTATTTTCTGTGCTTCTTGTTCCTCTGTCCTTTGCCCACTGAATATGAACACATATGTAATAAGACCCCTAGAGGTAAAGGACTGATCTCCCAGCTTTACAAACAGCTCCTAGGTTCCTATACCTCCAACAACCCCCCCTCCCCAATTCATAAAATGGGAAGAGGAACACAATCAACAATTTTCGAAACAGGAGTGGAATATTACGCTAGATAATCTATGCAAATAGATCAATATCTAACAGAGAAACTGCCCTAAAACCTATCACCTGCTGGTATTATACCCCTCTCTGTCTCCATTCTATGTTCCATTCAGTATCTAACACATGCTTTAGGGGCTGTCCTGAACTTGGCTCATTTATCCACATCTTTTGGGACTGCAATAAGATTACTCCAATTTGGCAACAGATTTGTGATATCTCCTTCAACGTCACAGGTCAGCCCATACATTTGAGTCCTTCTAATTGTTTATTGTTTGTTCCTGTCATAGGAAT
Organism: Staurois parvus; assembly: GCF_062004578.1. Lineage (NCBI taxonomy): Eukaryota > Metazoa > Chordata > Amphibia > Anura > Ranidae > Staurois > Staurois parvus. The sequence continues at coordinate 15,017,522 of NW_028317802.1, forward strand.
CCCTTAGTATATTCAAAGGCGTATTCACATTTTTTGTGTAGCCTGTTTATGGGCAATAGCTGCCAACTGGAGATCTCCTGAAGTCCCATTTTTACAAATTCTGGTTAGAATAGACTCCATCATGATAATGGAAAGTATCTTCTACACTCTATATGATACAATCCCAAAATTTGATGCTAAATGGGATCCTTGGACTACTGTCCATGACCAATACTTTTAATGATATTGCTACATTTCATATTTTCTGGATTTTATAACATACAGCATAAATATGCTTGGTCTCGCTGATCTGCAGTTCTATATGCCTTAATTTCTGTTACACAGTCATTGCATTGTATGGCTCCAGATTTTTTTTTGTATTCTGATTCCTTTGTTTTTGAAATTTACATTTTATTTGGCCATGTATTCATTCTTTATTCAACCAATTTAACATGCTTTTATATTCATTGCTGGCCTCTTTATTGCATTTTTCTCAATAAACAGTTTGTAGACAAAAAAAAAGAACTTCATTAAAATTAACACATTGGTCAGGAGTATGTCACTACAAAATAACATATAGGTTATAGGGTTTAGAGGTTTCTACTGTACAGAGTGCAGTGGTTAGAAGTATGTCACGTACAGCCCAATGTACAGAGTGTAATGGTCAGTGGAATGCAACGTACAGTCAAATGTTCAGAGTGCAGTGGTAATAAGTATGTACAACAGTGAAAGGTATGTACTACACAGCATGTATTGTGTGCAGTACTTTACATAATCCTGCTGTAATGTATATGCTGTGTTGTACGTTGCCCACTCCTGATTACTATTTTGTTTATTGAGCTGTACATTATGCATTATATAATTAATGCATAATCCTTATCCCTGCTCTCTTTACATTAGACCATGTGATAATATACTACTGAACATTGCACTCTGTAAACTGTGTCATACATTACATACCTCTGACTGCAGGACTCTGTATATGGTAGTTTACTTTGCACACACCTAATTGCTGCACATCAAGTATCTGGAGTGTTGAGGATTATGTAATGTATTGTCTTGTGTATAGAGTGAATTGGTGAGAGTATGTAATATACATCCCTGAGTGCTGAGTACAGTGGTAGAGTATGTAATGTGGAGCACATCATACAGAGTGCAGGGCTCAAGAATATCTAATATTCATGACCTTGTACAACAGTCATAAGCACAGTCCCTGGACTGTGTCCCCTGGGTTATTAATATTAAATATCTTCTTCCTTAAGCAACACCCACAAAAATAAACATCCACTGCTCACCTCTGCACCTTTCTTCCACAGTTCACCTCTATGCTCTACAGCTCATCTCCCCACTTCCCATCTACAGTTCTTCTCTGCTCTGTTAAAAAAAAAAATAATAGCATGTAATACAAATTCACTTGATGATATTCTTCCTTATGCAGATAGCCTCTTGCCAGGAACAAGTACCACTGTGGACAGCCTAGAGATCATCAGGGCGGAAGCCCCCAGACCCCACCCGTCCACAGCTCCTAACTCTGCACCTAGCACCCTCCCTTCATCCACAGCTCTCACCTCTGCACCCAGCCCTCACCTATCTAAAGCTATCACCTTTGCAGTCTGCTCCTTCCACCTTCAGCTCTCACTTTTGCATCCAGCTCCCACCCATCTACAACTCTCACCTTTCCACCCACCCATTTAGAGTTCTCTCCTGTTCACCCAGTAGTCTTCTTCCATCCTATCCACAGCTCTCCCTCCTGCTGCACCCAGACCGGTGATCGCATCGCAGGATAGTCAAGAGCAATTAGTAGACATGTGTTATTCATTTTGTTATGAATTGAAATTCCGACAACATTTTCATTATTTGTAGATTCGATGTATCAGAATCTATGAATCACAACAGTAACAAATTTCAATGAATCCAAAATAAATTATAACGAAAACAGCAAATTCATTCACATTCATTAGTTTCATTTGTTTGCGATGCCAGAGGGTTTTGTAAATTGAATAATATGTGTCACACTCCGTATTGTTATGATTGGCCAAAGTCGCAAAACATCAAATTAGCAAGCAAGTTCCATCGATGTCACAAGCAAGTTGAAATGCAAAGTTGCACTAGAAACAAGGAATGAATCCGAATCTTCAGAAATAATTCTAACAATATGAATTGATATGGAACAAAAAATATACAAAATCAATCCAAATATACAAAGTGAATCATTCTAACATAACAAATATGAGAAACTAACTGAATGACTTAACGAATGAATCCAAAAACGAAACAAAATATTTTTTTCTTGTCATGTACATCTCTAACACTAAATCCCTCCAGAACATCCTGGGGGGTACCACGAAAATCTGTGGAAGCATAGTCCTTCCCTGCACCCCCCTAGATCTGACCTTGCTGTCCAAAGGTGTCTTTATTGCTCCTCCATCAAGTGTGAAGCAGCTTAAGACAGGAAGGAAGATTTACAAAAACTGCTGCACTCAGAATCTGGTGCAACTGTGCATAGTAACCAATCAGCTTCTATCTTCAGCTTGTTCAATAAAACCTAAAAGCTGATTGGTTACTATGCAGAGCTGCACCAGCATCTGTATGTGCCAGTTTTAGTAAATCTCCTATGAAGTGTGTAACTGGTCAGACCACCAGTTTACAATAAAAGAAAAAAGTCTACAAACAGAAACTACATTTAAGACACTACATTTAAGGATTGGTAATCTATAATACACTGTATTACATCTTTGTTTTTGCATTTATTACCTCTTTAAAGACCACAATTTTAGATAAGGCTGCAAAATAAGCATAATTGTAAGGAATTGCATGCTAGTTTTAATGCTTTAATATGAATAATGCAAAAAATATTTTTTTAAATGACTCTGGGTGTTCTAATGTTTATCCCTGTGTTTATTTAGCAATATTGCAAAGGACACTTCTCCTTCATATCAGTGTTAGTCTGTGCTGATGACTTTTTAAATATTTATATGTTGTATTTTAGCAATTTCTTTTTTATGCTGGATACATGATGCTGTGAATAATCAAATGTCTAGTATATAAGTCATGTATTTATATCCTTAAAATAGTTTTAAAGTAGTAGAGCCTTTAGGGCAAGATGTCCATTTCTTAAACAAACTGTAATGTCAAGGCAAGTGAATCTGGAATTCTATCTTTAGGAGGAAATATTGTCAATATAAAATTGAAAGTAAACATCAGTTTTATAGGATAGACCATGTTGGTTTCATTTATTTATGTAAGAACTTTCATTACAATTTTTAAGATTGTTCTCTTCCACCCCACCTCCACCCCCATGGACAAAGAACATACTAGTTAACTCTTAGTAAGACTGTGTCCTTTAAAGGAACTGACTTTGATGCAAAAAATATGAATCCACATGTTCTTGTTCTTTAAGTTAGAAAAAAAGAAACAAAAAAGAAAAAACAATGTATGGTTTCCTATCCCAAAGATATCAGCCTGTATACCAGGCATATGGGCTTGTATCACAGAGGCAAAAAAGAAAATGGTGGTCATATGTTATGCACAGGAGGTCAACCAGCAAATGGTACATTTAAGTTATTCATTGTTTATTATATGTGTCTATAACATTTCAAATGAATGCATGCATAATATGCCAAACACCAATACCTTTCTGAAAATCTACTTGTTAATGGTCTACCACGGACATATAATAAAACTACTGTATACTGAAAAGATATCACACCAAAAAGAAACATATATTATACCAGAAAAATGTTAATGCAAACCAACAACCAGTTATTTGATACATAACATTTTTAGTACACAATAAAAGCATACACAAAAGATATACAGATATACCTTTTACAATCAACTGACTAATGAGAGTCTGCCCTTTGCACTGTAAAGTAGGAATATTACAATTTATAAACAACTTAGATCACTCCTCTCAAAACTACATTGTGGATATATAACAAAATTGCAGGGTGCTCCTAAGACCATAATCAGTTGAAAGCTGTATTGTAAAAACTGTTACTCCAGTTGCCACTATGAGTTAATACCCACTCGATTTTATCCCCTTCATGACAAGGCAAATTTTTGCTATTTATCACTATGCTATTTTAACTGGTAATTGTGCAGTCATGCAATGCTGTACCCAAACAAAATTTATAGAATTTCTTTCACAATTATGGGGGCACACTCAGCAGAGGAGGAGTAGAGAGTGCTGGCGGGGGAGAAGAGAAGGTAAGGGACCATTCTTTGCACTATCCCTGCACACAGCAGGTAAGAATAACATCTTTGATCATTTTAGGAAAAAATGCTTTTAGTATCACTTTAAATCTTCCCTTGGAGTGGGGATGGAACTGCACTGTAAGAGTTAAACACTTGTTTGGGTCTAGGGGAACAAGAAAAGCAGTTTTAATTTCCAGATTCACTGCTTCTACAGGCTCCCTGTGCAAGACCAGTCCCCACAGTGTTTACTACTCTATCCTCAGTTACAGGTCACTGATGCCATGAAGCCCAATTTAGGGTCCATAGGCCTGCTTTGGTCATGGGGATGCTAAAGAAAGGTTTACTGGTGGAGCTCAGGGGGGTTCTGGCTCCTGCAGGTTCAGAGGAACAAGCAAGTAAAACTGTCTTTTCTATCCCTAGACCTAAATGAACACTTAACCCTTGTTAAATGTAGTGTGGGGACAGCCCCACCGCAAGGGAGGATTTTTACATCAAAAATTCTGAATGAACCCTCTGTACACTGTTATACATCCTTTCTAGCAAAGGCGACCCATCAGACCAGCTTAAGTACATACTGCAATGCATGAGCAGTTAAAAATGCCTGTTTTTATCTAAAATTAGCTAGAAAGGATGTATTAGCAGTGTGCAGAGAGTTCATCCAGAATTATTAGTATTAATATGTGGTCACACCCCATTAGCCCCCGATGGGTTATATATTGTAATACTGTTGTAATATGTATATACACATATACACACACACATGCACACACACAAACAGTATATACTATATATATATATATATATATATATATATATATATATATTGTGGCAGTGCGGTGTCCTGCCACGGCCAAAATAAAGCTGAGAACCTTGGATTCTCAACCAGGCAGGTTGAGGGGCTCCAGAGAGTTAATGTATTGCAGAGGAAACTGACTTTTCGGTTTCCTCATTTATTTATTAAGTTTGTTTTGGGATCTGGAGCCTGGAGATTTCGAAGAGATCTAAGAGGGATGGAATCTCCAATCCGGGGTCCGGGTTTTGAGAACCCCCAGCACAGTGATTGCACAGGTGTGTGCAGGCCTTTTTATAGAGTCCTGACCATAGTTCTGGGCTCCACCCCGGCAAACGGAGTCAGGAGGGCTCCACCCCGGCAGACGGGAGGTCTCTGCCTTGGAGTCAGGTGGAAGCCAGACTAGCTGTGTGCTGGTGCCATTTTTTGGGAAGAGTCTGCAGGAGGCAGACTTAAAACTGCGTGCAAGCCAGGAGGCTGAGTACTATTAATTGATGATGGATACCCCTGCGTGGGAAGCATTCTTGTTTATTTGAACTTTCTTGTAAATAAAAGTGGGCAAAAAGGCCCTTAAACAGATGCGAGTTGCTGTGTGTTTTGAAGAAGAGCTCTACCACTTGAAGCGAGTTCCCACATATGGTGGAGGATGCGGGCAGAACTAGAGATCCCAGCAAGGAAGTAAGTTCATGTGTTGAACTGTGTTTGGTGCATGACTCTGCACTATCTGTGTGTGCAGGTGAGGAGATCCTGCAGAGAAAAGGAACTTTCCTTAAAGAGACAGTGCTCCATTGTGTTGCTGGACTGTGCAAAATTGTTGTGGAGTGACTGCAAAGATGGGGCGGTCAAAACTCAAAAAAGAAGCAAGATTTTCTGAAATGAGAGACAGAGCCCTGTGGCTGGAGGGGTTGTTATCACCAGAACAAGCCCCATACATGGCTGCACAGAGTTTGCCACAGTGGGAAGTGCATGCTGTTGTCCCTGGCAATGCTGGTGAAAGGAAACCAGTTTTCTGTGTGCAGAGTACTAAGCCTGAAAGAGGATGCAGTGTTGGAAGTTCGGCCAAGATACTGCCGCAAGAGCGCTGTTTACGGTGCAGTGAATGGGGGCACACTGTCTCCAAGTGCCCGTTATCCCAGCTTCCAGTGCAAAGTGACACATCCAGACAAAGGTCTGGGTATGCAATTGGGAAGCCTGCTTGGAGTTCCAGGAAGGAGCAGCAGGTTGCCCAAAAGTTCCAGAAGAATGTGGTTGCCCACAGCAACACAAGTGACTTCAGGCCTGCGTACCCTGTGAGAGAAGTGTTGTCTACAGAGGATTGTGGCAACGCAGAGATGAAAGTTCAGCACATCTGGAGGAACCCACAAAGTTCAGCTGGGAGAGTGCCATCTCCCATAGCAACAGGAGAAAGCCTGCCAACCAGGAGAAGGGGCTACAAGGGAGATGTGGTTCCGTATCCCAAGAAGGTTATCGGTGGAACCATACCCTGCCTGGAATGTGGTCAGTTTGGGCATGGTATCTTTACCTGCCCCAGATTATGGAATACCACTGATGAGGGTGGTACTGGGCAAAAGTCTTCATCTGCAAGCCCAGATTCGTGTTTAAAAATGTTGGCAGCCACCTCTAGCAACAGTGAGGAAGTACCTGTTGTGCCTGCAGAGGGTGCCAAGGAGTCAGAAGTGCCTGCCACAGTATCATCCTATAGCTGCATGGATGAACTGGCTGGCCAAAGCCAAGCAGAGGAGATGACAGAAAGGATCCAGATCCCACGCACTCAAGTGAAGGTGAAGCCTGTTGAAGTGATGGGTAAGACTGGTGCTTTTGAGATAAATGTGAGAGACACTTATGCACTGCTTGAGACTGAACTTGAGACACTCTGCTATAAATATGGGATACTCCCAGTTGGGAAACCCACTGCTGGTGATTGTGAGAAAGACTTGCCTCTGTATAATGCTTTTAGTGGGGAGGCAACGGGTAAAAATGTCAATGTGAAGAGTACTGATATTGGGGTTGCACCAATGTCCTCTAAAGAGAATGCTGAATTAAATGTAGTAGGGGTGACCACTAAGCAGGATGTGTTATCTCCCTTAGCAACAGTGGGTAACAATGGGGTGGACATTGTTTCTGCTGTGCTGAATAGAGGGACTGTGGAGCAGCTATTAGTCCAGGGCGCACCTGTCGCTGCTAAAATTAACCCCCTGCTGGTAAAAGGCACCATTGAGGATAAACACTCAGCAGAAGTTTTGCCTACAGCCCATAAAGGAGTTAATGGTGTAGTATATCAAATTGATATCCATAGAGAAGATGTGGAAGAGCTCATTGACACTGAGCCTCAGAGTATTTGGGTGAATCCCACACCTGGTTACGCTCTGGGAGAGACCCAGGTTTTTGTATTGGGTACCTCCAGCCGAGAGGAAGCCTCGTTAAGAAGCACCACCTCTGAGGCTTCAGTAAATGAGTGTCTCCATGTCTCCAGGAAAGTCTTGTGTGTGGAATCAGCCTGTCTATTGATAACAGACCTGCTGAAGGAAATGTTAGCCTTCTGGAGTGTACAGCCGGTGTATACCTTGCTGTCTCTTCCATGTTCGGGAGAGCTGGTACAGTGGAGTCCCGCTAATCGGAGCTTGGTATTACAGGCTATACAAAACAAAGATGGTCAATATAGGAATTCTGTGATACCATCCTTGTTGGTAATGGTGAAAATTGTCTTTCAGTGCATGGCTGGGTTGCTTCATAGCAGTGATCTGTATGAGAGGCACACCAGAGCACTGTTGGACAGGACAGAAGACACATGTATATGTGATGGGGTTGGGGTCGTCTACCCAAATGCAGAATTATGTAAGGATGGTTTGGCATCAGGACAGTTGCTGGCAGAGTCTTTTGTGACAGTGAAGTCGGTGGATAGTGATGTTTCCATGGGAGTTGCCCACTCCGCTGTGTGTAATTCCTCTCCAGAAACTGCCCTGCCAACTACTAGTGAACTGGGTTCTGACAAGAGTATTTTGGCTAATGATAAAAAGGGAAATGTGTTGATGAATTTGGATTGTCTGATTACTATGTGTGATAACAAAAAGAATGGTAGACCTGGTGGTCAAGTTGACATGGTAGCTGGTCATCCTGGAAAAGGTAATGAGTGCTTAACAGACACAACAGAGGTTAAGAGTATAGTAATAGGCCCCCTACATGTTCAGGAAGGTCACTCTGGAAAAGTTTTCCAAAGGTCCAGTAAACGCCCAAGTTATAAGAATGAAAGGTCTAAGGGAAATGGCCCAAAGCTTAACAAGGGGATGTTAAAAGAGTTTGATGCCACAATAAAAGAGCCCATGTCTGTTACTAAAGGGTTTAAAAGTATATCCCCTGTAAAATTAAATGAAGCAAAAAGGGATGGTCTAGAGGAATTTGAGGGAGCAAGTTGTAATATTACAGGTACCAGGCATTTAAAGCTTAGGAGTCAACCCCAGGTTACAAAGGGTACTGAGTTTTGTAAACCCCCTAGTGGTAAAAGGACTAGCATAGTCTTAAGAAAATTAGAAAGACCGCGCTTTTGGAAGCGCACTCGTAAAAAGGCACGGGGATGTCGTAGAGCCCAAGTAAGGGGAGACAGGGGAAGTCACCTCTTGGGGCAGGGAGTAGTGTCTCCCCTTGATGAAAATGAAGTCAGCCAGGATTGGACCTTTACAGGTGATAGCCCGCACAGAAGGTCTAAAGCAAGGGTTTTAGGTTTGTGTGTTCCGCCCCCTACGGGGTCAAAACAAAGGGGGGGGATATGTGGCAGTGCGGTGTCCTGCCACGGCCAAAATAAAGCTGAGAACCTTGGATTCTCAACCAGGCAGGTTGAGGGGCTCCAGAGAGTTAATGTATTGCAGAGGAAACTGACTTTTCGGTTTCCTCATTTATTTATTAAGTTTGTTTTGGGATCTGGAGCCTGGAGATTTCGAAGAGATCTGGGAGGGATGGAATCTCCAATCCGGGGTCCGGGTTTTGAGAACCCCCAGCACAGTGATTGCACAGGTGTGTGCAGGCCTTTTTATAGAGTCCTGACCATAGTTCTGGGCTCCACCCCGGCAAACGGAGTCAGGAGGGCTCCACCCCGGCAGACGGGAGGTCTCTGCCTTGGAGTCAGGTGGAAGCCAGACTAGCTGTGTGCTGGTGCCATTTTTTGGGAAGAGTCTGCAGGAGGCAGACTTAAAACTGCGTGCAAGCCAGGAGGCTGAGTACTATTAATTTGCTTGATGATGGATACCCCTGCGTGGGAAGCATTCTTGTTTATTTGAACTTTCTTGTAAATAAAAGTGGGCAAAAAGGCCCTTAAACAGATGCGAGTTGCTGTGTGTTTTGAAGAAGAGCTCTACCACTTGAAGCGAGTTCCCACAATATATATATATATTGGGGTTTGAGCACATTTATATATTATTTCTATTGCATAGTCCAGGTCACCTGTATCTGTAGCTCTCCTATAACTTGTGTCTATCTTCGCCATATTGGCACTATATCCATTTGCAGTTTGCAGAGCAGAGTAGAGACTGGCCAGAGAGGGACTACTGTAAACCTGTACGTGTATGTGTATGTAACCTGTATGTGAGCTAAAAATTCCCTGTTTTTCTGCAAAGTTTCAAAAGTTCATAAAAAATGCAGCGCAAAAAGGTTCATAAAAGAGTCTTCACATAGAACTAGATCACCAGCAAAGATACAGAGATAACAGTGTATCCAAAAGGTGACATGGTAATTGTCCAGGTGTAAAAAGTGCATAATCCCATCACCAAATTCAATCATGGCCGCTCGCCTTATTAGCATGACCCCTGAGTTAACAGGATATTCACATCACACTTTTCCCATTAGGGTCATACTTGGGATGGTGAGCCAGGCAAATCAATCATCAGATGCATCAGATATGCCTTGTATATAAAAAATGAAGAGAGAGACAAATAGCGCTCCCTTCTAAAAAGTATTTTACTAAACGGAAATTAAAAACACACTTACAAATCTGGAACTTGATCACAAGTGCAAAGTAGAACACTCTGTATGAGACAATATACATTGATCAAACAAGATAGCCGGAGGTGACGTCAACAAGTGTGACTCCTCTCGCATGTGCTACGTCCTAGGCAATAACCTAGCCTAGGATTTATTTTCTGATTGCACTGATTGTTTTTTTCTGTATTTGTTTCTTTAAAGTTTGCTAGAAAAGGTGTACAGCAGTGTGCAGAAAGTTAATTCAGAATTTTTAGTGCTAACATGTGGTTACATCCCTTCAGCACCTGAAGGATTAAATATATGCATAAGCTATTGGTATAGGAGCACAGGTATATCTCATTTCTATAATTCTTTTGCATAGGATTTTTACATTCCATGGAGTTGGGCTCTAAGCCCCCCAGTCACTATGTTTTCATGCATAGCTGAGACACTTAGCCTTGTTTCCATGTCCTATGCACACAAATATAGGAACTTGAGTGCAGAAAAATGGCAACATGTGCTCTGGACTGATGAGTCAAAATGTAAAATACGTGGTTGTAGCAGAAGGTAATTTGTTCAGCAAAGGGAAAATGAGTGTCTTTAGGCTACAATGAAGCATGATGAAGGTTCCTTGCAAGTTTGGGGCTGCACTTATGCAAATGGAGTTGGAGATTTGGTCAGGATCAATTGTGTCCTCAATATAGGCAGATACTAATCCATTATGCCATACCATCAGGGAGGGCTGTGATTGGCCCCAAATTTATTCTGCAACAGGAAAACGACCACAAACTTGCAAACAATGTCATTAAGAACTATCTTCAGTGTAAAGATGAACAAGGAATCCTGGAAGTGATGTTTAGCCCCCCCACAGATCCTTGATTTCGACATCATGGAACCTGTTTGAGATTACATGAAGAGACAAAAGGATTTGAGGCAGCCTACATCCACATAAGATTCAAGATGTACTGAGTATGCAGCTTCTTCATCTTTTAATCCTCTCCTATGTTCCTATGTAGTTTTACTGGTGATGACTGAGCAAACAGCTCAATTCACAAGTACATATACAGATGAAATACATATAAGGAAACAGCTTTACCAGCCAAATGAAGATCTGCTTTTGAGATTTACACAGCTCCTCCCCCCTCACATCCCTGTCTAGCACAGAAGAGGAGCCGATCTTTCGTTATGTTTTGCTATTGAATTTTCGCTATCACTTCACACTAACGTTATCATCATTATCAAGTTCAAATGTAGGCAGTGATTTATTGGGGATCCACTTTGCCAGAATCTTTGTGTATTGAAAATCAGAAATTCCTAATTGCTGATATGTGGTTAGGGCAGTGAGGAAATGGGGACCTGTTCTCCCTTTTCCTCTCACCTGCCAACACTGGAAGGACAATGCATGGCTAGTGGTCTGATTCATTCTTAGAAGCATTGTGGAGACACACTTTTTTAAAACATTTTGCATTTATTCTTCATAGTTCCAAAACTGTGCATAAACACTGTTTCAGCACCATGGACAGAATGTCGCATTTGAGCCAAAGAACATTCCTATTACTTAACAAGATTTTCCCAAAACATTTCCACTAGGATTTATTTAAAAATAGACACTTCTGTACTTTCAAGATTTGTCTTGGCAAGATTCGAATTAGCAAGACTCACCTTTGAAATATACAGTACTATAATACAAATAATGAATCCAGAAATTGCTGGGTGAATCCTGTTGAATCTTATCTGGGCAATTTGCATATCAAATCAATAATAAATACACCTCATTGAGTCATATTTACAAAAAAAAACTAAAGAGAAAGAAAAACTGGAGTTATCACTTTTAACAGATCAGGTTTTATCTTTTCCCCCAATTTTTTTTTTTTGAGAAATAAGGCACAGAGGTAACATATACAGGTTACATTCGGTTCATGTATACAACTTAGTAAATGCCCGTACCTCTGATGGGGTATACAGGTTTTATCTTTTCATATATTTGAAAATGTATCAAAGAAGATAATTAACTTTTTAGGACAACAACCCCAGTACGGCTGTCACACTTTTTGAGGTTAGGTTGTGTAGCTTACATTTCCATCACAGTGGCGTATGGTGGAGTGAAAAATATGTTAGGTGACAAAATAGCACAAAAAACAGACCAGGTATTCTGAACTAACAATACAGGAAGGCCCTTTAAGAGCAGCCTTTTGTTAATTACTAGCCCTGCAGCAAGAAAAGACTTTCAAGTCTATGACACACATCCTCTTCAGGAGGAAGCCTGTGGGATAGAGAACACTGTGGAAAGGTACACCAGATATTTGTCATCTGCCCAAATCATATCTCTGAACAAGGACCTCAGGGATTGGTTGGGTCAGATACCTATTGATAATTTAGAGATTGTCCTTCTCAGTTTAATTGCTAAAACCTCCTTCGAAGTAACAGGCAGAAACATACAACCTATGGGACCCAAGGAAGCATACAAAGCTTAGAAAAAAACTACACAAATGCTCGGGCTAGATGCAGCCTGGCATCAAACGTGCTAAATTTATTAGGGAGATAACAGCACAGGGAAGGATGACTACAGTTGCAAAAAAAACTTTTTTTTTTCATTTAGGGCATTGCCCAATTTTCAGGAGGAGTTTTGTTAACTACTTAAATACATTAAGGTCCCTTTCACACGGGGCAGAATCAGTTTAGATTAGCAGGGGATCTGTCCACTGATAACCTACTGATCAGAGCAGAGAGGGTGGATGAAAGGTCCATGTCCGCTGAGTTTATGCAGTGCAGACATGGACAGATCCTGCTCTGCTCTGTGGGCTGCCATATGTAAACAGACTCTGATGGCCATTTACACCCGTGACCCTTCTGCCCTCCGATCCACTTAGACGGAGTAGGATAGATCCCCCTTTTTTTTTAAGCAGACTGGATCTGATTGTTTATTATTAATATTTTTATTATTATTATTATTATTAAGTAAGTTTTTTAATTCATTATCTCACAAGGAGTGTGAGTAAGATCACTATTTGTCAGATGGTTGCAGCAAATTTTCAAAATAGTATCGAAGATTGATAGCAGAAAGTCAGATTAGATTTTTCTCAAATGAATGTGAAAACAATTTGTTTGTTCAAACTCTTGGGACTAAACTCATATCTAGCACATTTCTCAAGGTCTACGTTATCAACACCCACATTATCTACACCAACACATCAATAATCAAAATGAAACTGTTTTTAGCAACTCCAACATACCCTTTACACTTTCGTCCCCAGTTTCTATGAAGGATAGCTATAATTGACTAGCCACTTGGCATTTGACAGATATTTGTGCTGATATGTAGCTAGAATATTTAGATAAATAGGTGGATAGAGGCAGATAGATAGATAGATAGACAGACAGACAGACAGACAGATAGATAAACACGTAGAAAGGGAGTGAGGTATACATAGACAAATGTTATCTAAATAGTTTACTGTATACTAGCAAATATTTTCAACTTATACCAATAAAGTAGGGAGTTACCAAAGTTTCTGTTTTTTATTTGATGTAACTAATAAAACAACTTCTCCATTATGGATACAAACCATGAAAACAGAAATAAACTCAAGAACATCTCAGTTGACATAACTTAAAGTAACCCTTTTCTTTGGTAATGTTTACAGAACAGTGGCCAGATGTGGCTTTATGCACTTATAAACAACTCATTGCTGTAACATTAGGCAATAAAACTGCTAGTCCGTTCCCAGAAACATCCCTATTTCCCAATTGGATGTCGGCATCTTCCTTCTCTCACAGTATATTAAAAATGAAGCCAGACTGTCAATTACAACCTCCAGATCAAATACACCTCTGCACTCTTGAGACAGTCAGGTGGCCAGAAGAAATGACTAGAAATGGAAATAAGGACTTTTGACAAAAACCTGAAATTTGCATATCAGTAACTGTGCTTTTTAGTCTGCATAGGCTCCACATTTTGAAGAAAAAAAGGTGACACTTGAAATGGCCGATAGAGCAGATTATGATGGTGCTATTATGCTAACATGAAAAATGTAAAGGTTTTCTTGAAGAACTGAATGATTCACTTGAATATTCATGATCTAAAAAAGGGTGGTACATTTTGCATAAAACTTTACACCATATAATCGTGCCAGGAAACTCCAGTGTAGGATTTATGGAAAGTTCTGGTTATAGATTACACAGTGGCATGGACTGTGATCTCCAACTACAAGCAATAACTTTGGATGATGGAGAGGAGGATGTCATTGCTACTTTTCATTCTGTAAATTCCAGTGTCCTGGATGTCATGTTTATCCTCTTAGTTCAGTACTTTGTATTCATTCCCTGGAACAAGCATGTAAACGAGAATACCTGAACCATCTGGTCAGTGCTCTAGCCAGACAGCTAGCATCTTCAGAAGAGGATTGGCAATTGTCGCTTCCATGTGTCTTCCTTAGTTTGTTGGGACAGAAAAAGGCTTGAATGTGGTATTAAAAGAAATTGTTTAATTGTCATTATTATTACTTCCATTGTTTCCACTGTCTACATTTGATTGTGAATCTGTCAGGAACCATGAACCAGGTGGAGACAGAAAGTGCAGTTAAAAATCACACCTTTAATGAAATAGCAAATAAAACAGATCAGGAGCTTAGTCAAAGCAGAAGCCAGAGTTTAGATGTCAGCACGGTTGATCATATGAGCCAGAGTCAGGAAACCAGAAGTCAGAGTAGTCAAAAGCCAAAAATCAAGAACAGGAATTGGAAGACAAGTCTGCCTGACTGAGTTGTAGGCAGGAACACACTAGAGATCATAGACCACGCAAGGGCAAGGAGGAAATGAGCTAAGCTGCTAAAATAGCAAAAAGTACTGGCTGTAGGCTGAAATAATTAAGCAGGTAATGGTATCCAGGTGAGTCACTGTGGGGACGAGTGGCTGGTAATTAACCAACAGCTGAAGGGCTTCTGAGCACTGAAAGAAAAGAGCTGCTTGTTAAGTAGCAGGATCCCAGCCCTGACAGAACCATTAAAGATGCTTCTTTTAAAAGGATTTGATCAGAGATAGCTTGAAAATATGGACTTTGTTTCAAATACTTTATCTGCCCCAAAGATGAAATTGAGACTTTCAATAATGGGACTGGCAGGTTCATGTAGTTTATTTTGGCCAGACGTAATATGTTAAAGAACTTCACTGTCTGATATGCACCTATTCCATTCAATATTTACTATTAAGAAATAGTTGAGTTTACTAGGGTTGAGAAGACAATATTGAATACTTACCAGGCCCTGGGGTCCAGTGCTGTCTTCCTGCAGCCAGTTCTTCTTCTTCTGTCCCCGGTGCTGCCATCTTAGATATGGGAGCTGGTTGTGGCTTCCTTAAGAACCACAGCTGCCCCTCACTGAATATACATGAGTTTGCTCAAAGCATTGTAAATGGTCCTGCAGTTTTCTGGGACATGGGACATTTCCCAGGAAGCTGTGGGAGGGGAGAAGGTAGGGCAAGGGATGTCATCTTCTCCTAGGCAAGAATCGTGGAAGTGGGAGTAGGATTAAAATCTATGCTCACTAACCCCGCCTCCAACAAAAAATACCTGTAGCCTCCAGGCTAGGCGAGGGAGTTAACTAGAGGGGCTTCACTTTTTGAGTGAAGTTCCACTTTACTGTAAAGCTGGCTGTACATGGATCAAAGTTCTGTGAGGAAAAATGCACATAGCCTGGCTTGAGAACTGCTAACCTGGATGATTTTTGATCCTTTTGTAGCCCCCTCTGTTCAACAGAAGCCATTCATTAGATTGGATTCTTTTTAACAGTCCTGCTCCTAATCTGGTCTGTGTGCTGTGAGCCAATGGCTCCCAGTCCACCCTTATCAGTTTCTTATTTAGACCAGTTTTGACCAGTTCTCTGTATTATAGATGTGAACTTTTTCTGGGTACAACACATGGATGTGGTTACTACTATGTCTGTTTTGACTTTTGTATAATATATTTTGAATTTTATGTGATATATTTCTATTTTGTTGGTTTTACTCACTACATATATGCCTTTTACAGTCCCTTTGCTACAACACAGGTTATCATGGTATCTTCTTCCCCTATTGAGATGACCTACAGAATGCAATCCAGCCAATTACAGCACTCATAAAGTGATTCTAAAGACTCAAGGTTATTTATCTTCACGCAATGTATGCATGAAGGTAAAAACCTTCTGTGTGTAGCAGCCCCCCCCCCCCCAGCCCACCCCAACACTTACCTGATCCCCTCTCAATCCAGCAATGTCCACAAGAACCTTGGTTTTCCAGGGACCCTCACTCCTGATTGGCTGAGGCAGCAGTGGGAGCCATTGTCAATCACAGCCAGTGAGCCAATCAGGAGAGGGCGGGGCTGAGCTGTTGCTCTATGTGTGAATGTTAGACAAGTGAACCACTCCAGGTGAGTGTCGTAGATGCATGGCCCCTCCACATACAAATCAGTGCTGGCCTGATCCATGATCGCAGGTACAATGTCAATGCACAAAGGTTGGCCGCACAAGCAACAATGTAGTAGATAAAAAAACAATGTGGTAAGAACATCACAGCTCCAAGACTGGGCAGAGAAACAGTAAACTCATTTCACACGAACACGTGCTTAGTCATTACTGATTTTCATTTGTCAAAAACAGCTTTAAATAGCATGTGACAGCTGATTGCAATTAGCAATTTAGCTTGGCACAGAAATAACATAGCATACAATTGAAACAACACATCATTAAAACATAGTACACAGACTGACAAAAATGAAAACCACCTCTGATCTGTGCCGTACCTAAAGAAAAACATAAATGTATCAAATGTAACCTTGCTTAATCAACAAGGAAAACACCTTTAATTTGTTCAGTGTAAGCAGGGAAGTGAGCTCACCCAAAAATATAAAGGAAAAAAAGAAGACTATAAATATAGATGAGATATAAAGTAAAAAAATCTACAATGAATATGAAACAGATCCTACTCATAAAAAGTAACATCCCACTCAGCATTTAACCCTTGAGGGATGCGAGTTTGTAAGTGAAGAAATCCAGAAAATCTCCCTCTTACACAGAATACGGAAAGTGTCACCCCCTCTTGCAGGAGTCTTGACTCTTTCAATCACTTGAATACCTATCACAGAACAATGAAAATAATTAAAATGTTTAGGCACATTGTTGGAACGATTGTTTTTCACATCACCCAAATGTTCACAAACCTATCCTTCAGTTTTCTGCTTGTTCGTCCCACATATTGTATGTGACAAACATGACAGGTAATTAAATAAATCACATAATTGGTGTTACAATTTAAAATATTATTGATGTGAAAGGTCTTTCCATTAGTAGTAGAATGAAACCTATTTCCCATAGTTGTGGTGCCTTGGATTGTTTGTCTTGTTCCCACATATCTAAAATTGCTCTGGAAATGAAGCCAAGAGGTGGATTGGATCGGTGTTGGATTGAAAAACCTCGGAGACAAAGTTCTACCTAAAAAGGGTGCCCTTCTGGGAATTATATTAATACCCTTGTTCAGAATCTTAGAGCAGATATCATCATTATACAAAATTGGTAAATATCTTTTGATGATATTATTTACTTGTCTAAATTCTGAACTATAGGACAAAACCAAAGGTCTAGAGTGGCTTGATTGTGCTGACAAAAGGTTATGCCAGCCAATGGTTTCCTATATAATTTAGTGTTAACTCGTTGTTCTCCTGCAACCAGACATACATCCAGGAAAGCAACTGTGTTTTCTTTGAATTGACCAGTAAAAAACAAATTACAATTATTCTTGTTCATATATTCCAGGAACATATCCATTTGCATATCCCCACAATTGCAGATCAATAGCAGATCATCATAATATCTATAGTACACCACGATCTGACCTCTAAATGGGTTGCTATTGGCAAAGATGTGGGACCGCTCCCACCAACCCATGAAAAGAATGACGAGTGAGGGTGAAAACTTTGCCCCCATCTCTGCCCTGCATCTCTTCAGATAGAACACATGATCAAAAACAAAATAATTATGCTGTAGCAAATACTCCAACAACTTTACAATAAATCTGCAATGCTCAGGGGACAAGTCAGTGTAATTCGGCAGATATGGGATCGAGGAGTACAAGCTAGCCACATCACATGTAAGCCAAATGTACTCTTCCTCCCAGATCACATCCTGCATGACCTTTAGTAAATGGTTGGTATCTCTAAGGTAACCTGGCAACCTACTCACAAGGGGCAGTAATTGTCCATCTAAAAACTGACTAAGCCTCTCATTCAGAGAGCCAATACCGATCACTATAGGGCAACCTAAAAGGGGATTCAAACCCTTGTGGGGTTTAGGAAGATGGTAAAAGGTGGGCAAAATAGGGTGATCAGGGATAATGGATTGCACTTCTTTAGAGCTAAAGACTCTTAAATAAACCATCTTAGCTACTAAATTAGCCAGAATCATTTTAAATGTTTTAGTTGGATCACTTTTTAGTATCTTGTATGTCCTGGTATCTGACAGCTGTCTCAAGGCTTCCTTCTTATATGACTCAGTGTCCATTACTACTACTATCCCACCCTTATCAGCATTGCAAATCACTATAGATGGATCAAGCATCAAACCCTGTAAGGCAGACCTTTCACCTGATGTGAAAACTTTTTAGCTAATCTTACAAGATCCTGTTCCCCTAGTTTTTGGAATCTATCCATCTCAACACAATGAGAGCCAACAGGATATAAATCTGACCAGGTTTTAAGGGGTACTCTAAGAACACTACCCACATTGTTAACATTTGCATTGACACCACCTTCATTTAGCAATTTCTCTAAAGCAATAACAGCACAATGATCCTGAAAGATAATTGTGTATTTAAATCAGATGTGAAACCGTCTCTTGAGTCAGAGTTCTCATTAACCTTTTCAACACCATAGTAATGTCTTTTGACCATCATATTGCGTATAAATTTATTTATGTCAACTATAGTTTCAAAGAGATTAAAGTGTCTATGTGGACAAAAATTAAGACCTTTAGACAATAAAGATATTTCATCAAGTCAAAACTCTGCTCAAAACATTTAATACATTAGATGCTTTTACGGCTTCTTGCAGGGATGTGTTCTGAGAGGATATCGATCTAAATGTCCATTGTCGGTTCCTACTCCCTCCTCTCTGGGTCTTTTTGTATTCCTGTTGTATCTTCTCTTTTTCTTCTGTGTATTGTTGTAAACCATTTTTTGAGGGAATTGGAGTACTAGCCCCTTGCGTGTTTCTGGAAGTGTGTGGTTGCTCAGAAGATGGTGAATCTCACACCGTCATAGCCTACTATATCTGATCTACTATTTCCGTTTCTGGATCTGAAAAGCTCACTTGCTTTCTATATGGTTGTTGATAGC
This sequence comes from Staurois parvus, assembly GCF_062004578.1. Classification (NCBI taxonomy): domain Eukaryota; kingdom Metazoa; phylum Chordata; class Amphibia; order Anura; family Ranidae; genus Staurois; species Staurois parvus. The sequence continues at coordinate 15,036,798 of NW_028317802.1, forward strand.
GGCCCCAAAAATGTTTGTGTTTCAAAAAAAAAACATTATTAATTTTGTAATCTAACTTGTCACGCATTATTTGTTCCTTCATATTGCAGAGTATTTCTTTTTTCCATGCAATTCATTTTTTTCACTTAAAGTATTATCCAAATCAGCGAATTGCTGGATTTCAGCAGCAGCAACTCCTGTTGTATAGCAGTGATCTCTGACTGCAATTTATCAATTTCTGTGGTTTTAGATGCAATGATGATACTTATTAAATACAAATGAGCAAGCTGAAAGTACTTCAGTCCATTTTTTCTTAAGGTCTTCATTGAGCAGATCAAAAGTAGGAAACTTTTTGATTCTCAAGCCACGAGGGATCTTTTCCAGAATGAGATATTCCATAAGGGTTGTTTTATCCCAGTAAGCTTTCATTTCCTTGATCATGCATTTCTGTAATTTACAAAATAACAACTTCAGAGCTCCTGTATTGTCTTCATTATTCACGTGTAACATATTTTGAATATTAGCTGTGAAAGGATTATCATTAAAAGTCCTAAATGTGTGAATGGACATGCAGAGCAACGGCTCCGGGGCATGCCTGGTCGGGTGCTTCCATAGCACGTTGCTTGCTATGGGGCACCGGACAGGAGGGAGGGGCTAGAATTCACTTTAAGCTTGAATTGTTAGCTGTTGTCTGGGCTGTGACTGTGAAATTTGCAAAGTATTTGTTGGACTGAAAAGTAGATATTTATACAGACAATGATCAACTCACTTATGTGGAAACAGCCAAGCTGGGTGCTATTAGACATTATTGGGTAGCTCCACTAGCCTGCTTCAACTATACCATTCACAACAAACCTGGATGATTGCATAGCAATGTAGTTCTAACACACTCCCTGTCCTAGGGCGACAATGCTGCTCAGTACTGTTGCAACCATGGGGTAGGAAGTGCAGGATTACAAGTTTAAAATAAGGGGAAAAAAGCTAAAGCCACATCAAAGGAGAGGTAAGCTACAACACTATCAGTTTATTGGTATTGAGTTTAGGTACGCTTCAAGGCCCAAACATATTTGTAGAAGCAAGGTTAATTCTAAATGTTTCTGAAAAAGACGCTGGACACCACAAATCTCTTCATCAGATTTTTCTACACTCATACCTTTCATTGCCAACTTTTTGCTATCCCCAACCAATGTTACAAACCCTGAATTGTAGGAAGTGTTCAAGTTGGTGCAGGCACCCTTGAAATGTTATCCACCTCAGGTGGAAACCTTGAATTCAATTGTGGAAGTGCCAGGTAATCTATCATCTTCTGCCATGGATAAACAACCAGAAGAGGAAATTTTGGATCACCTAGCTAGTCCCATTGAGGATGGACAATCTATGGACGGTGACAATCATTTCAGCAAACTATTAGAGGACTTATGATCTGATTTTTATCTATATATATGCTCTGTTTACGTGTTGCACATGATAAAGTTTGTATCTCTAGAGGCCCCATTGTTCTGCCTATGTAATATGAATTCCAAGCACTGCTACTTTCCTATAGTGGAATTATAGGTAAAACTTGTTTTTCTTTCATTTTGGATAGAGATAGGTAGACTTATAACTCCTGTCATTTTTTTTTGTTGCCATCTGTGATCCATTCACTTTCATTATTGGTCCCATAGCCAGAACAAGAAGTGAGAGGAAAGCCCTGCAAATTAAGGGCATCCCTTCAGCCCCCCCCCAAAGGTCACTAGAACTACTGTCCCACATTTCTGGGGACAACCCAAAATTTGGGATTTTGTTTTACTTTCACTTTCAATGATAATGGTAAACAGGACAAACAGAGAACAATAAAAAGCAGGTGTTCTAATCCTTCTCCACTCCATCTGAAACCTGAAAACAAAGTTTGCCGTTAGTTATATCTTTAGCCCAGAGAAAATGCAGGCAGGTGGAGTAAGTGGCTGGGAGCCTTTCTGCTTTGTCTGTGTATTGATGTTAGCTACGTCGGTCATTAATCTGAAGGAATGAGGCAACAATTAGTAAATCACTTCCCCATTGTTATCAAGTAGTTAACAAATGGTCACATGACTGCTGTTTACTACAGGCACTGAAGGGACACCAGCATTGGACTTAGGTATCCTATATCATGGGATCCTGGCACCATCTTGGGAATGTCTGTTTCATATGTTGACACAGTAATTCTAGCTAGGTTATGGCTGCCATTTTAGGATGCAAGGGTGCTATACATTACACAACCTGCATAACAAAAAGTGCCTTGATTGGGAAGTGCATTGAGCTAGGGACAGGTAGCCACTTACCATGAACTGGTAGGCCTCACTTCTACACCTCGAGTGGGTTAAAGACCCACATCCACACTGGACAGACCTATTGCCAGGATTAGCTTGTTCTTTAGAAGAACTTCCTTCAGGGGAGTGGTCCGGAATTACTCAGGGATACAGTGTTTTGGAGTTTAATGAAGGCACAATACAAGCGGTCTCTGGAGTCTAAAAGCTGTACCCTGTCCTTAACTTATATCTGATGTTATTCTTACCTTAACCCCATGCCTCATGCCTAAGGGTAAAACAAATCTTAATGCCTAAGTACAATTTTGACATGTGTTAGTAAAACCGTACATATCATTACAACTACTTTGTATATTCAGGTGAATTATACATTGTTTTTTTCAGGACAAATTGGACTTTCATTTGGTGGTAAATGGTAATGGATACATCCTGATTTTTTTTTATTATCAAAGGAAAACTGGCCCAAAATAGTAAAAAAAAAATCTTTTTTTTTTAATTTAGCTGTGTGTTTCTTGTTACTACCATAACCTACCACTAAAGAAACACCCAAAATACATTTTCCAGCCCTTGACAATTGCAGTGATACCATATATGTGTATGTTATTTGTTGTTTGTACCTGTACTACAGTCCAGAAACAATAGTGCACATTGTGGTTTTATTTACCTAAAACACACTGACACTAACTGACACTGATACCATTTAAAAAAAAATCCTTACCTTTGGCCTTGACATTTGACCCTGACCTTGACCCAAACACTAACCCTGGCACTGAACTAGATCAAGCCTTGATCTAGGTATTTTTTCTTTATTTTTTAATATTTCGTTATTTAAATTTTTTTTACAGTTTTTTTCTCTCTCTCTCTGCAAGGAGAGAGAGAGAAATTCAATGTATCTCTCTTCTCCATTGAGAGAGAAAAAAAACAAAGGGGGGGGGGGCAGACTTCACAGTGGCTGATCACTGCGATAGCCAATCAGAAGCTATCACAGCGATCATGTGATCCGGCATCGGGAGAACGGGACCTAGAGCTCTCAGTGACACCCCGGTCTTTGTGCTGGGAGCGCCCTGTGTGGCGAGCTCCCAGCACAAAGACAGGTACGCAAATATGCAGCCCCACAGAAAAAAACCCAGTTCTGTGAGGCCGCATATTTGCATGACGTCAGCGTCAAGGGGTTAATGTCAAAAGTGGAGAAGAAATACATTACATTGTTGCTGTATTTGTTGGTTAATTCAATAAAAACTCTTTTAAAGAAATTGTTATGACCTTGCCTTTATAACACTATCTCTTGGGTAACCACTCGTTACATGTTGCCATGTACAATTAAAACTTGTGAATTATTAATTCATCCAGTTTGTTTAAAATCTATAAAATTTACCTTAAAGCCAAATTCAAATCTTTTCATGTGAAGTCAAATATATTATATAGTGTAGGATGATCTGTCTTTAGACACAAGTCATAATATGCATCCCTTTCTTTATGTCGTTTTCAATAGTTCTAATTTTCACTCGTTCTTTCCTGTTTTTCTATCTGCTATTTTAAAGTTAACTTTAGTAAAACTGACATTTTCAGGTAACATCTAAATGACAAGTTTGAAAAGAACACTTGGATGTTTAAAATACTTTGAAGGATCCATTTGGAAGATTTAAGAAGCCCTCTCGGATCTAATAGTGTGTGTTATCGGATAAAATCAGAGTTGTTATAAGCTTCCAATGGGTGCACTTCACAAATGTTTTATGTATGCCTGGTTCTTCTTAACTCAGATCCTATCAGAATAATTTCTCTCTTGGATTTGTAATGCTCTTCATATAACGTAAGTGCTTTAAAGCATGCAGAAGCTGATATCTGGAGTGTACTAATCTAAGTACAAATAGTAATATAAATAACAAAACTGTGTGATGGTGAGTTTAATGTTCTACATGTGATCAGAAGTTAGAAAATAAACTGAGTGGATTGTACTTTTTGTTAATCAAAAAAATAAAATGCTGATTTTTACCATACAGTATTCTGTTTTAAACCTGGAATTGATGTTTAGATGTACACTTATTTTCAGTGCTATTAACCCTTATGTGACTGCAAAGCAACATTTGGATGATGCCTTTATCTCCTTGCAAACAAAAGTTTTTCTGGAGAACTCTGGGATGTAATTAGACATGCCTAGATCAGCTGTACCAAGTGGTACTGGTGTTTAGGACCCTGTGTTTTCGAGGATGAAGGCTGAGCATGCATCTCCTGTCCAGCTGCAGCCTGCCATAGACTTCATAGGTACTTTCACACCAGTTACTGTGTCTTGGGGGAAGGGGGGGCAGTTGGTATGATTCTTTAATGCGTTTCTTGGGTTATATGACCTTGTAAAAGATAAAACTTACATATATTCACACAGTGACTGCCCCCAATCCCCAAGTAGAAAATGGGATGTAAGGAGAAGGATCCTGGGACACAAAACACAGGTGGTGGATCTAAAGAGTATAAAATAAACTCACTGCGCATCTTTGACTATATTGCATTCAGACTATTTTAGAAAATACTATATTTATCTTCAGTACCTTTATGACAGTGCCAGACTCCTGGGTCACACAATCAAATGCACTTCCAAATAAAGATATCTAAATATAGCATAGCAGCAAACAGTTATTAATGGAATAACATCCTGAAATATAACTATCTATCAAAGCACAGTATAAATGCACTCCTCTAATCTCCTGCTCAATGAACATTACTGAGAAAAAGGACCCAAAACGCTGGACTCTTGCAAATGTAATCTCTAGTCCTGCAATCATATAGTAAGTCAAACAGTTTCTATAGGTACTGTGACTGTAATGCATATAGATTAAAAATTACTCATCATTAATTACATGTGTTCCCCAATATAGGTCCTCCAGGTGTGCCAGCCACCCCAAGGGAGCAGATAGGGAGGTATCAGTAACCCCACCCCTCAAGACAGATTATCTATCTAAGCAGGGATACTGTACATTGTATGTGAATTTACTGATAAGTTACACAGGCAATAAAATGGGAGGTGGAGAGGTTGAGCACTATTTTGGTAGAAAATCTGCTTTGCATTAAAATCATGGACATGCAAAATAGTTGTATGCATGTCTAGACACAATGGGGTTTATTTACAAAAGCTGGAGAGTCCAAAATCAGACTCCCTTCTGCATAGAAACCAATCAGCTTCTAACCTCAGCTTGTTCAATGAAGCTTTAGCAATGAAACCTGGAAGCTGATTGGTTTCTATGCAGAAGGGAGTCTGATTTTGGACTCTCCAGCTTTAGTAAATAAACCCCAATGGGTTGATTTACTAAAACTTAAGAGGGCAAAATCTGGTGCAGTTTGTTCAATTAAGCTTTGACAAAAAAAAACATGGAAGTTGATTGGTTTCTATGCAGAGCTGCACCGGATTTTGCACTCTCTGCTTTAGTAAATTAACCCCTATGTTTGGTTGATTTTATATATTCTTTAAAAAAAAGTATGCTAATGAATGAAAGATGTATTCATATTTAGCAATAGTTGTACACCTTATGACTCTAAGTAGCACGTGAAAAGTCCAATACTCTTCCTTTCTTTCTTTAATGTAGTCAAATTAAGAGGATGTGCTGGAAATTGACATATTCAAGCCATACTTTGTTGCAGAGGTATATTTGAGCAAAACTAATCACCATTAGCTTATGATCATAGCCAGGTTTATGATTGGGTTAAAGTGTATGTAAACTCCAACAAAGAATTGCTCTTATTTTCTATTTTTTGGTCTGTTAAATATACCTTTGAAAGCAATTTATTATGCATAGTGCAAAGAAATACTTGTTGATCATGTCAAAAATTCAGAAATAACCTGTGCCCTGTGCTCACTTCCTATGTTATGTCAAGGAGTCGATTAGCCCTCTTAAAGATTATCTTGGACTACACAATAGCCCAATATTGTAGAGAAATAAAGAGAAGAGGGGGTTTGTATAGTTAAGCAAAAGACAACTGGATAGGACTGACACCACTTAGTTCACATACATGCTGTGTGTTGCCAGCTCATACCTAGACTTAAGAGCTGATTGAATTTTTGGCACATCAACAGGTATGTTTCTGTACTTGCAGAGTATTTAAAGGCAGAAAGTACTGCATATTTTTTTTTAAACTTTTCTCTGACATACACTTTAATTTCAATTCTTCTTCAAAATCTTTGCTAAGCTTCATTAATATAGTCCGGTTAACATAAACACATCTGTATTTGCTTGTCATTCTTGTATTTTTTCTTTCCTTCAGTAAAATATAAATTTTTATTCTGTTTAAGCCTTTTGCTGCCGTTGACATAAGTCTTACGTTGAAAGAAGCATGGGCTTTTAAACACAGTTCTGGCTGCTATACCTGTTGGTTTTCTGGTGAAAGAGCTGTAAAGCCACACAATTACTTCCATACTCCCCACCCTGTATCCTGGGCTCTGCAGTCCCACCTGCAAGATGGGCATGGTGGTTGTCATTGGGTAGGATGGAGGGAGATCAGTGAACAGATGTTAGCTGATCTCCTCTCTGGCAAATGAGGTGCTACTGTCCCATATAAAAAATTGTTTAAAAAATGAAACACATAAAAATAAAAACATATAACCCAAATTATTTTAAAACCTTTCACCTATGTATGAAAATGGTGAATGCATTACATATATTGAGAGTAATAATTTATGGTTAACTGTAAACTGATTACCTCTAAATGCTTTTAAAATGTCACCTAGGGATAATTTTTGGTACCAAAGTTTCTTGTTGCATGCAATTTTAGAACTTGACATGTTTAATATCTATTTACTCCACACAAGCTCATCTTTAATACTTTACTAAATAATGGGTAATATATTGTTTTTTTGTGCAGCACAATTAACTTTAGTGTATTGTTTGAACATATGCATTGATAAGCAGTAGCACTAATATCGTGTGACAAAAAATTGCAACTATCACCAATTTATTCAACTCCTGCTTTCAGAAAATATGCAATGTCTGAAGGTTTTAATTATTCTTCAGGTCTAAAATGTGCATTTAAACATTTGTCCAAATGAAAAAAATTACTCTCATAACAAAAAGGATAAGTAAAAAAAATCCAATCTGTAATATTTTCTATGGTTCTAATGTCTGATGACTTCTCTTTAATGTCTATAATGTGATTTATTTTGTAAGTATTTGCCAATGAACAGTTATTAATTTAGAAATTTCACGGTTTTCCTATACACATTTGTTTAGAATTGCATACTAGAGAACAATTTACTGAAATGGTTAATTCATTTGTGGGTTTCTAACATTTATTCTTAGGACTTTTCCGATTATGACTCAAAAAGGTTTGTATTCATTATGGTTTGTGTGTCATAACACATCTATTCTTAGTAGAGCCATCTGGAATGTTGCATATATTTTCAGATTTGTGTTTAACACCTTGGGTGCTAGGAGTGTGAAACATAACATATTGGCAATCTGCTTTGCATTTCTTTAGCAGGAAATGACCAAGGGGCATACTTTTTAATTTAATAAGATCTGAAATTAAATGAGTTTGAATATTCAAAGTAGAGCAAATGGAGTTAAAAAAAACACAAACTCATATTTACTTTAAAAAAGACCTCCAAAGAGTATCCAATAGTGAAAAAACGCAAGGATAATAAATATACACTTGTTGCAAATAGTTTGACATAATTTCTCTATCAACAAACAAATATAAAAAGAATCATGCTAGTCTCACCTTCCTGTTTCTATGTATTCTGGACATAAATGTGTCACATAATTCATATTATTCTGTTCAAATGTGTCCCTTTATGCATTGACATACTTGCTTAGACCCAGTGGGGGATATTTGTCCAGAGAGTACACTCACCTACTGACTTGGCATTGTCTCCAGGCAGCTAACTCTTCAATCAGAAACAGATGTTGAATCCAATGCAATTTTACTTCAGATAATTGGTGTACAGATTAGGATTTTTTCCAGTCTTTTGAATTGAATTGAAGACAATGGAGTTGATTTACTAAAGCTGAAGAGTTAAAAATTAGGTGCACGGCTACAGAGAAACCAATCAGTTTCCAGGTTTTATTGCCAAAATTTAATTGAACCAGTTTTAGTAAATCTACTCCAATGACTTTCCTAATCCCTGTATCTGCAAAGTGCTAACACTAATTAAAAGAACATGGAAAAAAAAAGGATAGTCTAGCTTGTACTAAACTAACTAGCATTAAACAGTAGAGGAGGACAGAGGGAGAAACCAAATCAAGTAAATATGTTGTAGTGGTCCTAAACCACCACTAGATATCAGCATATATCAAACAAAGGCAACCTGATACAATTCAATACAACACAGAATAATGCATATAAGTAGGACATAATATATATTAATCCAACAGTGAACATGCACAAAGCTCCAACTGAAAATTTGGACTCACCTGCTGGGATGTTGGGAACTGATTCATAACATTAAATGGCTGGTACCAAGAACTTCAAGTACTAATGCAGCTCACAAAGGAATCAATACCAAGTCTACTAAACATTTAAAAAATTAATTTATGTTCACTAGGTTTTGCTACTGAATATTAGTATCATGTGTTCCTCTTTGAACACTAAAAAGACAAACAGATAAATAAGGGCAAATCACAATTAACCGCTTCCCCACCACCCTGTAGCAGAAAAACTGCTACAGGGTGGCAGGGCTGTGCAAAATCACATATATATTTGTGATTATTGATTTTCCGGGTAGGGGGCATGCACGTGCACTGCCCTACCCATGCCGCTGTTGGCGGCTACAGATGTCAATCACCGGGTCCCGGCTGGAGGTTTACCACCATCACCGGTGATTGCCGAGCAACAGTGACGGGGAGAGACCTGTGTGTAAACCTGCCAGCAAGGACATGCTGCTGTGTATTTTTCTGCACAGCAGTGTATTTCCCTAGTAAAACGGCACACAGTTAACCCTTTGATCACCCCAGATGTTGGCCCCTTCCTGCCCAGTGTCATTAGTACAGTGTCAGTGCTTTTTATTAGAACTGATCACTGTTTTAATGTCATTGGGATGTCAGTGGCAGTTAGTCAATTGCCACCCAGTGTCAGAATGCCCGCCATAGTCCCGCTATAAGTCGCTGATCACCGCAATTACTAGTATACACAAAATAAAAATAAAAATTCCAGTATATACCTCCATTTGTACATGCTATAACTTTCACATAAACCAATTATTTAACATGTATTGGGATTTTTTTTAGCAAAGACATGTAACAGAATACATTTTAGCCTAAATTTATTAAGAAATTAGATTTTTACATTTTTTATTAGACATGTTTAACATCAAAAAGTCAAAAATATTGTTTTTTTTTTCAAAATTGTTTTTTTTTTTTGTTTATAGCACAAAAAATAAAAACCACAGAGGGGATCAAGTACCACCAAAAGAAAGCTCTATTTGTGGGGAAAAAAGGACATAAATTTTATTTTGTACAGTCTTGCATGACCGCTTAATTGTCAGTTAAAGTAATGCAGTGCCGAATTGCAAAAAATGACCTGGTCAGGAAGGGGGGGGGGGGGGGGGGTTAATCCTCTGGAGGGCAAGTGGTTAATAATTTAGTTTCTTGCTTGTTTCTTTTAATATATTGTCTTGCTGAGTATCTATTATCTATTATTCTTATTTTATTTTTATTTTTTTTGTAAGAAAAAAATACCTGTCTACTCTGGGCGTTCTATGTACATTTCCAAAAACTTTTTAGCAATGTCCTACTTCTTTGTTCTTGAAAAAAAAATCTGTATATGTCCATGGAACAGGAGAGTCTGTGTTCAATATAATCAAGTGATGCACTTGCATGGTTCGAATGATGAAAGTTGCAGTGTCTGCATCTCTTTAGAAGTAAATATCCCTTAGAGAACATTTCACCAAAATATAATTCCTATTGCAGATGATGCCTAAAATGTGACTTATTGCAGACTTTTGGGAAAATCAATGAGCCAATCACACAAGCATTTCTGGGGAGGTTCTGTACACCAACTGTATACAGAAGGACTGCAGGTTGTTAAAGTGCATTGAATTTTAAAGAAAATTACAGTAGATGATTGAAAAGGAAAGGTGTTTCATAATAATGTTAAATTACAATATGGCTTGTGTAGCAATTGTATATTATTTTATTTTTCTCATTTGCTCTAATATCTTCCCAAAAGTAGAGTTACGTTGAACTTGGATAATGTTTGGAGTACTGTCAAAGTAAACCCCATGTTTTACTCATGCAGAGCAAAGCAACAAGTCCACTGTAAAGAAGACATCAAAAGATGCAAATAGTTCTCTTCTTTTTATTCCCCTACCTCTTGTTCAGCTGGGAACAAACAGAAAGTCTTGTGCAATCTTTGAGTTGCTGGCTAGGGGCTCTCTGTGTGACAAAGTTAATTGGTCCAGCACTGTCACATGTAGTGAGTTACATGCTACCTCATACCCAGAAGTACTAGGCATATTTATTGATATCTGAACAGTGTGATGAAGAAGTAAAGGAGAAGTGGGTACATACTGCTAGTGAAAGGAAGAGAAGGAAGGAAAGAGAAGGGAAAAGAAGGGGGAGCAGTTAAATCAAATCTATTGCTTTTCCCTGCAATGGTAAAATACATTTTTGCTTTAAAGTTGAACTTTACTGGGCATTAAAAAAAATTGCAGACAGGAAGGTTTTTAACTACAGAGGGGATATACTATGTCTCTTTGGCAATAAAAGTTTCTAACCTTCCTGAAAATGTCCCAGCACACTTGCCAGCTAGTCTTCTAAAACAACAAATTGACCATTTCTAACAATTTATGTTAAAAACAGACTTTAGTGGCACGCATTTGCAAATGTTGCAAGTTTGGAAACTGCACTGCCATGTCAAGACTTCTCTGTAAGGTGTGATCCCAACTCTTACATTTGAGAGTCTCCAACATGGAGCATATATATAACAGTGGATAAATTAAGAGCAGGCATGCCTCAACAGAGTCCATTCCTTCTTAAAGTGCTCCAGTCCCCCCCCCCCAAAAAAAAAAAATTAAATTCAGCAGCTACAAATACTGTAGCTGCTGACTTTTATTATAAGGGAGTGCCTTTATAATAAAAGTCAGCAGCTACAGTATTTGTAGCTGCTGAATTTTATTTTTGAATATGAATACCAGCCCTCCAGGAATGTTCTCACCCAAGCTGATTCTTCAGTTGGCTTCAGGTGCAGGAGCCAGGATCTTGGGTAAGGTCAACCGGCAGTAAAGCCTTCCGGCTTCACAGCCAGGTTCCTACTGCACATGTGTGAGCTGCATTGCACTGTGTGACTGGTCCAGCAGTCTTCTGGGACCTGTGTGTGTCCCAGAAGGCTGCAGGAGGAAGTAGGAGGGGTAGAAAGATTGCCGTGGCAATCTTTCCCAAAAGAAGGATTGGGTACCTTTTAAAACCAGTCCCCCAAAAAAGTGCCAAATGTGGCAGTGGAGGGGGGGAGGAGGCAAACAAGCAGAACTTTACCTTTTGAGTAAAGTTCCACTTTAAATGCACAAGGAGACATTAGAAACCCAGCACAAAGGCAGCTGAAGGCATCCAATGCATCCCTCATGTCAAATCATTTACAGAGGGACCTTGATGAGGCAGTACAGATTCCACTTTCCAAATATGTGCAATTAACTCCTCTTTTTTTAGTGTCAGACCACTTCAGGCTACAATCCATGGTTTGACAGAAAGTAATGGTCAGGAGCCTGAGGTACTCTAGGGTACTATAACTCATTATTACAGCACCTAATCATAATAATAAATACTGTACCTATCTCATTTTAAGTGACTGAAGCCACAATGGGCTGTTATTTTCACCACATAATCCCAATTTGCCTTAGAAGAAGAATCTTTACTGGATCTCACCAGGTGACCAGAGGGAATCCTTGTGCATCCTGTTCGGGGTATTTGCTGCCACATTTCTCCTAGGGGTTCTCCTAGTGGCCATACACTGTTCATTCAGACAGTAAGTTAAGCAAAAAAAAAAACTCCATTCACAATGGTGGTGCATGGAGGAATCCCCCATGCTAGGATACTGCATTCTAACAGTGGGATCCACATCTGGCAGAATCTGACGGACTGACAACTCATGGGGCTCCCAGGCAATTGGGAATCATGGGGCCCCTGTGTCCTTGTCCACACTCAAAACACACCCAAAAAAGCCTATAAAAAAGGTACCAGGGGCATTTTATGGGGACCCCTACTGACCCCGGGCCCTCGGGCAGTGCCCGAGTGCTTGAATGGTCAGTCCGCCCCTGGGCAGAATACACTGTTCAGTGGCTGCAGTTAGTAAACAAAAATTTTCCAGTATGTCCCTTCAACAGAATTTAATCAAAAGATCAATTTTGATCAAGCAAGGATGGCCACACTCTGTTTGAAATGTATCCAGTCCTTGATGAATTTGCCATTAGATTTTATCTTTTTAACATTAAAGCTGAAGCTTAATCTGCCTATATTTTGCCTTACCTGGAAATTAGGTGGGCTTAATCTGATTTGCTGTAGCTTTTAATGCAGACTGTAAGAAGCTCACAGTGTGCAGTGAAATCAGAGAAAGCAAACTCAGTACAGAAGAAGAGCCTGTACAGATGTGCAAGACAGATGAGAAGCATTGAGTTCAGAATTAATAAATGGCTCAGCTTACTACATCATATCAGACCACTTTGGTGTTCTGTGTTTGACAGTCTAGTGATGTTCAGGGTAGTTGGTAAGGGGGCCTCCTCTAAGGGGCCCAGGCTTTATCACTTTAAGAGAAGGCCTGGCCAGCAGCTTTAATTTTCATAAAGCCTCATGGAAATGCAGCTGCAGGATTGTGACCACGGATTTGTCTCGGTAATGATGAGTGATGCTGTCATCAGAAGACACAGGCTGTAAGAGTGTGCATGTGGTTCTAGAAGTGCTCTGCATTTTCTCCTGAAGATCACAAGACAGCATGCTTCTTCAGACAAGTGAGGGGATGACAAGCTCCAGAACTAGCTCTGTGGGCAGGCAGAATGCAGCATGGTAAACATGTCCTATTTGGTGATGTTCTGAATGGAAGAGTCATGATATGTAGTCTATATGACTGGGGGGGGGGGGTGATGTGGTGACTATATGGCTTCTCAGGGTAGGGGGTGATGTTGTCACTATATGGCTGCTGAGGGTAGTGAGTGATGTGGTGACTATATGGCTGCTGAGGGTGAGGGGTGGTGTGGTGACTATATGGTTGCTGAGGGTGGGGGGTGATGTGGTCACTATATGGCTGCTGAGGGTAGTGAGTGATGTGGTGACTATATGGCTGCTGAGGGTGAGGGGTGGTGTGGTGACTATATGGTTGCTGAGGGTGGGGGGTGATGTGGTGACTATATGGCTGCTGAGGGTGAGGGGTGGTGTGGTGACTATATGGTTGCTGAGGGTGGGGGGTGATGTGGTGACTATATGGCTGCTGAGGGTGCGGGGTGATGTGGTGACTATTTGGCTGCTGAGGGTGAGGGGTGATGTGGTGAATATATGGCTGCTGAGGATGATAATGACTTTCCAGGGGACAGCTGCATGTGATATCACATAGGCAACTGATATAAAATTCACTACAGTGTAATGTCTCTTAATACTGTATATGCTGTGGCCATGATGCTTTTTGTGCAGCAAAAATTATCCCTGCTGTTGCGTTCAGCCACCGCCCACCCCTGTTTTCTTAGGCTCTCCTTTTCCATCAGGTCAGGTTGAGGGTGCACAATGGAGAAGGAGGAACATCTGCTTTTCCCTCCCCTTTGTGATGAATGAAGTCACAAGCTACGAGGATGTTGTCGCTTCCAGCTTCAGGCCTGTATTTACCTGGCTGGTACCGGCCAGGAAAGCAGCCAATCAAACGTGATATTTGTTTGATCAACTGACTTAGAGGGTAGAGGTGGGATCAGTGGTCTATCAGACCAAGATCTCTCCATAAAGAGGACCTGTCACTGCCCAGATATTACAGGGGATGTGATTCATCCTTTGTGATAGCAATAAAGTTGACTGAAAAATAAAATGTAAAAAAACAATTCTAACACAGTGTTCCATATGGATAATCAGATTTATAACATGCTGGAGAAAAATAAATAACATTTGAAGCTGCATTTTTTTTTGAAGCTGGGAAGGGGGCAGGGTCAGGGGGTCCCATCAGGTAGGCTGTGATATCGAACAGTGGTACTGGAGATGTTATTCATAACAATCACATTATGCTTGGAAAGGCTGCAATTGATGTAAAGTCTGCAAGTGTATAGATCAGCCTATCTCAACCTTTTCAAAACCATTAAAATAAGTTTCCAGTCTCAGGGAACCCCTGATAAAAATTACTATATCTACAACTCATGATACATTTTTGTAATGGTCAGTGGGAAGAATGCTGCTTACACCTGTGGTCATTGAGATGAGTTACCACTTTACAGATAGCTAAAAAGATCAATAGTGTCAGTAGGAACTTATCTGAGAGGAATAAATAGCTCATTGGTCAATCAACCCCTAGAAACCTCTGGAGGAACCCTAGTTGAGAAATGCTGATATAGATGGAATTGATTGTTTGCTTACATAGAGAGAGACAAGTAAAGATCTAAATCTACACTGTACTACAGGAGTAGACTTAAGTTTTGGATTACAGGAATCATTACCATACTATACCCATAGAGAGAGATAGGATGATTTACAGAAGGATTTGTTTTCACTGTAGTTTTAAGTAACAATGTTTTTTGTTAAATATAACACTACATGAACTTTTAAATAGAAGAAACACAAAAAATATATTATTACAAAGAAAAAAAAGGTCAGCATTTCTAATGAATTAAATATGTCAATTACCTAAAAACAGGCTGCAAACAAAAATACAATACAGAAAGCCTTTACTTTAGGTTGACATTCATTAGTCCCAAATTTCTAATATTGATATATGACATTTCAGCCATGTTGTTAATTTTTAATTCAGCCAAATTTGATCAGACTTGTTATGAAGCATGAGAACCTGTGCAGATGATGTAATCCAATTAGATGTAATCAGCTACTTGGCAGCAGATCAAACATCAACATAAATGTTCCATAGGGATTTCTGAATTTCATATGTCTGCAAAAGCATAGTACACATATCTAATAAATCAGTGATTCTATAATACATTTGCCACTGTGAGCCTTAGTACCTGTGATACAACCACAAAATCATAGCTAAGAGAAAAGAAAAAATTAAAGTTTAATTACAATGGTTCAACCAATGAAACATACAATTAAAAAGCAACTTGTTTAACCATTTACCGCCTGCCTGTTGCTGATAAACACATGGACAACTCCTTAGGGTGGGGGCCACTAAAACTGGAGAGTGCAAAATCTGGTGAAGCTCTGCATAAAAACTAATCAGATTCCAGGTTTTTTTTTTTGTCAAAGCTTAATTGAACAAACTGAAGTTAGAACACGATTGGCTACCATTGACAACTGCACCAGATTTTGCACTCTCCAGTTTTAGTAAATCAACCCCAGTGTGTTTGCCAATCCATTTTCAGACCACAGCTCAAGCTGTGATGAGATAAAACTACAATCCTACCACTTAACAAGACACTGGTCCAGCCGCATCTTGAGTATGCTGTCAAGTTCTGGTTTCCAGTCCTCAGGAGGGATTTACTGGAACTGGAGAGAGTTCAGAGGAGGGCAATAAACCTGATAAGGGGACTGGAGGACCTCAGATGCTTAAGTGGAGATATGATTGCAATATACAAATATTTAAATGGTGATCCTAGCATAAGGAAAAATATTCAGTCTCTGGTAGGGTTGCCACTTCATCCCTTTAAAACCAAACACATATTAATTACACAGGTTCTGAGGTTAGTTAATGCAGATAAGACGTGTGAGTTTAATTATCACCTTAATCAGCCACAGAACATGTGTAATTAATATGTGTTCGAGTTTAAAGGGATGAGGTGGCAACCCTATTCTCAGGTCACTTAAAGTGTTTCTAAACCCACAATAGTAAAATCAGTCTGTATATGCAGCATGCTTGTTATATTCACTGTGGAACCTAAGGGGTTAATCCTCTGCATTGTGTAAAAATGCTGTTTGATATTGACTTCTCTGATCCTCCCCTTCTAGTGCCCCCCACTTATCTCCTGATAAGACATATCATGTGGAGAGGTTTTTTTTTTTTCTTGGGAGAGTGCATGTGATCAGCACAGGGCCATTCAGCACTGTCCAGACAGAGGTCAGGGGTCCTGCATAGTCCTACAGCAGAATGAAAACTCCTACAAGCTTTAACCAGTGCTCAGCAGGGAACTGATAGAAGTCACAAAACTGCGCTAACTGCTGATGAGAAAAGGTATTTAGCAGTTTATTTTTACTAAAATAATTGTACTTCCATGTTCTGTGCACTATTGTGAATGCATGGTTCTGGGTTTACAGGTGAAACTCGAAAAATTAGAATATCGTGCAAAAGTTCATTTATTTCAGTAATGCAACTTAAAAGGTGAAACTAATATATGAGATAGACTCATTACATACAAAGCAAGATAGTTCAAGCCGTGATTTGTCATAATTGTGATGATTATGGCTTACAGTTCATGAAAACTCCAAATCCACAATCTCAGAAAATTAGAATATTACGTACATGCAATCAATAAAACATGGATTGTACATAGAACAATATCGGACCTCTGAAAAGTATAAGCATGCATACAGTCAGGTCCATAAATATTGGGACATTGACACAATTCTAACATTTTTGGCTCTATACACCACCACAATGGATTTGAAATGAAAAGATGTGCTTTAACTGCAGACTGTTTGCTTTAATTTGAGGGTATTTACATCCAAATCAGGTGAACGGTGTAGGAATTACAACAGTTTGCATATGTGCCTCCCACTTGTTAAGGGATCAAAAGTAATGGGACAATTGGCTTCTCAGCTGTTCCATGGCCAGGTGTTTGTTATTCCCTCATTATCCCAATTACAATGAGCAGATAAACGGTCCAGAGTTCATTTCAAGTGTGCTATTTGCATTTGGAATCTGTTGCTGTCAACTCTCAAGATGAGATCCAAAGAGCTGTCACTATCAGTGAAGCAAGCCATCATTAGGCTGAAAAAACAAAACAAACCCATCAGAGAGATAGCAAAAACATTAGGCGTGGCCAAAACAACTGTTTGGAACATTCTTAAAAAGAAGGAACGCACCGGTGAGCTCAGCAACACCAAAAGACCTGGAAGACCACGGAAAACAACTGTGCTGGATGACCGAAGAATCCTTTCCCTGATGAAGAAAACACCCTTCACAACAGTTGGCCAGATCAAGAACACTCTCCAGGAGGTAGGTGTATGTGTGTCAAAGTCAACAATCAAGAGAAGACTTCACCAGAGTGAATACAGAGGGTTCACCACAAGATGTAAACCATTGGTGAGCCTCAAAAACAGGAAGGCCAGATAAGAGTTTGCCAAACGACATCTAAAAAAGCCTTGACAGTTCTGGAACAACATCCTATGGACAGATGAGACCAAGATCAACTTGTACCAGAGTGATGGGAAGAGAAGAGTATGGAGAAGGAAAGGAACTGCTCATGATCCTAAGCATACCACCTCATCAGTGAAGCATGGTGGTGGTAGTGTCATGGCGTGGGCATGTATGGCTGCCAATGGAACTGGTTCTCTTGTATCTCTGACAAAAGCAGCAGGATGAATTCTGAAGTGTTTTGGGCAATAGTATCTGCTCATATTCAAACCAATCAAGCCAAATGCTTCAGAACTCATTGGACGCCGCTTCACAGTGCAGATGGACAATGACCCAAAGCATACTGCAAAAGCAACCAAAGAGTTTTTTAAGGGAAAGAAGTGGAATGTTATGCAATGGCCAAGTCAATCATCTGACCTTGCTGAAGACAAAACTGAAGGGAAAATGCCCCAAGAACAAGCAGGAACTGAAGACAGTTGCAGTAGAGGCCTGGCAGAGCATCACCAAGGATGAAACCCAGCGTCTGGGGATGTCTATGCATTCCAGACTTCAGGCTGTAATTGTCTGCAAAGGATTTGCAACCAAGTATTAAAAAGTGAAAGTTTGATTTATGATTATTATTCTGCACATATGCAAACTGTTGTAATTCCTACACCGTTCACCTGATTTGGATGTAAATACCCTCAAATTAAAGCTGACAGTCTGCAGTTAAAGCACATCTTGTTCGTTTCATTTCAAATCCATTGTGGTTGTGTATAGAGCCAAAAATGTTAGAATTGTGTTGATGTCTCAATATTTATGGACCTGACTGTATTTACTCAGTACTTGGTTTGGGCCCCTTTTGCAGTAATTACTGCCTCAATGTGGCGTGGCATGGAAGCTATCAGCCTGTGGCACAGCTGAGGTGTTATGGAAGACCAGGATGCTTCAATAGTCGCCTTCAGCTCTTCTGCATTGTTCGGTCTCATGTTTCTCATCTTTCTCTTGGCAATGCCCCATAGATTCTCTATGGGGTTCAGGTCAGGCAAGTTTGCTGTCCAATCAAGCACAGTAATCCCACGGTCATTGAACCAGGTTTTGGTGCTTTTGGCAGTGTGGGCAGATGCCAAGTCCTGCTGGAAAATGAAGTCAGCATCCCCATAAAGCTCATCTGCGGAAGGAAGCACGAAATGCTCGAAAATCTCCTGGTAGACGGCTGCATTGACCCTGGACTTAATGAAGCACAGTGGACAAACACCAGCAGATGACATGGCTCCCCAAATCAACACAGACTGTGGAGACTTCACACTGGACTTCAAGCTTCTTGCAGTGTGTGCCTCTCCATTCTTCCTCCATACTCTGGTTCTTGGTTTCCAAATGAGATGCAAAGGTTGCTCTCATCAGAAAAGAGGACTTTGGACCACTGAGCAACACACCAGGTCTGTTTTTCTTTAGCCCAGGTAAGACACTTTTGACATTGTTTGTTTGTCCAGGATCCGTCTGTGTGTTGTGGCTCTTGATGCACTGACTCCAGCCTCAGTCCACTCCTTGTGAAAGTCTCCCACACTTTTGAATGGCCTTTTCTTGACAATCCTCTCCAGGCTGCGGTCATATCTGCTGCTTCTGCACCTTTTTCTTCCACACATTTCCCTTCCACATAACTTTCTATTAATGTGCTTTGATACAGCACTTTTGGGACATCCAACTTCTTTTGCAATTACCTTTTGAGGCCTTCCCTCCTTATGTAGGGTGTCAATGATGGTTTTCTGCACAAGTGTCAGGTCAGTAGTCTTTCCCATGATTGTGATTCCTACTGAACCAGACTGAGAGACCATTTAAAGGCTCAGGAACCCTTTGCAGGTGTTATGGCTTAATTAGCTGATTAGAGTGGGACACTTTGAGCCTAGAATATTGCACCTTTTCACAATATTCTAATTTTCTGAGATTGTGGATTTGGGGTTTTCATGAGCTGTAAGCCATAATCATTACAATTATGACAAATCATGGATTGAACTATCTTGCTTTGCATGTAATGAGTCTATTTCTATATTAGTTTCACCTTTTAAGTTGCATTACTGAAATAAATGAACTTTTGCACAATATTCTAATTTTTCGAGTTTCACCTGTAGTAACACTTTAAGAAGACATGCGGTCATTTAATGAAGTTGGATAAGAAACGGTTTAAAAGCAAACTGTGTAAGGAGGTTCTTTACTTTTAGGGCAATAAGGATGTGGAACTCCCTTACATAGATGGTGGTGTGGGGAGTGTTAATATGAAAAACTCTTAGACAGGAATCTTTATATATACATACACACATACACACAGGAATATGGGAAATAGACATAAATACATAAACACTCATACACCCACACAGGTTGAACTTAATAGACTGATGTCTTTATTCAACCTTACCAACTATGTACTGTACATATGTAGAAAATTATAAACAATGGCTGGTTTGCAGCCAGCTCTCACTTTCCTCTCACATACCGTTTGACTGTTAGAGGGAAAGAGTTTTTATTCTGAACTGCTATAGTATCCTCAGGTAACATTGTAAGCCAGCACTCATGTCCTGATCTACATCCACACCAGTGCCAGTGTCATATAGAGCCTGTGTCACCAAGCACCAGTGTCCTGATCATCAGTCACACCACTATTAGTGTTCTAGAACCACGGTAAGCCAGGCCAAATGACCTGATCAATTCCAAAACTAGTACAGTGTTCTTGTATCATTGTAAGCCTGTACCAGTGACCTGGTCACCAGACACACCAGTTTTAATATTTTAGTACCAGTGTAAGCCAACATCAGTGATCTGATTGCCAGATGCATCAGTACCATTGTTCTAGTACCGGTGTAGGCCAGCACCAGTGACCTGATCACCTTCAGCACTAGTACACTGTTTTAGTATCAGTGTAAACCAGAACCAGTGACCTAATCATAAGCTACAGCAGTACCAGTGTTCTATTACCAGTTCAAGCCAGCACCTGATTGCCAGCCACACCAGTAGCAGTGTCTAGTATCAGTGTAAGCCAGTGTTTCTCAACTCCAGTCCTCATGGACCCCCAACAGGTCATGTTTTCAGGATTTCCATTATTTTGCACAGGTGATTTGATCAGTTTCACTGCCTTAGTAATTACCACAGCTGTTTCATCTGAGGGAAATCCTGAAAACATGACCTGTTGGGGGTCCATGAGGACTGGAGTTGAGAAACACTGGTGTAAGCCAACATTAGTGATCTGATCACCAGCCTGAACCAGTATCTTTGAAATGTATCCTTGTGTTCTTATCTCCAACCAGATTCAGTGCCAGTGTTATCAGATAACAGTTTAGCCACTGCCAAAAAAGAAAAGATGGACACTTGATGTTAATCCTTAGTGTGACTAAGTGGGGTGATAAAACATCACTTAATAAGAATTAAGGCAACACTGTCCCAGAGAGCAAATAATAAATGTCTCAGAGGCACTTTTGTGTTACTTTTTACTTCAGAATTTCATGCCATTCCATCCCACTTACAGGCATTCAATTGGAAACCGAAAGTCTCACGTTTTTTATTATTTTCACTGAATAACTGTTTCAATTAATTTGTGGAAAGATGTAACCTTGATGTCTAACATTTCATTGCACCCAATCCACCACATGCTCATATATTCTTCAGTCATTTCAGGACACAATATACCATGACAATGGGATTTTTGCATTTCGGCTTCAGTTCTTTATTCCCTCCCAGAAGCAACCCTGCATATGATAGGCTCCACAAAATTAGGCCACTCTTCATTTGTTAAGTAAATAATGTTGCTTCATCATATACATTATGTTAAAATGATTTGTTTTAAGAATTGATTTTGTATATATTCGGATTCATTTCACATATTAGTTATTTTAGAATCGATTTGTATTTTTCTGAAGTTATTTCAGATTAATTCCTTATGTCATTATGTTATTTCAACTGGCTAATCACAACAGCAGAATGTAAACTAAATAGGCAGAAAAAAAAAGCCTGCGGGTCCTTTGGGTCTGGTATGGATTTTAAGGGGGGACCCACATAAAAAAAAATGCATGCCCCCTCCCAAAATCCATGCCAGACCCTTATCCAGGCATGCAGCAGGGCAGCCAGGAAAGGAGGAGGATAGGGGGGCTCCCTCCAAATCACCTTGCCCCCATGTTGATGAGGAAAATGGCTTCTTTCCAACCCTTTCCCATGGTTTTGAGGGTGCAGAGGGTGATTTATTGGAATCTGGAAGCCCTCTTTAACAAGGGTCCCCCAGATCCTGCCCCCAAGTACATAGTACCCCTGCTCCTTCACCAAAAAAAAGTCAGAAGTAAATAAAACCACACAGTCCTTTATTTAAAATATAAACATGTCCCTTAATGGAAATCCAGCAACAATCATGATGAACACTGGCCACTGATCCAAACGGAAAAAAAAATCTTGCTGTCCGCTGAACATGACCAGTCCCATTGAGAGACACTCGCCGAATGACAGCCACTTCTCCCCATTGCTAAGTAAACATGGGGGCGGGGTCACCTAGTGACAATATCCCCTATGACATCATGGCTTGGGATCTATGAGGGATTTCATAGGGCGGGGTCACCTTTTGACCACATCAGGTGACTCCACCCTCATGTTTACTTACCAGTGGGGGAGCAGTGGCTGTCATTCAGCAAGTATCTCTCAATGCTGTCTCTTATTTCGTCTACATTCTACTGTCAGCGGGGAATTCCACTAACAGCAGAAGAGTCATGATTGTTAATGAAGCAGCGGCTGGACACTTTTTAAAAACCATCATATGTACTGGTTGTTAACGTCTTCACGCCGACGGTACACAAATATGCAGCCTCTTGGCAGCTGGGCCTTGAGGCCAAGCAGCCTCATATTTGCGCAGTAATTGTAAACAAATGTGCTGAGTTCCTGCCGAGGCCATTTTTCAGCTTTTAGCACTGTCACATTTTGAATGACAATTGCGTGATCATGCAAGACTGTACATAAATGAAATTTGTATAATTTGTTTTCACACAAATAGAGCTTTATTTTGGTGGTATTTAATCACCACTGTTTTTTTTCTATTTTATGTTAAATAAACAAAGAAAGACCAAAAAGTTTGAAAAAAAAAGCATTTTCTTTGTTTCTGTTATACAGTTTTGCAAATAAATAATATTTCTTCATACATTTAGGTATAAATGTATACTCAGACAAATTAAATAAATAAACAAATAATATATCTGCGCTAAGATAAAAAAAAGGGAAAATAAAGCAGCTGTTAAGCACTGTGACACCAAGTGAAAAAACATAAAAAACTAAATAACAGCACTAGTGAACAAACATAAAAGACAATAAAAATCAGATACTTCCTGTAAATCATAGTTGAATTTACATCAGTGAATTTCATTCAGTGAAGATAAAAAATAAAAAATATAAGTGTCCATGTAAAACATGAATCCAAATTCATATAACAATTAAAGTCCCTTCTTCTCCAAAAGCATGTACAGTGCCAAGTACGATCTACAATATGTTGCGATAATGCATCACAATATGAAAAAACTCCACCACCTCCACATATAGATGTCAGGGCAAAATGTATACTGCTACATTTCTTTGGTGAACATAACCCAAATCAGTGTTTATTATTTAGTCTGTAGAAAAGTTATAGATGTCCACAAGCATATATTT
The DNA here is from genome assembly GCF_062004578.1 of Staurois parvus. Lineage (NCBI taxonomy): Eukaryota > Metazoa > Chordata > Amphibia > Anura > Ranidae > Staurois > Staurois parvus. The sequence goes on from NW_028317802.1 coordinate 15,060,110, forward strand.
GGATACAGGCACAATATACCGTATTTTTCGCTCCATAAGACGCACTTTTTTCCACCAAAAAAAGGGGGGAAAATGTCAGTGCGTCTAATGGAGCGAATATGGAGTGGCCGGTCCGGTATTTCCACCGCGGCCGTGTCAGAATACCGGGCCGGCCGCTCAGCTCTGCAGCGGGACCTTATGGAGATGACTGCTGACCTTTGGGGAGGTGGGGAGCGGGTACCTGAATTTGACAAGTACCCGCTCTTACTTCTTTGTTCTTTGATCTTATCTGTTCCTCTATCCAGCGGCGCGCTGTCTTCCGGCTTCTGTAGTGTGGGCACTGGGCATGACAGCCGGGTGCCAAGTGCTCATGCGCAAGAAGCGGTGCTTTTTGTGAATGGTAAGGCGGTACCTGGGACACATGACAGATCCCAGAAGCCGCCGGACCAATCACAAAGCGCAAGTGCTTCTCGCTCATGCGCACTGGGCACCCGGCTGTCATGCCGAGCGCCATTACAGAAGCCGGGAAGACAGCGCGCGGCTGGATCGAGGAACAGGTAAGATCAAACAAAAACTCTGCATAAGTAAGAGCTGGTACCTGTTAAAATCAGGTACCCGCTCCCCACCTCCCCAAAGGTCAGCGGTCATCTGTACTGTCCGCAGTCTCTGGTCATCCCTGTGCTGTCCGCAGTCTCTGGTCATCCCTGTGCTGTCCGCAGTCTCTGGTCATCCCTGTGCTGTCCGCAGTCTCTTGTCATCCCTGTGCTGTCTGCAGTCTCTTGTCATCCCTGTGCTGTCCGCAGTCTCTGGTCATCTCCTGTACTGTGTCTGCAGTCCATTAGTTCAGAATTTTTTTTTTCCTGTTTTCTGCCTCTAAAACCTAGGAGCGTCTTATGGTCAGGTGCGTCTTATGGAGCGAAAAATACTGTATATATTTAGACACAGGCACAATTTTTTTTTCAGATATTTACCAAAACATAGTCAAGCTATAGTTATATAATGGATATGGGCTGAAAGTGCACACTCTCCGGTTTAATTTGAGGGTATGTACATCCAAATTGGAGGAAGGTTTTAGGAATTACAGCTCTTAAGAATAGTCATCCCCCTTTTTCAATGGACCGAAAGTAATTAGACAATTGAATCAAAAGCTGTTTCATGGTCAGGTGTGGGCAACCCCTTCATTTTTTCTTCATCAGTTAAGCAGGTAAAAGGTCTGGAGTTGATTCTAAGTGTGGTATTTGCATCTGGAATCTATTGCTGTGAACCTACATCATGTGTTCAAAGCAGCTGTCCATACAAGTGAAACAGGCCATTGTAAGGTTTCAGAAACAAAACAAATCCATTAGAGAGATAGTAGCAACATTAGAAGTGGCCAAATCAACAGATTGGTACATTCTGAGGAAAGAAGAATGCATTGGTGAGCTCAGCAACATAAAAAGGCATGGATGTCCATGGAAGACAACAGCGGTGGACCGACAACTCATGGGGCCCCCAGGCAATAAGGAATCATGGGGCCCCTGTGTCCTTGCCCACACCCAAAAAAGCCTATGAAAAAGCCTATGAAAGGTACCAGGGGCATCTCATGGGGCCCCCTACTGACCCCGGGCCCTCGGGCAGTGCCTGAGTGCTCGAATGGTCAGTCCGCCCCTGGTGATGGATGATCGCAGGATCCTCTCTATGGTAAAGAAAAATCCATTCACAACATCTAGACAAGTGAAGGACACTCTTCAGGAGGTGGGCGTATCAATGTCAAAGTCTAGAATTAAGAGAAGACTTCATGAGAGCAAATACAGAGGGTTCACCACAAGGTGCAAACCATTCATAAGCCTGAATAACAGAAAAGCCAGATTAGACTTTGCCAAAAAACATCTAAAAAAGTCAGACCAGTTCTGGAAAAGCATTCTTTGGACGGATGAAACTAAGATTAATCTGTACCAGAATGACAGGAAGTAAAAAGTGTGAAGAAGGCTTGGAACAGCTCATGATGCAAAGCACACAACATCATCTGTAAAACATGGTGGAGGAAGTGTGATGGCATGGGCATTCATGGCTTCCAGTGGCACTGGGTCATTGGTGTTTATTGATGATGTGACAGAAGCAGACGGATGAATTCTGCAGTGTTTAGAGATATACTGTCAGTCCAGATTCAGCCAAATGCAGCAAAGTTGATTGGATAGCGCTTCACAGTACAGATGGGCAATGAACCAAAACACACTGCAAAAGCAACCCAGGAGCTTTTGAAGGAAAAGAAGTGGAATAGTCTGCAATGGCCAAGTCAAACACCTGATCTCAACCCAGTTGAGCATGCATTTCACTTGCTGTAAGCAAAACTAAAGGCAGAAAGACCCACAAACAAAGAACAACTGAAGACAGCTGCAGTTAGAGCCTGGAAAAGCATCAGAAAGGAGGAAACCCAGTCTTTGGTAATGTCCATGGGTTCCAGACTTCAGGCAGTCATTGCCAGTAAAGGATTCTCAACAAAATATTAACAATGAACATTTTATTTATGATTATATTCATTTGTCCATTTATTTTTGGTCCCTTGAAAAAGAGGAGATGGTTACTCGTAAGAGCTGTAATTCCTAAATCCTTCCTCCAATTTGGATGAACATACTCTCAAATTAAACCTGAGAGTGTGCACTTTCAGCCCATATCCATTATATAACTATAGCTTGAATATGTTTTGTTAAATACCTGAGAAATCTAAAATTGTGCCTGTGTCCAAATATAAATGGACCTAACTGTATATCTGAAAATCGATCAAAAACAGGTATATGCCCCCCCCAAAAGGTGCCAAATATGGCAGTGGAGGGGGGAGGAGGCAAATAAATGGAGCCTTCAATTTTGAGTGGAACTCCACTTTAAAAATAATGATAATCGGGATGTTTATGTTTATGTCAGTATACCAGGTATTCCATTTCCAGTGCATGTATGAGCTTCTCTGAGCAGAATCACATCACGATGGCTTGCCAATAGGACCTCATATAGAGCTGACAAGGCATAGGGATATACAACCTACTGAAATTCTCACATTAACTCCTCCCTGCAATTTCTTTTAACCTTTTACTGCTGATACCATTAGTGTTCTTTTTTCCCTATTACTTTTATTGAGAACTCTATTACATTGAGGAGGGAGTATTGGCATCAGCCACTGAACAGAAATGGGAGTTCTTTAAAAAGACTGTATGCAAACACACTGCAAAATATATTCCCATGGGCAACACATTTAAGACTAAAAATAAAACCTATGTGGCTTACAGCCAAAGTTAAAAAAAGCTATAAATAATAAGAAAAGAACTTTTAAAAAACATAAAAATGAAGGAACACTATCATCGTTTCAATATTACAAAGAATATAACAGAATAAGTAAAAAGGAAGTCAAGGACGCAAAAAATGAAAGTGAACGACAGATTGCAAAAAATAACAGGACAAAGCCCCAAAAAGTCTTCAAATATATTAATAGTAAAAAGGTCAGGTCTGAGTATGTAGGCTCTAGAAAATAATCTTCAGTGGGTGACTGGCGACAAGGAGAAGGCAAATGTGTTAAATACTTTCTTCGGCTCTGTGTACAAAGGAGCATGGGGGATCTCATGTCTATAATGGACATTATATTGACACAGCCCCTAATGATCCACAGTGGTTCAAAATTGATATGGTCCAGAAATATTTAGACAGAATAAAGGTGAAAAAAGCATCAGGACCAGATGGCATACACTAAAAGAATTGAGCTATGTAATTTCAAAGCTATTGTTTCTAATTTTTAGGGACTCTTTAATGACTGGCATAGTACCACTGGATTGGCATAAGGCCAATGTGGTGCCTGCCTATGTTCAAAAAGGGATCAAAGTCTTTACAAAGTAAGATAGACCTGTTCATTTAATTTCCATAGTACTGGAGAGTTTAATTAAAGACCACATAGATGAGTTCTTGCTAGAAATCTTTTTTTAACCACTTGCCTACTGGGCACTTTTACACAACAGACAGCATGGATTCATGAAAGACAGAAGTTGTCAAACAAATCTGATTTATTTTTATGAGGAGGTTAGCAAAACCTTGGACAGAGGGGTGGCGGTGGACGTGGTATACTTGGATTTTGCAAAATCGTTTGACACAGTTCCCCACACACGGCTAATGTGTAATGTAACATCTACAGGCTTGAAAAAATCAGTTAGTAAATGTATAGAAAACTGGCTAAAAGATTGTATTCAGAGAGTAGTGGTTAATGATTCACACTTTGAATGGTCTATGGTTATTAGTAGTGTACCCCAAGGTTCAGTGTTGGGACCCTTACTTATTAATATATTTACAAATTATGTTTATAAATGGTACTTTTAATTCCATTACAAATGGAATTAAAAGTAACATTTCAGTCTTTGCAGATGACACCAAGGTATGCAGTGGAATAACATTCTTACAGTATGTTTCCAATTTATAAGCTGAGCTCAATGCACTGTTTAATTTGGCAACTATGTGGCAAATGAGGTTTAATATTGATAAATGTAAAGTTATGCACTTGGAGGTTAAGAATATGCATGCATCATACATACTAGGGGGAGTACAACTGGGGTACAACTCGTAGTTCCGCCTCCAACTAAGGTGCATGGCAGTGACAATGTACTGGGGTGGATAAAGATAAGGGACACTGTCTGACTGCTCAGATGACACTGTACATCAGTGTAGCCAGCCAGTGTCACTGGTCACACCAGTACAGTGTCAGTAAACCTTTGCGGTCATCCACAGTGCCCCTGATCACTAGTCACCCCAGTGCTGTGTCACAAGACCAGTTCAACCAGCCAGTGTCCCTAATCACCCCAACACTAGTACAATGTCACCAGTGCAACCACCCACAGTGTTCCTCATCACCACAAAGCTATACCATGTCACTAGACCAGTGCAACCACCCTCAGTGTTTCTGATCATCATCACCCCAGTATAGTATTACCAGACCAGTGTAGCTAGAAACAGTGTTCCACCACACCAGAACAGTGTTATCATACCATTGCAGCCAGCCATAGTGTGTCTGAACACTGCCACACTAGTCACTCACCAAATCAGTGCAGCCAGCAACAGTGTTTCTGGTCACCACAACACCAGTCTCAGTGTCCCCAGACCAGTGTAAGCATGCCACACCATACCTCTGCAATCAGAAGCAGTGTTCTTGATTGCTGCCATACCAGTTTCAGTTTTACCAGACCAGTGTAACCCAGCAACACTGTTCCTGATTGCCACCACATCAGTACAATATCACCAGACCAGTGAAAGCCATACACAGTGTTCCTGATCGCTAGACACCCCAATACCATTACCACCAAAGCTAATATAGCCATCAACCACATCTCTGCCTGCTACCTGAATTTACCCATCTGCACATTCTACTGACCACATTTCTTCAAGACACCAGTCACAGCCATCCCTGCAAACAACTGGACTCCTGGAACCACAGTACCTGTTAGACACCCTTTGTTCAACCTCCTGTACTTTCTGGCTAGTGAACATATCAATCCTATGGGCACCTACGTACCAGTAGGTTAGATTTTCTTGGCTTATAGGAATGGGGACTGCTATAGGCAAGCTGCACTAACGCTGGCACTACGCATTTTATTTTTGGGTTTTTTTTGTATTAAAAAAAAAAAACAATTTCAAAAGACTCACTATGCCTCTTAAAAATACCTTGGAATGTCTGAATTTCAAAATGTCGTAATTTTGTACGTGTTTCTATTGTTCTTTAACTCCAGGGCCTCCAAACATGTGATAGTAGTCAGGAAATGAGATACGTCATTTATGCCTCTTGAAAGCCTGAACGTATTCCTTGGACTATGAGCCCCTCTATGCAGCTAGGCTGCATAAATGTTTCACATATGTGGCATCCCTATTCTTGGGAGGAATAGCAGACAATGTTTTGGGTTTAATTCTAAATATGCCCATGTTGTGTGTAATAAACATCTTATTAATTGACAGCTTTGTGATAATTTTATTTATTTGTCCATATATTTTCATTTTCTTTCATTTCCCAAAAAATTGGTAAAAATGTGATCTTCAAAAGACTCACCATACCTACAATTATATACTTTGGAGGGTCTACACTGCAAAATGTAGTGTTTCTCCTGTCCTGGCCTTTAAGGACCTCAAAAATGTGATAGGTAGTAAGGAAATCAGATGAAAAATGTATGCCCCTTGAAAGTCTGAAGGTGCTCATTGGATTTTGGTACCCTCTATGCATCTAGCAGTAAAAACAGTCTCACATGTGGTATGCCCATACTTGGGAGAAGTAGAAACATCTGTTTGGGGCGTAACTGTAAGTATGCCTGTGCCATGGGTAAGAACTAACTTGTTAAAATAACAATTTTGTGAAATAAAATCACATTTTGTTTACTTTCTTAATTTTCAGAAAAAAACTGTGGCAAGAAAATTACAACTTCAGAAAACTAGCCATGCTTCTTACTAAATACATTGAAGTGTCTACTTTCCAAAGGGATCATTTTGGGGTGTTTGTACTGTTCTGGCATTTTAGGACTTTAAGAAATGAAGTTGGAACATCAGGCATAATACAGTTCAAAATTTGTTTTTTACCAAATAAATGTAGCAGAATGCATTTTGGCATACATTTATTAAGAAAATATTTATTTACAAAGGTTTATAGCAAAAATTAACGAAAACAGTTTTTTTTCAAAATGTTCTGTCTTTTTTGTTTAGACAGTAAGAATTAAAAAAAAAACACAGTGGTGAACAAATACCAACACAATAAAACTCTCAACTCTTATGTCTCAAAATATTATAAAAAAATACTTTGGGTAAGTTTTGCATGATCAATTAATTGCCAGTCAAAGTACCACAATGCTAAAAACTGAAAAAATGGCCTGGACAGGAAGGAGATTTAACATGTCAGTTTTCATGTGGTTAAAGAGCCTGGACATATCATGCTTAAATAGCCTTTTTTAATGTTATTTATATGTTCCACAATATGAACAGTTAGTTTTCTTGTTGTGTGATCCACCTACTGGAGTCTGCAAGGAGATTTATTTATTTATTTATTACAGGTACTTACATAGCACTGTCAATTTGTGTAGTGCTTTACATATATATTGTACATTCACATCAGTCCTTAACCCTCAAGGGGTGTACAATCTAAGGTCCCTAACTTACATTCATACATACACATACTAGGGCCAATTTAGACAGGAGCCAATTCACCTACCAGCATGTCTTTGGAGTGTGGGAGGAAACCAGAGTACCTGGAGGAAACCCATACAGGCACAGGGAGAACATGCAAACTCCAGGCAGGTGGTGCCATGGTTTCGGATTCGAACAGACAACCCTCATAATGCCAGGTGGAAGTGCTAACCATTTAGCCACTGTGCTATTGTTTTATTTTCGGTCTTCAGTGCACAAAATGCCTTAAATAGCAGCAAATCAGTATTTGAATTTAGTTCCTTTAGCTCTCACCTGTCTTTATGAATGAGTGTGTTGAAGGCCATGCCATCCTTCCAGCTTGTTGTACAATTATGTATATTCACATTGGGATATCCAGCTGTCTTCATCTGGCTCCAGCACATAGGTCACACACAGTATCACAAGAAATACATTCTCTAATTTCATACCTTAATCCATATAAAATTTTAGAGACATATTTTGTAGACCTAAAATCAATTTTCTTAAAAAAAAAAAGTATAAAATCCATTTCCTTAAAAAAATTGGGGAGTCTATTTTATTTTGCACCAGTCTATTCCTAAAGCTTGGGGCCTTCCAGTATATAAACTTCTGGGTCTTTGGAAGCATTTGTTTCTAAAACTTTGTCTTTTACGAGGATAGGCTAATACTTGGTTATTATACTTTCTACTTCTACAAAGAAGTGTTTTTGACCTGCATATATTGTGAAGAGGTCAAATGAAATCAGGTGAATTTATTGTGCAGAGGGCAAGGTGTTTTGTCAAGACACAGGAGGATATCACAGAGTTGTTTTGGCACTTGGAACCTTATTTTTGTGGACTTTTTTTTTTTTTTAAGCTTAACACTATGGACTAATGTGAAAATGGAAAGACTGTCACTTTTTAGAGCACTTTACTAAGAAATGTTTTTTAAAGCACTTTATGGATTTCCACATTTTTTTAATTATGCATTTTATTTAGTAGAACTAGAGCACACTTAGTGTTGTATAAAATTAATAATTGTATATACTGTTTCTGTTGATATAGATACAGCACCATGTGTTGAGATTAGCAAAGCACAGATTTAGTGTATATTAACATTGAGAGGCAACACGTTTTAATGAACTAAAAATGGAAATTGTTTATGATACACAGAGTTTTAGTAAACCAAATGACATCTGGTTAGAGTTCAGATTTCCATTAACTGTAGAGCAATAGCCGAAAGGGTTACATAGAACCAAGTTCACAAAGAATTTGACTTTGCAAAGAAAGAATATGAAGAATACAAAAACAACATAACCTGTGGATTATAAATCATTTTTACATTTAGACTCAAAATGTCCTTGTTTGTGAAGGTGACTAGAAAGCTTTTCAACACTTTTCAAGTGGCATGGTAAACTACTGTATATGTGTATGGAAATAACAGTATAGCTCAAACCATATATGAACCTAATGCAAACTAAGTAATAAAAATACAGGGGTCCCCCCTAGAGGTATGGAAGTTATAATTTCCAGTCCTTACCATAGTACATGTCCACTAACTCACCAAAATCTACAGGTGCAAATCATGTAATCAAAAAGACATATCAAAAGACTTCATTTCTGTGCCACTAATTTAAATTTGGTATATCCTGGTGAATGCAATAAGTGGCCAGTACTATGAGAAAGGTATATTGGGGAGGTGCCTTAATTTGACTTGTTGGGGTAGAGGTTTACTTCATTTGGATTGGCCTCTAGGGCCTGGGACGGGTTTGCCGTCCCTACATATCTTCTCCCCCTTCTACCCCTAATTAGACCTGACTTAATAGTATCTTGGCAAGTTGCTTGCAGTAGCATCAGATTAGTTTAACTTAAACAGTGTGTGGCTGTATGTGAACAGCTGCTTCCGGAGCAAATGACAACTTTGACATCTTTTAATTAGTTTAAGGTGGAGGTGTTTTATATATTTGCAAATATTGAACTTTGATAATAAAGCATCATTGTTAAACTTCATGGTCCTGTGTAGCAACCACTGCCCTCTGGTCTTCCTTTTAGGCTACCTATCTTTTCATATATAAACCTAAGGCTCACTTTAATCCACATGATTTGTGCTAAATGTATATCAATGTTAAACACATATTTTTTTTTTATTTGTGTTGCAGAACGATGCATTTGAATACAGCTTGTCCTGCTTTCTGAAGTGCTTTAGTGTGAACTGGGCAAATTGAATTTTTTTTTCTTGTAATTGCGATGGGACTGTGTTGGGTGGCGACTTGGACCTATTACCATTGGAAAGATGTGTTGCCTGCTGTCACCAACTTTAATGAATATAAAGATGGTCTAGTTTGCTTATCCCAAAGACAATTTCCTACAACACTGTGTGATACAGATGTGATACAAATGTGATTCAACCTCTGCACTGAATCTGTGCTACAAGCAGCAAAGGTGACTGAAATAACTGATATCTTTGGAGAATATATATATATATATATATATATATATATATACCGTATATATATATATATATATATATATATATATATATATATATATACCGTATATATATATATATATATATATATAATTTTTCTACTTACAGAAATACACATATCATTAAATATTAATTTATTTCAGAAATGTGGTATACATAATACTCGGTCTTCCTATTCCTAATAATACATTAATACATTGTAGATAGCTATAAAATTATAAAGGCTCTTGGGTGAAAACAACACTGATCGTGTAGACTACAATTCTTTGTGGTAAAAAATAGGTGTTTATTTTACGAACCCCCTCTCCATTTTTTAACTGTTATCCAGGGCTGTCTTCAATCCAGTGTTGCCCTGCTGTGATTCACTGCTCAGGTGCCCCAGATAGCGATAATTGAGGAAGATGCAGGAGCAGAAAATGTTATTCTTGCTGGGGCCAAATCAAAAACCAATTTTACAAAATATAAACAACAAATTCAAATTTATTAAAAAGCTGTTTTTACAATATGGAATTGGGAGGAATGCTGGGAATAAAAGTAGCTCCCAGGACTGAAGGACCATTTAACAGCATATCATAAAAAATAATTATCTCCTGTCCTGGGTTTTGGCTTGCTTTTCTATGTTTTTACTATTGTATTAAATGTAAAAGTCTAAAGTTTAGCTGTTGAGGGAAATCTTGGTTTCCCACAGATGTTAACATGGTGGTATCTTCATACACTGCTCCATTGTTGTTTCAAACTCACTTTACCCTTTCCCAAAATGTGTAGCTTTCAGGCTCCTGTCCACAGCAGACGTTCTAATAGATCTGGTATTTCTGCCAGTACTCTACATGGCCACAGAGGTACACATCAGCCTCAGTCTGGTGCCAGAAGGCCTTTATAAGGAGGCTCATCACTTCCTCTGGTTGCTGGATGATCTCTAGCTCCCTGTGCCCTGTTCCTGGTTCCTGTTTCCTTGGATTCTGACTTGTGATTTCCTGCTACCGACTCGGCTTGCTCCTGGACCTGTCTACTCTGCTTTACCCCTGATCTGACCTCGGCTTGGCTTACGGATACTCTCTCTCTCTAGCTCCTCTGTGAATGACCTCAGCTATCCCATTTGACTATGACAGCTCTGATTCCCACCTGGTACCTGACCTTGGCTTGAACAGACTATCCAGTAAACATCCAGAAGGGCTTTCATACCATGCACAGGCGCCTCCTGTCTGCAGACCTATCTCCGTGCACCAGCTGTGCTTCTGAGTGGACCACCAACCAGAACTCCTACAGGCGACCTGTGCAACTTTGGGCCAGACTCCCGCTGTCCCACTCTCAGGGGAGTCCGGAACTTAGCCACAAGGGAAGCCCTCTCTCCATTGGCCTCCATCACCACATATGTGATAGTAGCCCAACATATGACATATTTAGAAAACAGTGAAAACACATGACTGTCACAGAAAGGCAAAGTCAAGTAGACTAGATATTGTGTATGCTGTTAAAGCAAAGCAGCAAGGTGGTTGGTGGAATGACAGGAGTTGTTTTTATGAACTGAGTTCTTCACAAATGGCAGTTGTTAAGGAAAAGTTGCCTTAACAAATATTGAGATTAGATACCCACAAAAGGAATGCTGAGTTTCAATGAGAAGGGAGACTTACAATGATCATACATGGCAACATTTCTGCTGATTTCAGGTTAATCTGCAAAAGAATAGCTGTAGCACCTCCCGGCTCAACATCCTTTGTTTAAAAAAATCAAAGTAGCCAGATGGAACATTTTTGGCTGAACAATGACTGCAGCCATTCCGATTCAGTGCAGGAGCAGTGGCTGTCAGAATACAACGCAGGCAGGGGACATCTTTCCATCTGCGCTTCTTTAGCATGGATAGGGGAATGATTGCTTGTTCTTGTTCAGCCCACAGTATGGCAAACTTTAACCTGGCCAAAGTCTGATCTTTTTTTTTCAACCTGTGGGCTGAAAAAAAAATCAAACAGATCCATCCAATTGTGGGAACTTCCTGTGATTTCCAATAGAAGGATGTCATGAGGAAGTAGGCTATCCACCTAATGAATTTTGGCACTTTCATCAGGCCAGATTTAGACTTGCATTGTGAGAAGGAACAGTAAAATAAAACATAAAATACAATTACAAACTACACATAAAAAATATTGATAGCACTAACAAGATAGTTTAAAGCAAGTTTATTTCTTATACATATTTATCTTATAATAAAAAAATTATACTTTTTTTCCCTTTTAAATCAGAGTATATTGTAGCTCCATGAGTCAGAAGCATTGTAAATGCAAAATAAATCTAAATGCTTTATCATAAGTATGAAAAAGTCATAACATAAAATTAACAAAGAAGAAAAACAAACCTAGCCTAGTGTCCTAGTCTCAGTGTAGTTGTGAAAGCTTCAATTTAAATTAGTTTCAAGTAGTAACATCAGATATTGTTTATCACCAATTTTATAAAAAAAGGCGTTTTGTTGTCAACATCTACATGAGAGAAATCTGCTGTCTGTATTTATTGGAATCAATTATTTTTATGGCTCTCCTGTATTAATTTTATTTTTTCCTAGACTTCTTAAGTGTCCCCAGCTGTATTAAAATCACTCTTAAATGTGATAACCTCAAAACAGTTTATAAAAGCAGTATCTTTTATCACAAATGAGGGGTTGTGTGAAAAATCATTTTGGTCACTCAACACACACCCTCAAACAAAATTAGAATGTTTCCAGCATAAAAAAAATACTGATTACAAAAATAATTGACCTAAAGTGGAACTTTAGTCAGAAAATGAAGTCCTCCTACATCACTTCAGGTTGGCCCCTTTTGCAGGTATAGTTATGTAAATCATAAAAACAAAAAGTACCTATACTGTTGAAAATCAAATCCAGTAATACGCTGTCTTACTCTGCTCTGCACATGCTCAATTGGTCTTTATTTTTTGGCAGTGTGCCACAAAGGTAGAGGCTGTTCTGCTGACAGCCTAAATATTTAAATTTTTTAAATTTGACCTCTGGGCCAAAGCCCAAGAAACCATACACTAATCCTATTTGGATTTACAATATCACAAATGTGGAAATAAGTCAGGAAAAAACGAATTGCCCACCTCTGCAAAAAAAACATACACCCCCACTCATTTCACAGCTTTGAAACACCCTTAAAGTTTCCTACACAACACCCCCAAGGAAATAAATTGCATACGCAAACAGTTTTATGCTAAACTATATGGTCCTGATCCAATAGACATTAACCAAGCACAAGAATTTTTAGTCCAAATCTCTCTCCCACAAGTAGATCAAGCCTCCTTCACAACACTTAATGCTCCAATTACTACCCAGGAAGTTGCCACAGCGATTACCACCTTAGCTGATAGTAAAGCCCCAGGCCCAGATGGTTACACATCCGAATTCTACAAATTGTCAGCCACTATAGTCACTCCAACATTATTATCCATCTACCATAACATACAAGGGGGGGGGAATACCTACCCTCCAGCTTTCAAGTTCAGATAAAGCTGAAAAGGCAAAGATCCCACCGAACCAGGTTCATATCGCCCGATTTCTTTACTAAACCTAGACTGCAAAATACTATCTAAAATAATTGCCAATAAGCTAGCCTTGCTTCTGCCTTCTCTTATACACCCCTCTCAGGCTGGCTTTGTACAGGGCCGGTTGGCGGTATTTAATATCCGTAAAGTCCTGAATGTCTTGGAGCATGCCAAGAACAACCCTCTTAACGATATATCGCTACAATTTTCCTTTATGCCGAGAAGGTTTTTGATAACGTCAACTTTCATTGGCTAATGCTAGTCCTCCAAAAATTTGGATTCTCTAGCCCTTTTTCCCATCTGATGTCAACTATGTACTCTGCACCTTCCGCCAATGTCATAGCAGCGGGCCGCATCTCCAACTGCATTAAACTCTACAAGGGAACTAGACAAGGATGCTCTTTGTCCCCCATTCTGTTCAACTGTAACCTTTATCACGATTCTTACTGTCCAAATCACAATTACACAGGGGTTACAATTGGCCAACGTGATCTCCATCTAGCATTATTTGCAGATAAACACACTGATCTTTACCTCCAACCCCCAGATAGAGATGTCACACATCCACAATATCTTCACTAAATTTAGATTTTGCTCAGGTCTACGGATACATTTTTCAAAAAGCAAGATCCTCCCCCTTACCATGCCAGACCCCCTTCCTGGACAACAAACTCGATTTTCACACTGGCCAAGGGTCACATTACATACCTTGGCATTAAATTAAGAAAGCTACCCTTTTCTCTCTACCATCTTAACTATCCCCTGGTAATTTCCAAGATAAATGGCTGAATTGGAGGTGTGGAGGGATCTCCCACTCTCGCTCCTTGGTAGATCCCACCTATTCAAAATGGTAGGCTTTCCCAAATTTCTCTACCCTCTTCACACTACCCCTCTCTTACTACATCAAGTGGATATTTCAAGGCTACACCAAGCTGTGATGAAATTCCTCTGGCGCGGACATCTCCCTCATATTGCTTTCCATAAACTGTTTTTCCCGAGGAGTGAGGGGGGATCAAGCTTGCCCAACATAAGAGTCTATAACCCCTCTTGTCTACTACAAGTTTGTTTAGACTGGCTGTCTCAGTCATCCAGATATTCTAACTTTGCTAATGAGACAGACACGGTGCACCCATATAGCCTACAAACTCTGCTACACTGCAATTTAAACTCTCTCCCACCCCTGTTAAAACAAAATCTTCTTCTTCGAGATATGATAATAGCCTGGAGAGATCATACATAAATTGGACTTGTCTCTTTGGTTATCTCGCTACCTCCCAATTCACAAAAACCCCTCTTTCCCCCAGTCACAACAGCATGCAGCGTATGCTATATGGGCCACCCATGAGTTAGTGGATCTTGTACAACTTTTTGATGTTTCTTCAGGGGCGGCTCTACCATTTACACACATTATGGAGCAAAGGCCCCTACCTTCTCATCACTTTATCTACGTTTTACAAGTAGTGAACTACGTAAAGAACATTGCCCCAGACAAGCTCAGGAGATTCCGCATGTCCTTAATTGACACACTAATTCTTCGACAGCAATTCAAAATATCAGATATTTGCAGCCAACTTCATTTTTTCAAACCTCTGGACTCTTCGTCGGTTTCTTCCTGTGCTAAAGACTTTCACACCCCTATAACAGTGGACCAAATACTAACGGACCTCAATACCACCTGCACCTTCATATCTAACGAATTTTGGCATGAACAACAATTTAAAATAATGCACTGTGAATATACTGTATGCCTTGTCTCATATCTAGCAATTACCACATCTCCAACAATGTCCACTATGCAACATGCACAGGCCAACTCTTCTTCACAGGTTCTGGTCTTGTGCATCGATATTTGCCTTCTGGGATCAATTGGAAGACTTTGTCATGATAGTTACTGGTCTTCAACCATCTATGAATCCTGAAACCCTCCTTTTGGAAATCTAGAGAATGTTGCTCAAGTGCCCTTGAGACTTAACAAAATGATCTCCCAACACAATAAACTCTGGCTTACAACCTATTTTATGGCTGCCAGACGTGCCATCCTAAAGAAATGGGCATCTTCGTCTCCACCCACTAGCATATGTCAAACAGGACCTTAACGGACTACTCCACAAGGAGATACTGGACTTAAACCTTTCCGGCACAGGTACTACGGAAACTTTCCAATGCAAATGGTTCCAATACATCACCAGAATGCTCCCATCAACCAAGCAAACCGAACTAAGTTCACCACAATCGGTCTAGCACGTCCACTTCATACACAAGAACCTTGAACATCAATTTAAAGGGGTTATTGTTTCCTCCTCTCCTCTTTTTTCCTTCCTCTCCTCTTTTCTCCCTCTTCTTCCTATTTTCTTTTTTTATTTCTCTTTTCTTTTTCTCCTCCCTCCCCTTCCTCCCTCCTTCCCCCTCCCCCTTCCATCGACCTACTCACCCATTTTCCTTACCTTGTCTATCAATCTGCCCTCTAGATGTTACATTTCCCTTTTTGGTATAACCTACCAGTGGAGGGCATGACCAGAAATGATGTTCTCTATGTCAACCCTACATTGTACTTTATTTTCTTTTCTTTTCCTTTTTTTTTTTTGTTGAATACTGTAGTACTATTTCCATAAAGCTTTACATCATGCCCGTTGCCCATGGACCCTGAAGATGAAACCAAATCCCACCTTACATTCTCCTTAAGACTACCAATATTGCTGGTTTGCATCTCCCCACATTCCCAACATCTAAATTAGATCACCCTCCCCATCCCTCATCTAGGGGATAGAAACTCAAAGCCTCCTTCTGAGAGCTGGCACACTTTATTTAGCTATTTATCCCAATATATATATCATTCTACTCCTCTTCATAAAATACTTTCTACCTTCACGATTAACAACTGGCGACAGAAAGATGTTTTTTCTTTCTTGTAAGGGTTACAGTGCATCTAGAAAGTATTCACAGCGCTTATCTTTTGCCACATTTTGTTATGTTACAGCCTTATTCCAAAATGGATTAAATTCATTTTTTTCCTCAACATTCTATACCCCATAATATCAACATGAAGGAAGTTTGTTTTGAAATCTTTGCAATTTATTTAAAAAAAAAACTAAAAAAATCCACATGTACATAAGTATTCACAGCCTTTGCTCATTACTTTCTTGAAGCACCTTTAGCACCAATTACAACCTCAAATTGTTTGGAGTATGATGCTACAAGCTTGGCACTCCTGTTTTTGGACAATTTTTCCCATTCTTCTTTGCAATACCTTTCAAGCTCCATCAGATTGGATGGGGAGCGTCAGTGCACAGTCATTTTCAGATCTCTCCAGAGATGTTCAATTGGGTTTCAAGTCTGGGCTCTGGCTGGGCCACTCCAGGACATTCACAGAGTTGGCCTGTAGCCACTCCTTTGTTATGTGGGCTGTGTGCTTAGGGTCGTTGTCCTGTTGAAAGATGAACCGTAGCCCCAGTCTAAAGTCCAGAGCGCTCTGGAACAGGTTTTCATCAAGGATGTCTTTGTACATTGCTGCATTCATCTCTCCTTTGATCCTGACTAGTTTCCCAGTTCCTGCCACTGAAAAACATCCCCACAGCATGATGCTGCCACCACCGTGCTTCACTGTAGGGATGGTATTGGCCAGGTGGTGAGCAGTGCCTAATTTCCTCCAGACATGATGCTTGGCATTCAGGCTAAAGAACTCAATCTTTGTTTCATCAGACCAGAGAGTTTTGTTTCTCATGGTCTGAGAGTTCCTTTTAGGTGCCTTTTAGCAAACTCCAGGCGGGCTGCCATTTGCCTTTTACTGAGGAGTGGCTTCCGACTGGCCACTCTATCATACAGGCCTGATTGGTGGAGTGCTGCAGAGATGGTTGTTCTTGTAGAAGGTTCTCCTCTCTTCACAGAGAAATGCTGGAGCTCTTTCAGAGTGACTATTGGATGCTTGGTTACCTCCTTGGCTAAGGCCCTTCTCCTTTGATCACTCATTTTGGCCAGGCAGCCCGCTCGAGGAAGATTCCTGGTGGTTCCAAACTTCTTCCATTTACGGATGACGGAGGCCACTGTGCTCATTGGGACCTTCAATGCTGCAGACATTTTTCTGTACCCTTCCCCAGGCAATTCCTTGGACTTCATGGCTTGGTTTGTGCTCTGATATGCACTGTTAACAGTGGGACCTTATATAGACAGGTTTATGCCTTTCCTAATCATGTCCAATCAACTGAATTTCCCACAGGTGGACTCCAATCAAGTTGTGGAAACATCTCAAGGATGATCAGATCCGTGGAAATAGGATGCACCAGAGATCAATTTTGAGTGTCATGGCAAAGGCTGTGAATACTTATGTACATGTGTTTTCTTTTTCGTTTCTTATTTTTAATAATTGGCAAAGATTTAAACAAACTTCTTTCACATTGTTATTATGGGGTATTGTTTGTACAATGTTGAGGGAAAAAATGAATTAAATCCATTTTAGAATAAAGCTGTAACATAACAAAATGTGGCAAAAGTTAAACGCTGTGAATACTTTCTGGATTCACTGCATGTCCATGAGTCTTTGCTTAATGGTTAATTGGGTACGCTATGTTAATCCAGTTATGCTACTTCAGTAGTATTTTTTGTACTACATATTTGAGTTCAGGTGAAATGCCTCCCTTTCTTCCATTTTGTCATGCTCATTTTATGTAATGTTGTATTTTAAAAAGTTTGTAATGTTGAAAACCCAAAAACATTCTTTTAAAAAAAAGACATGGAAAATTATTATAATAGTTATCATGAGAACAGGAGGTGAGAGATAGTCCAACTGAGACACTTCCTATAATTTTGTCACAGGGACAAGAAGTGAATGAAAATCTTCCTAATGTTGTAAATCTTTGTAGGGTTTTATCTATTTCATTCTCTACTCAAAACAAAAAAAATTAACACATAACTGCATTAATGAGTCCCCCAAAAGGGATATTTTAGGTGGAACGTTGTGGGCTGTTACATGTCTTAGCTATTTCAACAAGCAAGGCCTCCATGCCAAAATCCTGACTCCTGTTCATGTCCACCTTAGATTTTGGGAATTCCCATCCATATTTGCATGATCCTGCTCTTCCTGTTGCATTCTGCATAATATGAAAATATGTAGATTCAACATGGAGACCCTCTTAATTACCACAGCAGGCATGCAGAATCAAGAACTCAAGTGCAGAGAGAGTCTGCCAAAATAGCCTTTACCAAATAACCTAATCATCAGGTTTGGGTGAATTTATGCTTTACAGTATATTTGTAATCTCTGCCTGCAGTTTATTTTGAAGTACTATTGTGTAAAAGAAAATTTGTACAAACATTATTTGACCTTAGCAAGTGATATTTTTCTTGTGTATAGTTATCTTACGTCCTTACTCTCCTTTAAATTGTAATGACAGACTTTTTACTGTCTGTTGAAGATACAATGGTATGGGAATAGTCATATGCCTCTTAGGTTGAAGAATAAAGCCATGGCTTAGAATGTCCCCAGTTCTTGTGACTTTGTTTATGTCACAGGATGGGGTGCTGCTTCACTGCATGTCTCTGAGACTCCCCGTGCTTCCACTGCTAGTCTCTAGATATCTGGTGCTTGTTCTGTAGTTTCAGTTGTTCAGACACTGCAGCCTTTAATGTGTATTTTAAACATTCCGAACCTGTGCCTGGTTAAGATTCTCATGGGTTGCACATTATTTTTTCGAACTTAGCTGGGTTAGCTGAATTCACTGCCGGTTCCTAGTGTAAAAAAATGTCACAGCTACTTTTGTTAATTCTGAGTCTCCATTACTTTACCATTATACAACCAATTAAAAGCCAACAGCCTGAAAGATGCATATACACATTCACATACACACACACTTTCTTAAAGTTTGTGTTGTAGTAATATGCTGAGTACCTTATGGTTGTTCTGATTCCATTTTTTATATAGATTGCAAAAAAACCCCATGTATATACGGTCTGTTCACACCACAAAAACGCACTCCAAATCAGTTCTGAATACATTTCTGAATGTAAGTTTTTAGCACGTCTTTGATACTTTCCGATGCATTTTTGATACATTTTTGATGCATTTATGAATGCATTCCAGATGCTTTTTTCTTCTCCTTTCCTGTTTTTTTTTCACTGTACTGGGGTCCGGTGTGTTTTTGATGCTTTCCGGTGTGTTTTTTGCTGTGTTTTACTGAATTCCAGTAGAGTCCAGTGCATGAAATATGCAGCATGTTCTATTTTTTTTTCTGGAATTGGAATGCCAGAAACTGACCACACCTGTGTGAACTATGTCATTGAGAGCCATATACCCTACTTTCCATGCATTTGCATGTGATGTGAACTGTTTTTTAAAACAACTTAGCTGAGCAGCTTTAAAATGAAATAAGAAAACTGTATAAATACTTGTTTAAACTTGTACCCGTATGTTGCTGGACTTTCAGTGCTTATACCTGGATGATGCCTGCATATGCAGGCATCACTCTGGTATCTTTTTTAGAGCAGGCAGTTGGCTTTCTTGTACTAGCAATTAGAGCGGACATTCCCCCCCTTGTGCCACCTTTTGCTGCTTGCTCGAGCTCTCCCGTCCCACCGGGTCCCATACGTTGGCTGACTGGACAGCCGAGCAAAACTGATTGGCTTTGATCGATTCTCCATTATAATAAACCGGAAGAGACCTGACATCACTTCCGGTTTACTAAGCAGCCATTTAAAAAAAAAAAAGAATTCAAAAACAGATCAAGGTGTTTTGAATGCTTTTAAGTGCAGAGGAGGGATTTTGAGTCTTATAGACCCCCTAAAGAGCACCTGTCACATGCCTATTGCATTCACAAGGGATGTTTACATTATTTGTGACAGCAATAAAAGTGATTAAAAAAATTAAAGCAACAGTGTAAAAAAATAATTATTAATTAAAAAAAAATTTAAAGTGCCTCGTCCTTTCGTGATCGTGCAAAGGCGAATGCGTGCATTGGTCCTGCACACAAGCAAACAACAATCGACCCATACATGTGAGGTATCACTGCGAACGTCAAGCCATGTGCAGAAATTCTAGCACCAGACCTCCTCTAAAGTTGTAACCTGTAAGGGCTTTTAAAGCATTGCCTATGAATAGTAAAATTTACATCGTTTGTCGCTGCCGCATGGGCGTACACAATTTTAAAGCATTACATGTTTGGTATCTATTTACTTGACATAATATCATATTTTATTTATTACAAAAAATTGGGTTATGTATTTTTTTTTTGTATAAAAATTCAAAAAAGTGTATTTTTTTTACAGAAAAACCGATGTGCAAATACCCTGTTACATAAGAAATTGCAAATACCACCAATTTATTCTCTAGGGCCTCTTGTAAAAAACATATATTTTGGGGGTTCTAAGTAATTTTCGAGCAAAAAATACTGATGGTTACATGTGAACAAAAAGTGCCAGAAATGGCCCAGACTGGAGGTGGTTAAAGTCCATGTGAATATTTAGTTTAAATTTGCTAAAAGTGCATCAAAACAAATGGAGCCCAAAGTCTTATAATTTGTTTTGTTTACAATTCACCCATAGTCTGGATATCAAAGCCTGTTCCCTGCCAGCATGCTGTATAGTGGGACCCTTGCTCTCGGTGTGTAAGCAGTGGTCTACTTGAAGATTGATGCCACATCCTGCTGTGTCAGAGCTTTTGCTCTCTAATCAGAGGGGAGCATGAGCATTGCTGATTGCAAAGCTGATTTGCAGCGAGACCACTACTTCCCTAAAGAGGGCAAGGATCTCACTCTGCATCTGCTGGCAGGGGACAGGCCTTACTACTCGCTTTGCTTTAGAAGCAAAACTGTAAGGGACCATTCACAACTCAACGTGTGCATTGAAGGAACGTAAACATTTGTTGATGTGTGTTGGCATGTTGCATTATGACACGTTGTATTTTAACATACCATTTTCTCCTCACTTTCTGTAGCATATAAAGGGTTTGATTTATTAAAGGCAAATAGTCTGTGTACTGCAAATGCACTTGCAGTGCACAGGCTATTTGCCTTTAGTAAATCAACCCCAAAGTGTCTACAGCATGACAGGGGAGCCAAACATGTGCTGGCCTGTTGTTTTTACTGTGCGTTTTGTTGTGTGTTTTGTTGTGCTAACATGTAATATCAGTGTGTTGTGCTGAAAAAATTAGGGTTGCTCTATTGTTTCTCTTTTGCAAACCAGCGCATTTCAGAGCAATGCACCAGTGTGAACCTAATTTTGTACAGGTCCTTCCCTTGGCATGAGCTGACAAAAAATGTGCCAACACATCTGGCGTGGATGGACCAAAAGACATTGAACACTTTTTTGTTTTGATGCACGTGAAATGTGTTTAGCTGATTCAATTTAAAGGTTTATTTGGGCTTTAATATTATTTCTAGCTAAAGTCATCTATTAAAACTTCATATTTCCAACCCAGATCAACAGAATGTATCATTAATCTAACATAAAACATTAAAGTGACATAATATTAAGAAAAAAAAACAGTTATTCCTTTTTGTATGTTTTATTATTCGATGAAATAATGCAGTACCTGAAAAACTGCAGAAGACATCAAAAGGGCAATTACAAGGTATACATCATTTTTGGATGACCTTGACATTTTTTGTCTTTGTTTTTGGCACTTTAGGAAAGTGACACACTCTGTCTCAGTGGTAGGGTCAGCTGCTTTAAATTACATTAACAGAGGTAGGAAAGGCATACAAAGATTCCCGCAAAGCACAACCTGCTGGTGGTTATATATATCTAATTATCTGAACAGAAAGAAGACATTTTAGTGGCATTTAAGGAATACACATTATATTGCTGAAAAAGTACAGAACAGACATGGAAGCCCAAGGCAGAATAAAAACTTACTTTTGATCTATTGCAATCCCTAAATAATATGGTCATTGTGCTCCAAGTAAATTGGCAGATTATTGTACTCTGAATGTGATAGACTTTATTGACTTAGAAAGTCATTTTTGCTGCAGTGCTTAAAGAGGGTCACAAATGCCATTATGTTTAAGGTCAAATATGATGAATGCATCATGTCTTTATAATTTTTTTTTTTTTTTTGTTAAGTGATATAGATTAATTTCAATCCATTAATCTTGCTTTGTCACTTTTCAACCTTTTCATTTTATACAGAATACTGGACATCTGGGGCTGAACATGGCAGTATCTGTTTTGTATAGATGACTTTCTGAAAAGTAAACTTTTCCCAGGAGAAATATGCTTCAATTGCCGGCCTTCTTCTGAAAAACACTGGTTGCCTGGCTATTAGGCTGATCCTTTTATCTTCTATACTTTTTGAGTCACTGACCTGTAAATAGTATGCAGATTGTGAAGGTCAGAGTAAAGTCAGAACTGGTTTAATTTGTTCTGCTAGGTTACTTTGGGAATCACAATGTCATGTATGCATACTTTTCTTGTGATTTATCATATTTTAGAGGATCCCTTACACAAGGGCAGCAGGCTCCTCCACTCTCTGTAAAGTGACCTATAGTGGATCACTTTTCAGAGGGAGGTAGAGCAGCAGCTTTTTTTTTTTTTAATCCCAGGGGGATTTTTTAATGAAATACTGTGGCGCACCTGCCACATTTTGGCTTCTTGTTGCTTCTTGTTGCGGCACAGTCCCACTGACTTCACTGGGCAAGTATGGCAAGCAGCGCTACCTGTCAAACTTGATAAGCCAAATTAAATTTGCAGTGGCCGCAAAGCATCATGACTGTAGAATGTTTATCACTTCCTCCAGCTACCAATGTAGGCTTTACGTGACCGGTCTTCGGCAGTAAAAATGCAGATCAACTTGCTTTGCATGTGAATGGAGTTTCATATTTTTATTGTTATCACTGTTGCTAATGCTTTTGCAGTCACTATATTCATTGACAGTACAGAGGTTTTTGTTTTGTTTTTTTTTACAATTACTGGACATTATTATTTGATTCTACTTTTTTCCTTGCTATCAGCATAACTGTTATTGCTACTAATTAAATCGTACATGCCAACTATTTAGCATGGCTTTTCACCAGCTGTATAGTAATCGTATAACTAGACTGCATAATCATGTTTGCTTGATTTATGACTAACCTTTATACTATATTACATTCCTGTAATCTTTCAAAGGACTGAATAGACAACAATAAGAATAAGAAAAAAACCCCTGCGCTTGAATGGATAATCCCTACCCTAAGCAGCTCACACCCTTCTTTAACCACAAAGTGAAAATAACTGAATACAAAATGGTGTAGCGCTAAATAAATATTAACATGTGCATCAATATATGAGAAATAAATCAATAAATGAAAATCAATAACGTGTCAACACACATAAGTGAATTATCACAAATTATACAGTGACCCCCCCAGCAACATATATATCTCCAATCTGGGGGATCAAATGAAAGTGAACCATGTGATTCCCTACTCGGGAACGCAATTATATATAACACAAGTGCAAGTGTACAAAATACAAAAACACAATATGTGGTAAATCATAAATGTCCACTCAAACGAAAGTCCACAAAATTCACTAATTCGTGCACAAACACAGAAGAATCACGTGTAAATAGAATCAGCACAGCGTGAGGTGAATATGGTGCCAAACAACTCGTGATCATGAATCCTTAAGTGGCCAGAGTGCCCTCTCACCTCCTTACAGCGACCACAAGGGCCAGCTCGCTTTATGGATTAACCATGTTTTCACAGAAACTTCTAAAGAAGTCACGTGGTGATCGTGACGCAACGCGTCGGTACGCGGTGACAGGACTTCCGGTGCGCGGTGACGTCAGTTCCAGCGTGGGTGCCATATTGTGACACTAGGACCATGCTACTACACCCATAGTATGGGGAAAAGCTGAATGTACCTTCATATTATAGTACCAGGTGATTAGAGAGCTCAGGAGGAGTATTAAGTCTGTTGGAGTATCCAGGAGGGTCCTTTTTGGTGACATGGTAGTTCCTGTGAAAACGTGGTTAATCCATGTTTTACTGCTACAGGGTGGCCCTCCTGTGCAAAATCAAGTGTATATACTGCATAGACGTGATTTTGCACTTCCGCCATAGGGGGCATTCATTCACCACCGGCAGCTTGTATCAGCTGTGAACACTCACAGCAGAATCCGATCTGCTGGTCTTGTTGAACAGAGGATCATTGGGCAGTACAAAGAACAGAGCTCTACCTATGTAAACAAGGTAGAGCTCTGTTCTGACAGGGAGGGAAGTGAAAGATCGTGATTCCCTGCAAAGCTGGGAATACAATTTTTCACTTCCCGTAGTAACAGCGACACCTAGTGTACACCAAGCACATACTGTAGCTAGGCACACAGTTAACCCTTTGATCACCCTAGATGTTAACCCCTTCACAAACAGTGTCATTAATACAGTGATCAGTGCATATTTTTAGCACTGATCACTGTTTTAGTGTCACTGGTTCCCACAAAGTGTCAGTTAGTGTAAAAATGTCCATCATATTATCACAGTCCCTCTATAAGAAGCTGATTGCCGCCATTACTAGTATATAAAAAAAAAATTCCAGTATATGTGCCATAGTTTGTAGGCGCTAGAACATTTGTGCAAACTAACCACTATATACTTTTTGGGATTTTTTTTTAACAAAAATATGTAGCAGAATACTTATTGGCCTAAATTTATGAAGATTGTTTTTTTTAAATAATTGTTTTTTTCATAACACAAAAATTAAAAACCATAGAGGTGATCAAATAACACCAAAAGAAAGCTCTATTTGTGGTAAAAAAAAAAAGGACATACATTTTATTTATGTACAGCATTGCATGACTGCGCAATTGTCAGTTAAAGTAACGCAGTTGTGTATCACAAAAAAATGGCCTGGTCAGGAAGGGGAGGGCAAGTGGTTAATAGGTGTGCCTGAAAAATGCTTAAACACATGTTTACACGTGTTTTCCAGGTGCTCTAATTTAAAAGTCTGTGTAGCCAAAAAAGAGCTATTCTGCTCCTGTACATGTGCATAAAAACAAACAAAAACATGCATGCAGAAGAGGGGGTTATAAGAAATGGCCCTCCCCACACAAGATATTGGGCTCCATTTCAAAATGGAACTTGCATGCGATATGTAGATGCTTCCGGACACATTTTGCCTAAATATCACATGTGATACTGAAACTGGCAATTTACTATACAGTTCTGTGATATTTATAGCAAAACGCTCAAAATGTTAACTAAATACCACATGAACAGATGTTGAATTCAATTCACAGATGGAAATAAATAATTAAATGCATGTGATAATTAAGTAGTGGTCCAGGCTTGAGGGTATGTGGCCTGGTATGGTTCATGAGGGAGGGTGCTCGTTCATTCTGCATGCTCAGATAAAGGACTGGTATGGATTTGGGGGGAACCCCACACCAAATCTTTAAAAAAAAATTGGTGTGGGGTTCCCCATAAAATCCATAGCAGACTCTAAAAGCCTGGTATGGATGGGGGGGACCTCCACGCTGTTTTTTCCAGTATTTTTTTTATTGCCGGCAATTGTTTTGTTTACAGTCAGTCATTAGAAGGGAACCCCACTGACAGGAGATCAGTTGTTAAGGACGCCAGCGGCTGCCCGCTCCTTAACACATGGTATTTACTACTGTTAATAAATATACTGGCTACCATCAGGCATTAAATTACTGTATATTTTTATTAATAAAATACCGCATGACTTCATTAAATAACTCATGTTTTGTTTTGTGAAAGGAGCCCATTTCACTGAACCTGTAGGTAAATAGGAGAACAAGAAACTTTGCTAAGTGGGATTGATATTAAAGTTGGAATTGCCATCACTCAGGACAGGACTGCTGTGAACAGGGGGGATTCCCTTTCTTGAAAATTAACCAGTAATCGATTCAAAGTAGTTGGGAGCAGAAGCACCACTTCAACCAGCATATAACATTAACTATATATATATATATCAAACACATATGGAAATAATACAAGTTTTATCTAAGAAAAGATTAATGGTAGTACATACATCCAATGTGCAATGAGGTATTATCAACAAAGGGCCCAACAAGAGTCCTGATGGAATTGTGCACATATACACTGGTATATACATATACTGTAGTTAATAATAAAGATAGCTCCAGTTGCAGGGCCCTTTGAGTATGATCACAATGTGGTGTCCATCTTTGTGTCAGAGACCTGAAGACAAAATCAGCAGTGATGGGTAAATCTTCCAGCCGTTGTCCAACCAGCCTGGAAGGCAACTTCTAATGGGCATAAACTGTGGTGTGGCATTGAACATTAGGGTCAGCCTATCTACTCTGTGCTAAAGTTCCTCCCTAGTAGTTTCCAGTCTGACATGCAACCTGACCTCTAACTACCATAAGAGGCTACGGGATTCCTAGCTGTTACTTCAAATTATACTGGTTATTGAGCCCTAAGCTGCTTGTAACATTTTATTCTCTTGCCCCACTATATATCCTCACAGTTACCCTGGAATTACTTTTAAACTTTCATCATATTTCAGGACAAAACTGTGATATCCCAAAGCAAAATCTAACAGCAATAGCAGGGGCTATCCAGTAGTTCCCATTTAGAGAATCACAGATGCATGGGGAGTCCCAAATAAGGGAAATACATTTAATGATGCAATCTCAGAAACCCCGAAGATGATACAAGAGAAGAGGTTGATCAGGATAAGAAACAAGTGGACAGGTCACCCGAGTGGTCCTGTATTTCAAATTATAAACCTCTCATGATGAACAATGCATAAACATTTTTTTCTAAAAAAGTAATGTAAACCACAGACAGATATGGGTACTGAAGCAGAAAATGAATTAGAAGTGGACCTGAGGCTAAAAAAAGTAAAGATTTTCTTTTTTATTACTAGGTAATATCAGTAGTTTCAACTTAGCAGTATCCTAAAATGTTTTGCTGAGTGTACTTCATGGTATATGAGTGTGCCTAGGCACTTCTGTTCCTGTGGCCTCAATGCTATATGACTGCAGTATGAGATTAAGGTAATGACTGCCTCTCACTACTAGCTTTGGGGTGAAATTAGTTGTTGCTCACTGTTCTCTGGCTGGAGGCTCTGACATGAGGAAGCACAGCCCTGCGTCTACCAGGATGGCAACTCCCACACAAAGACATAGAGCAGAACAAGACATGGTAAGTCAACAATAAATAAAATATCATTTGTAGGGGGACCACCAGGTCTGTGGCTAAGGGGTAACACCAGTCATCCTATATGGGCCCAGGCAAGTTTGGGGGCCCAGACAGCTAGGTGAAACAAATGTGGAGTATGATTGGCATGGTGGGGGGGCAATTACTGAAACCATACCCATGTATGGTTCCCTCTGCAGCAGCTTTTTCTCCTGTCCCTCCTGCTGGTTTTTAGCTGCCCCATACAAGGGATAATTTCCAGTCATTTCTCACCCCCCCTGCTCCATCACCTTCCCGTTCACCATAAATTTCCCTCTTCTGCCCAGGCACCCCTATGTGCCCCCACCCCAGTAGCACTGCCGGATTCCCTCCTCTCCTTCCCACTGGCAGCTGTGAACACACAGTAGGATCCTTCATGATGGAAAGTGGGTAAGGGTCCAGTAAATATGCAACATTTACCAGCCCCTTTCTTTCCTGAATGAACACAATAGCATCAATACTGATCAGTCACTGTGTTCATAACTGTAGCATAGTAAAATGTGTTTTTTGGGAGGGGGCCTGTCAGGTTGGCTGTATGGAGTCCCGTGGTTTCTAATAGCTGCCCTAGGGACCACATGCAAGACTGGTGACCATTTTGTGCCATCACCATTTTGTCTTGTGCCATCTGCCTGCCTTTGTTTGGATACAGCTTCCAAAGGTTCACTTTAAGCTTACTAATCATGCAGAAAAAACATAAAAATATTCTCATTTTGCAGACATTCAGTGCAGTTAAAAACTAAACTCACAGTTATAAGATAGAAATAACATTATTTTTTTAGAAGAAAAACAGGGTTTGATTTACTAAAACTAGAGATCTAAACTAAAATCTGGTGCAGCTCTGCAGAGAAAGCTGTCAGCTTCCATTTTTTTTGTCAGATTGGAGAATCTGGGGCACGATATATTAATTTTGTAGCCCATTGCAATGCACAGTTCACTGTGGGGTTGATTCACTAAAGGCAGATAGGCTGTTCACTTTGTAAGGGAATTTTCACTTAGCTTAGTGAATGTGGTGAAAATTCACTTTGCAAAGAATAACCCTCTTTCAGCATTAGCTATAATGCTACCACCTCCCCCTCACTCCCCCTCTCTGTTGGGGTCCCTCAAGGCTCCGTCCTCGGGCCCCTTCTCTTCTCCATCTACACCTCCTCCCTTGGCCAACTCATACACTCTCAGGGCTTCAACTACCACCTCTATGCCGACGACACACAAATCTATCTCTCAACCCCCCACCTCACCCCCTCAGTCTCTGCCCGAATCACACACCTACTGAGCGACATATCTGACTGGATGTCGCTCCACTTCCTTAAACTGAACCTCTCCAAGACCGAGTTTCTTGTCTTCCCCCCAGCCCGGACACCACCCCCCATTACCTTCTCCATCATGTCCAACAACGCCACCATAAACCCCGCCCCGCAGGCCAGAGTACTTGGTGTCATTCTGGACTCCAACATATCCTTCCCGCCCCAAGTCCAATCTTTAACAAGCTAGTGCAGACTTCACCTCCGCAACATCGCCAAAATCTGCACGTTCCTAACCCCAGAAACCACTAAACAGCTCATCCACTCCCTCATCATATCACGACTCGACTACTGCAACTCACTCCTTACTGGTCTGCCTCGCCGCTGGCTATCCCCGCTTCAGTCGATCCTGAATATGGCAGCCAGACTCATTCACCTTTCCAACCGCTCCATCTCCGCCACCCCCCTCTGCCAATCCCTCCACTGGATTCCAATTGCGCAACGGATCAAATTCAAAATCCTAACACTGACGTACAAAGCCGTCCACCACACTGCCCCGAACTACATCACTGACCTAATATCCAAGTACCACCCAGCACGCACACTCCGCTCCTCACAAGACCTCCTTCTCTCTAGTTCCCTGGTCTCCTCCTCCCATGCCCGCCTCCAGGACTTCTCCAGGGTGTCACCCATCCTCTGGAACTCCCTGCCCCAACCCATCAGATTATCACCTATTCTCCTCTCCTTTAGGCGCACCCTGAAAACCCATCTCTTCAGGGAAGCCTACCCCACCCCCTGCTAACTTGCCGACCTCCTCCACTCTTCCTACCACTCCATCCCCCACAGCTATCTCCTCCTGTGCCACCATCCCCTCCCTCCTAGATTGTAAGCTCGAAAGAGCAGGGCCCTCAATCCCCTCATGTTTTGCATTGTATTGCTATTGTTCTGTCACATGTTCTGTCCCCCTTTGTAATGTACAGCGCTGAGCGAACTATTGGCGCTTTATAAATACTGTATAATAATAATAACCCATCATATGAAAGGAAAATAAAAAAAACTTGTTTTTTGGTTGATTGAATGATGGAAGTCAGCAGAGCTTCACCTGATTCAGTAAGCCCTTAGTCAATCAACCCCTGTGCATTGTTTGCAATAATGTATGTTACAGTGCACATGTATTCTGAAGGTGTCTTGGGATGACATTTACAATAAATGGCACCACAGTGCACCAACTTATGCAATGTGCATTATTGCGCAATAAGGTACCCTGCAAGTTTAGCATTTGTTACCACAATGCAAGTGGTTTTAATGGACTTTAAATTTCAAAAAGGTTTGTTTAACAATTTAAAGTGGTTCTAAAGGCCCAAGTTTTTTTTACCTTCATGCATTCTATGCATGAAGGTAAAAGACCTTCTGTGTGCAGCCCCCCTAATACTTACCTGAACCCCCTCTGATCCAGCTATGTTCTCGACAGCCTCTGCTGTCTGGTGACTCTTCCTCCTCATTGGCTGAGACAGCAACGGGAGCCCACTGGCTCCCGCTGCTGTCAATCACAACCCATGAGCCAATGAGGAGAGAGTAGTGGGCGGGGCCAAGCCACAGCTCTATGTGTGTTATGGACACACAGAGCTGCAGCTAAGGGACAAGCATGCAGAGGTGCCCCCAGGGTGAGCTGCGGTCCCTGGGGTCACCACTCGAGGCGCAGGAGCCATGAGTGACGGAGGGGACCAGAAAAGAAGAGGATATCAGAGCTGCTCTGTGCAGACATGTTTGTTATTTTGTAAAAAAAACAACAAGTTTTAGTGTCACTTTTTTAACTTGCTTTGACATTTTAAAAAAATAATTCCCTTTAAAGGACTGCAAAGAAATTACCAAGAACAAAAACTTTACATGTAGCCATACAAAAATGGCAATCATCCTCCTTATTAAAGGGGGTGAAATGTAGGATACAGCTAATTGGAGGCAAATCAGGCTGCTGAATTGTAATGTTAACCTAGCAGTCATAAAACTTTCCATTTAAATGAAAACAGTAAATGAAGGACAGTCATTTGCGTTTCAGGAAGAAACTTTAATCACAGCTTAACCATCTTAAGAGATACCTTGTTATACATTAAAGAGAGCTACCTGCAAGCCTGCGAAGTCTGGATTTTCTAAAGGCATATGACTCTTTGACACACAACTTTCTTTTTCTAGTGTTAGCAAAAATGGATATTCCTAAAGAGTCAATTGATAAGCTAAAAACTTTGTATAAAGGAGCCCTCAATATTCATAGAAATGCACATTTATTTCTGTTACAGTTAGCACTGCAGTTCAAGTAAGACAACCCCCCCCCATATTTTTCATTTGAATTCTTTAACCATTTTAAATAAGTTAACAGTAGCAAAAGTATGGACATTTATTGAACTACTGAATATTGAATTGAGTGTCAATTCAGTGATTAAGAGCACATTTTACACATGTGCTGGCTCAGTGGGCAGTGAGCACATAGGTGGCAATTGGTTCAGTAACTCATGAAGTGGGGTATTTGGTAGAGGTGCTGAGAGAGAGGGGAGAGGGATCAGGTACAGTGGTGAAAGTAGTGTGTCAGCGTGGGGAGGGGCAAGAGGGAGTTGGTGTGAAGGCTCAGTAGTGGGATGGTTTCACACATAATTTTGAGAAAGAGGATGCAGTAATGGAAGGTGAGTGGTAATGGGACTGGGAGACAGATCAGTCTCTGGTCCAAAATAAGTCTATAGAGTTCTACTGCATAGGTGTAGGCAGCAGGATATAGAAGACACATTGGCCACAGGTAAACATTGCAACAAAATGTGGGTGAAATTGATTCCTGAACTATTTGAGTATACAAAGGAGGGGGGGGGGGGGTAGATCAGCACCATTAGAGTGGGACAAGGGCGAGGAAATGCTAAACAAAATACTATTTGAAAGTTTCTTTATACTTTATCCACTTGCTGACTACCTAACTTATATATACATGTTGACAGCAAGTGGTCATAACAACCTCATAGCTTGGGGAGCTCAGTGTCAATTTTATAACCTGCACCCTACTTGTACCATTTCAGTTGTCTCTCATTCAGAAAGATCTCTCTGTAGGCTTGTAGTAGCTACAGCTTTTTCATTCACGCATATGATGAACCCGGCAACCCTAGAACTCTGCATCCTGACATTGCCTTTCCCTGCCACACAGCCCCCCTAACAATTCACCCTTTTACACTCCTGAACCATGGACACTACACACCATCACCACAGAAATTGCCCCTTTCTGCTACCAAGTATGCCCTCTTCCCACCACCCAGCACCCATACCACTTACTTGACTTTGAACCTCCCTGCCTTCCAGCATTTCTAACACTGAACCGTAACACCCGAAACAGCTAGCACTTTCTGTCAGCTAGAACTTTATGCCACCCAACAACTCCACCTTTGCATTCTCTACTACTCCTCCTTTTGTCCCTGTTAACCCTGTCCCTGCTCCCTCTTTTTAGGGAAATGTAGACAGGGGAACAGGCTGAGCCTGGAGTTTCTAGGCTCTCTGCCCACTTCCTTCTCTGTTTGGTAATATCACCTCCTCCCCAGGGCAGTCTTTATGTGCCAGTAAGCCCTCCAGTCTCAGAGGGCACTGTGCACGTTTAATGTGTTCCTGGGGGTAGAGTTTCAAACTTCTGGGCTGAGAGGAAGAGGGAAACCAGACACTGAGATGGATTTTTTCCAATAAGGCAGCTGGTTTCTAGAAGTCAAATGTCCAAATTCGTGCTTTATTTCTTTTATTTTTAAGGTGTTTTATTTGAAACACAACATCACTATTTAACAATCCTTCTCCCTAAACTATTAAACCTCTCTATTATTATTTTTAACATGCAATCTCTATATCAAACTGAAACTTAAATTCTAAATTCTAGGTAGACATTCCCTGCTTCCCCAGTTAAGCTGGCCATACACTGATCATAAGTCGGCCAGTTCAGCAGGGACCAGTAGAATTCAAATTAGTTTGTGGCAGTCGCTACTCGACAAAAGTCTATAGTTTGGTCAACGTCTGATGAAGGGAAAACCTGGAAATGTCCCAGAAGGGGAATTCATCCATTCACCTCATTTGTGTGAACAGAGGAATCTCATTTTTTTTTATTTTTTCAGCCAGCTATGTGTGAAAAAGGACTTACAGTATATAGCCAATTTTAATTTGCAGAGAGAGGGCTCACAGTAATTGTCTACTTACAGTTTAAAATAATGAGAAAAACATCCCCTGTATTCCTCTTATCTGTAGTGAAATGATCTTGGATTCAATTTCTGTGTCTTATGGAAGAGTTAAAGCGGTTAAATAAATAAAATGTTCTTTTTTATTTATACTTTTCAGGCCACATATTCTGAAGATCTACCTAGATAAAACCAGATAAATGTAAGGCCAATGTCCCAAATCCCGCTTTTAATATGGTGAATAGAATTGTAAAAAATAAGGTAATTTTATATTCAAAACAGCTGAAAGCCTCTGTAAACAGAAGGGAAGATGTCATCCCAGTTGAGATACTTAAAATGCTTGTAATCAGGAGTATCTGGCAAAATGTGTTGGATAAATCTTTAACAAATGAACAGAAAGATTTGGCTTGAGTAGCTGTACAATGCAGGGTACTCATTAGGGAATTTCAACATGACAGAAGCTTTGTAAGATTAGCAGAGTGCCCTAGGAACAATTCTAGAAACTCTGGCCATCTTTTTGGCATTGTTAATTTCCCAAAAGGTTAAAAGAAAATGTTCTTTTCTCTTTTTGAAACTCGGTAAGGTACATCCAGTACAGTAGGTTCTATACAAAATGTCATTGTTTTTATTATGTAATGATGAAAACAGATTTACTTGGCAAGTTATGCATTTTGTGAAAGATGTTTTGTGGAAAGAAAAAAACATTCCCTTTTTCAAAGGGGAAGAAATTATCCCCCAAGATTATTTCATATTGGTTTTGACTGTTATCTGCTTATATTTCCCAAAAGAGAAACATCCTAAAGTTTTCAACCAGCAAAATGGTTGGATAATTAGCTGTAATTCTTCCAGAATATTTTCAGTAGTTTTTGGTTAGATTGAGGAAGGGCTAAAACCTCTGTCTAGTTCATAATACCATCTTTGCCCCCATTGTTGTGATTTCCTCTCAGTTTCTGAAAGAGACCATAACAGGAAAACAGAGAAACACAAAACTGAGGTAAAATCTCACCATTGACTGTCACAAAAAAAAACATCCCTATTGGAAGATTTCTCCTGTATTCCTATTTCATTAATTTTCTGAATGATGACTAAGGTCCCTTCAAAATTCAAAACACAGACCTTACTGATAGAATCCCGGGAAAGAAGCATCTCAATTTTCATAATAATGCAGTTTATTTCTGTCTTTTTTTGATCTTCTCTTTTAGCAATTTGGGGGAGGGGGGGTGCTACTAAATAGCTTTTTCTTAGTTTTGTTATTTTTTTTGTGTTTCCATGGTTTTTATTAATTTATAAACATTTCAAGATAACGTGGGCAGCAAAACATGCGCACGCAGGGGCTATCGATTGCACATAAAAAAAATCGAGAAAACAATGCTCTAACACCAACAAAGCAAAAGGTGCAGGGGCTATAATTGGCACATAGATTACAAAAACAGTGATATAACACTGACAGTAGTTCAAAGGCAGCTATCCACTGCCTAAAAAAAAAAACAAACAAAAATAGAAAGGAAAGAGGAGAAGAAAAGGAAGAAGAAAACAAGACCTGGGATCTGGGAACGCCAATACCAAACAACATCACAACCCCAGACTAGCCGGGGGGAATGTGGGAAAAGCATATGTCAAACAATGGGTCCCATAGCCAACCGAGTCAGGACCCAATACCAGCAAAACAATACCTTGTAAGCCACATCCAATGCACACGCACTGGGAGGGTGCGAAAATAGTACAACAATTTAGTCAAGATGGTCATTTTCACTGAATTGACTCGTCCTGTCCAAGATAGGTGCGGAAATTGCATACAACGAGCCATAGGTGGGGGTCAAGCGAATGCCTAGGTATTCAAGTGAAGAGGAGGGCCATTTGTAAGGAAAGTGGGATTGTAGGCGCGAAACCAAATCTGATCAGATCAGAGAAATACCCAGCATATTTAACCGAAGTTGAAGAATACAAGGCTTGAATCCAAGAGAGAATGGACTCCCCAAAGCCCCAACGAGACAGATATTCCCACGATAGAGAATCAAAAGCTTCATATATGTCTAAGGACAGTAAGAATCCCAGGATTTTCCGCGGTTGTAGAAAGTGTATAACATGGACCACTTTATGAACATTATCGCCCACCTGCCTCTCAGGAACTAAACCTACTTGGTCCCTGTGGACCCAATTAAGCAAATATTTATTGATACGAAGACTAAGGAGCTTGCCCAATATCTTTAGAACTTCATTAAGAAGAGAAATGGGCTGAAAGGCTTGCGGTTCCTGCACGTCATCTGTCTTAGAAATCATTGAGATCATTGAGCACAAAGAGCCCTGTCGTAACTAATTGAAATAGTCAGCCAAGAAGGGTGCCAGCAGGGCCCGTTCAGCCTCCAAAGAAGCAAGTAGATCCAGTTCTGCAGCCAAAGATTCCCGTGTGTGTTTATGGGCCGTGAATGGGATTGACTTCCAATGAGTATCCTCAGAGGCCAGTAGAGAATGAAGATCCAAACGATGGCGCTCCTGCTTCCACTTCTGAGCCACCGCCAGCTGTATAATGTGCCCCCGCACCATGACTTTATGCGCCTCCCACAAGGGCACTGCCGAAGAGTCAGATCCCGAGTTTTCCACAAAGTATGTATGTAAGAAAGATTCTATTTGTTGGCAAGTAACCTGAGTGGTCAATCAAGATTAATTAATGCACCAGTGAAAGGGGTGCCGTACCGACCCCGAGAGGGCAAGGAGGAGAACCAGGGGATCATGGTCTGACCAGGGTGAGGAGGGGATAGATATCCGCCTGACCAAGGGAAGCTGTTGAACATGCATAAACATATGGTCAATTCTGCAAAAACTGTCATGGGGATTTGAGTAGAACGTAAAGTCGCGCTCAGTTGGGTGAAGTTCCCTTCCAATGGTCACCAGTCCCGCCATCTGCAAAAGAGAGAGCATATGTTCCTCTAGCACTAAGTCATGAGAAGGGGCACCCCCTGGGCGTAGTGCCTATCCAAGGCAGAATCCAAGGTAACATTTGAATCTCCCAAAAGAAGGAGACCATTGGAGTGTCAGGAATTGCTGGTGCAAAGATGAGAAAAAAAATTATGCTGGAAGCGATTGGGGGCGTAGTAAGAGATAAAAGTAACATACGGGTCCCAAGCGGTACCCTGAAGGAGCAAGTACCTGCCCATGGGGTCCGCTATATTCTGAGCACACATGAAGTGGAAGTTGCGTTTGAAAATTATCAACACATCCTGGCATTTCTCAGGAACCGAGGCCGTGTAAAAAGTGGGATAATGAGGCGAAAGATTCCGTGGGGCGGAAGACTGAAAAAACCTGGTTTCCTGCAAACATACCAAGTCAATTTGTTGCGATTTGAGGTGATGAAACACTTTAGACCTCTTCTGAGGCGAATTGAAGCCTTGAATATTTTGTGAATGTACTTTCAGGAGGGGTGAGGCCATGGCGGGATCGGCACAGCATGCTCAGCAGAAAAAGCATAAGTCAGCCAACAATTTCCACTCTCAGACCATGGCGTCCTGAAACCCTGCATGAAACAAAACCAGAAAGACCAGAAAAAAAAAACAAGGAAAGAAAAGAAGACACAAGGAGTATGTACAATAGCACAGTCGAATAACACAAATGGTGAAGTGCATCCTGCACTTGAAGGATACCACTTGGGGGTGGCTCTACCACCGGACACATGGCTGCAAATTAATACATCAAAAACATATGCCCTCAGGGGGCAAAAGGCAATCAACACAACATAATGGAGTCCCAGAGTAAGAAAAGTACCTCAGAAGTGGGTACATCTGCAGAAACCTCCCCACTGGAAACCCAGCTTAGCTTGGGGGCCCAACCCCCTCCAGGGGGACAACTACAGGCTGCCATGGTACCCAAACAATGCAGCCAGGTAGTCCCCTATCCAAATTCCCAGTAGGACCGACATCCTGGCACCCAACTAGGGCCCACCTTAGCTAACCTCCCTCCCCAGAGCCTGAGGGAACTATCGGCCCATTCTACTGACGGGAACCCAACAAATATGTCGCCTGCGCCTGTGGCCGGCAGCAATGGCAAAAAGTCATAGACCTCAGGTCCAGGAGGTTACCCCCCACTCAAAAATGGAACCCAAGGGAGCTGGCCGGACCAGGCCAATCCTGGAACACTATCAAACTGGGAATGCCTAAAAGGCCAAACTCAATGTCCCGTCAGGAGAGTCCAACGTTGAAATGGGAAGTCCTGAACAAGTTTTGCTATTTTGATGCAAGATTCATTTTAACATTTTATATTTTTTAAACATGTTCAATCAGCATTTTTTTCTTGAACATGATTAGAACCCCAAGCCATATAAATGGTATAGATTTTGAAAAACCAGATACCACAATATTTTTGCAGCTGTTTATCAAACACACATTTTCACAAAAAAAGTACACCAAAATCTATAATCAATAGCTTAAAATTATTATTAATTTTACTATTATTATACATTATTTATATAGCACCAAAAAGTTTGCTCAGCACTGTACATTGTAGTGGGGGACAATTCATGAGACAATACAGTAACAAGACAAAACACGAGGGGTTCGAGGGCCCTACTCTTTCGAGCTTACAATCTAGGAGGGAGGGGATAGTGGTACAGGAGGAAGTGGCTATGGGGGATGGAGTGGTAGGAGGAGTGTAGAGTGTAGATCAGGTGTTAGGTAAGGGTGGGGCAAGCTTCCCTGAAGAGATGGGTTTTCAAGGTGCGCCTAAAGGTGAGGAGGGAAGGTGACAGTCTGATGGATTGGGGTAGTGAGTTCCAGAGGACGGGGGAAGTCCTGGAGAAGTCAGGCGTGGGAGGTGGAGACCAGGGAGCTAGAAAGTAGGAGGTCTCGTGAGGAGCGAAGATTACGGGTAGGGTGGTATTTGGGTATGAGGTCGGTGAGGTAGTTTGGGGCAGCGTTATGAATGGCTTTGTATGTCAGTGTTAGTAGTTTGAATTTAATGCGTTGGGCAATCGGAAGCCAGTGGAGGAAATGACAGAGGGGGGTGGCAGAAGTGGAGCAGTTGGTGAGGTGGATGAGTCTGGCTGCTGAGTTCAGGATAGACTGAAGCGGGGATAGTCTGTGATGAGGTAGGCCGGTAAGGAGGGAGTTGCAGTAGTCGAGTCGTGAGATAATAAGGGAGTGTCAGGGCTCCGGGTATGACCAGAGGTATGTGAACTGATGCAGGGAAACGCAGGCTTCAGATATGTTATAAACAATATAATTTATTAATACTAACAATACAAAACGCAGTGCAATACTAAAACATAAACAAAGTGCAAACGAACCAAACCAAACCACCCACAGATAACAATACATACAATGCAAGCGTAGTCAGGCAGGCCGGGTCAATAACAATCGGGCAGGTAGGAACAGGAGGAGCAGGCAGAGAGTAGTCAGGTCATGAGCCGGGTACATCAACTAACGGGCAAGTAGGTACAGGGGGTCAGGCAGAGAATGGTTGGGGTCACAAGCCAGGGATCAAACAGGAGAAGTCAGCAGAGGTCAGGATCAAGCAGGGTCAGCAACAAGTCAGTCAGGCAGGAACAGGAACAGGAATGCAGGTAGCAAGATACAGGGGCCCATGGAAAAACACACACCAAGGCACAGACTGCAGGTCTGGCCATCCCTTAAATACACCTCCGTAATCAGCTTCAGGTGTTTGGCTGACTGCAGGGTTGAGTCTCTGATTGCTGAGAGCACCCGCTGGCCAGCCCTGGTACTGCAGCCCACAAGGCAGGTGAGTCCCACCATTACTGGCAGGTCCATTCCTGACAGGGAGTGAATGAGTTGTTTAGTAGTTTCTGGGGTTAGGAACGTACGTATTTTGGAGATGTTGAGGAGATACAGCCTGCATGAGTTTGCCAACGATTGGACATGGGGTTGGAAGGACAGGTTTGAGTCAAGAGTGACACCTAGGAATTTGGCTTGCGAGGTTGGACTGATGGTGGCGTTGTTGGTCGTGATGGAGAGGGGGGGGGGCACGGGCTGGGGGGAACATTAGGAGCTCGGTTTTGGAAACGTTCAATTTGAGGAAATGGAGCGACATCTAGTCTGATATGTCGTTCAGTAGGTGGGTGATACGGGCGGAGACTGAGAGGGTGAGGTGAGGGGTGGAGAGGTAAATTTGTGTGTCATCGGCGTAGAGGTGGTAGTTGACCCCAACAGAGGAAGGGGGAGGAGGGGGAGGTGGTGGCGTTATAGGTAACGCTGAAGGAGCGTTGGGATAGATAGGAAAAGAGCCAGGAGAGAGCGGAGTCTCTGATGCCGAGGGAGTGTAATTTATTAAGGAGGAGGGGGTGGTCAACTGTGTTGAAGGCCGTGGAAAGGTCGAGGAGTAAGAGGACTGAGTAGTGGCCATTAGCTTTGATGGTTAGCAGGTCGTTGGTGAATTTAAGTAAGGCAGTTCCGGTGGAGTGTAGGGGACGGAAGCCAGACTGTAGTGGATCGAGGAGGTTGTTGCCAGTGAGGTGGACGCTTAGGCGATTGTAGACTAAGCGCTCAAGGAGCTTGGAAGTAAATGGCAGCAGGGAGATGGGTCTAAGGTTGTTCAGGTCGGTGGGGTCCAGGGAGGGTTTTTTGAGTATGGGAGTGATGTGTGCGTGCTTTAGGGGGGGTGGGGGGAATGCACCAGTGGAGAGGGAGAGATTGAAGATGTTGGTGAGGGAGCGTAGGATGGAGGAGGAGGGTAACCGGAGGAGTTGTGTGGGGACAGGGTCAAGGGGGCAAACGGTGAGGCGGGCTTCTGAGAAGACCTTAGTGACCTCTTCAGTGGTAGCAGTGCTGAAGGAGCGGAGTGTTGACTAGGGAGTTGAAAGTGGAGAAGAGCCGACGAGGACAGGTGGAGAGGGTGTTGATGAGGGTAACGAAGTAGGCTTGTTTGGTGGCGTGGAGAGAGGAGGTGTAGGTGAGGAAGGTGGATTTGTAGAGGGAGAAAGCTTGAGGGGATCTGGTTTTACGCCATAATCGCTCCAGTGCTTGACTGCGTCATTTAAGATTTTTAGTGTGGTCGTTCTGCCAGGGTTGAAGTGGTCGGGGTCTAATGCTACGTGTGGTCAGGGGTGCTAAGGAGTCTAGGGCAGCTGATAGTGAGTTGTTGTACGCAGTAGTGGCCAGGTCAGGGCATGACAGTGGGAGGATACTGTCGTACAGACGGTCAGCTGCAGAGTGGAGAGGGGCTGGGTTCACGTTGCGGAGGTTACGACTGGTGATGGTTTGAGGTTCAGGGGGGGTGTTAGAGGATGGGGAGATGGAGAACGTAATGAGGTTGTGGTCAGAGAGAGGGAAAGGGGTGTTTGTGAGGTTGTGGAGGGTGCAGAGATGGGAGAAAACGAGGTCCAGGGTGTTCCCATCGGTGTGGGTGGAGGACTGTGTGCGCTATGTGAGTGAAAAAGAATAGGTTAAGTGGAGGAGTTGGGATGTAGCCGGGTTATTGACATTGATAGGGATATTGAAGTCTCCAAGATGATGGTGGGTAGCTCAGAGGAGAGGAAGAAGGGTAGCCAGGCAGAAAAGTCCTCAAGGAAGCGGGATACGGGTCCAGGAGGCCGATAGATTACTGCAATCCTCAGAGGGGTGGGGGAGAAGAGTTGGATGCAGTGAGCCTCGAAGGAGGAGAAGGATAGAGAGGGGGGTTTGGGAGTACCTGGAAGGTGCTCTGCGGTGACAAGAGCATGCCAACCCCACCACCTCTGCGGCCACTCGGTCTGGGTGAATGGGACCAGACGAGACCTCCATAGGAGAGTGCCGGAGGGGAGGTGGAGTCAGTGGCTTGGATCCAGGTTTCAGTGACCACTAGGAGGTTGAGGGAGTGGGAGATAAAGAGGTCATGGATGGCGGTGAGCTTGTTGCAAACTGATCGGGTGTTCAGGAGTGCAACTGAGAGTGGAGGTGTGGATGCGGGGAGGAGGGGGACAGGTATAAGGTTGTGGGAGTAGGAGGGTGCCTAGTGGGTCAGTGAGGTGGTGAGGGGCCAGGGTTCAGGGAGATATCCCTTGCGGTTAGGAGGAGGAGAAGGGTGAGAAAGGTGGCATGGGAGTGGGATGTGCAAGAGCGTGAAGGTCTGTTAGTGGTGGCGTGTGGGTCGGTGGGAGAGTGGAGAATCAGGAGGAGGTGGTGAGAGCCGTAGTGGGAAGATGGAAGTAGTGAGGGTCCGATGTATAGTTGTTTTGGGGGGGTAGGGGGGTAGAGGGAGGAGATTTTGTGAATGGAGGAGAGGAGTATGAGGAGGAGGAGTACAGGTGGCATATTAGGAGGGTGGGTGGAGTGCTGGTCAATTGAGGGAAGTGGCTGAAGAGTTCATCTGTGGGAGGGGAGGGAGAGTGGTGGGCAGCTGGATCTGCTGCTGGCTAGTCACGGCAGTCTGTGGGTGCTGTAGGCCGGCGTCTGGAGGTGCTGTGGGGTGCGGCGTCTGGAGGTGCTGTGGGGCGTAGCGTCTGGAGGTGCTGTGGGGCGTGGCGTCTGGAGGTGCTGTAGGGCCTGGCGTTTGGAGGTGCTGTAGGGCCCGGCGTCTATAAGCCGACTTCTGGAGGTGCTGTAGGCTAGGCGTCGGTAGGTGCTGTAGGGCCCGGCGTCTGTGGGTGCTATGGGCCGGCGCTTGTAGGTGTTGGGGGCCAGCACTTGTGCGTGCTGTGGGCCAGTGCTTGTGGGTGCTGTAGGGCCCAGCGTCTGTGAGAGCGGTAGGGTCCGGAGCCTGTGGGTGTTGTAGGGCCCGGCGTCTGTGGGTGTTGTAGGCCACGTGGCAGGCTCATGTGACAGGGCTCAGGGCTGAGCAGTAGCGGGGCACGGGGGTGGCTGTGTGGCACGGTGGGGAGCAGGGGAGCCGTGCTGGTGGTGGTGGCTTACCCTCTCAGTGCGGGAGGTGGTGGCTTCTCCTCACGGTACAGGAGTAGGAGGCAGGGGCTCTCTCAGCGATGGTGGCGGCGGCTGTAGGTACCGGTAAAGGTGGTGGCAAGTTCCCCTCTTTCTGGCGTGGGACAGTGGCGTCTTGGGTCGGCAGGGAGGACCGTGGCTTCGCAGGCCGCGGTAGGCCCAGGACCTCCTGAGCGGCAGCGTCATGGGTCACTACGGCAGTTGTAGGTACCGACGGGGGTGGGGGTGGTGGTTGCGTCCCCTCGTCCCTCTTGCTGGAGCGGAGGTGTCTCGGAGGCGACTTGGTACGTCACGGCCGCAGCCGGCATGAAAGACCGCAACTTTAGGTGCCACGGTAGGCCGCGAGCCGCCAGAGCTCTGCCAGAGGGAGAGAGTGCCCAGCACCCCTTCAGGGTGTTGGCACGACCTCCGGCGGTTGCTTCGGGGCCCGCTACCACATGGATGGTGGTGGATTTGGCACGGGCGCCGGAGCTGGCGATCATGCGGCCACTCCAGACACCATCTTGGACATTTAAAATATATAGAATGGGATTGCGTTGAGTAAACAGATACCACATATGTTCATTTCATGCACATATGAAATGGCAAAAAAACTACAGTACCTACATTTTTCATAGATGATGCTTTAAAAACCTTTACATGTTATCAGTTTGGCATTTACCATGCATTATTTCCCTAGACTTTTTGCTCTCACTTCAACATTTGCGGTAATAGCTTACATGTGTGGTGCAATTTCTGTTTACATATACTATACATGCAGGACCTATGCATTCACATGCATGTGCTATGGCAGTGGAGGTGTTTTTAATTTTTTTTTATTATTTTATTACAATTTAGTTTGTTTTGCACTTTTTATTTATTTATTTATTTATTTTCATATTAAATGTATTGCTATCACAAAGGGGCTAATAAGTCCCTTATGTGATAGTATGGGCAGGTGTCAGGTACTTTTTTATGGAGACATCAGGGGCCTATTACATCTCCAATGTTTACCCTGCCCTTTACTGCAGCTAATCAAGCTTAGTGCTTGATTAGCTGCTTCTCCAGCTACGGTAGCCGAGGAATGACAGCCCTGAAACTGGGAGTGGCGAAATGCTCATTGCTTCCAGATTCATTGGTCACAGAGGAGATATTGAGACAGATGTTCCTTTTTATCCTCCTCCTCTCACTGCTTGTATAGTTTACCACAGTCCCTGGCTCACTGCAGGAATTACTGCAAACGGTGGTGGACGCCCTTTTTTCCTCTCAAGTGATCAAGTGTCTCTCCACCTTTAAAGTGATCATGTTTACTGAAC
Source organism: Staurois parvus (assembly GCF_062004578.1). NCBI lineage: Eukaryota > Metazoa > Chordata > Amphibia > Anura > Ranidae > Staurois > Staurois parvus. The sequence goes on from NW_028317802.1 coordinate 15,102,936, forward strand.
AGCCAATCACTAGCTGAAAACAAATTGCACCTAGCTCATGGACATGAACCAAGCTAACCCAAGGCATGAGCTTTTTTTAACCACTTAAAGCCCAGGATGTTTAAAAATGGCTTAAGTATGTGAAACGGTTAATCTTCTTTCTCCTCTCGCATGGTTTTGTTTTCAATTTTTTTTGCCTTTGTATCTTGCCCACCATAACCCTTTTTTATACAATTTACCACACATGGTTCACAAAACATTCAGCCAATATTAACTATGCCTAAGCAGTACCCTGAAAAATACACTTTTTATTTTGCATTCCTCCTAAAAAATAGCAGTACACTTCATTGTCATAACTGTACATCTACTGTGTGCATCTGATTGTTAGTATCACAGGAGTTGGAGTAAGATTTGGTAATGTCATTACTGTACAACTCACAGTTTTAAAAAAATAAAATAAAAAAAACACCAGCAAAATAAATCAGTAAAATAATATAAACAAACAAATCACCATGTGTGCAAATAATTTTTAAATTGAAAAATGTGTTCAAAAGTTAAGCAAAGGTTTTTCTCAATACAAGAAACTTTCAAAATAAATGTTCTTCAAATCAAATGTACTATACATAAATATTCATATTGTAAATGAGTTCACCTTCAATCTTAAAATGGTACTAAAGCTAAAACATTTTTTACCTTAACGAGTTATCTGAATTAAGGTAAAAAATGTTTTGCCATTCGCTGTCCAAACCTCCTCTAAAAACTTACATGAATCTTACAGCGATCCAGCGATGTGCCCATCTGCAGTGCTTTCTCTTCTCACGTGGGCATTGGGCAGCAGTGGGAGCTATCGGCTCCTGCTGTTGTCAGTCAAATCCTGTAAGCAGAGAGTGAGGAGGCAAGGCTGAGCCATGCTATGTGTGTCTATGGACACTCACAGCCCAGCTTGGAAGTAAAACGGCTTGCTATGGGGGCAGACACAGAAAAGGGGAGCCGAGAACACCAACGAGGGACTCCAAAAGAGGAGGTTTGGGGTCGCTCTGTGCAACACAATTGGACGAAGCAAGTAAGTATAACGTGTTTGTTATTTTAATTTTGAAAAATCCCTTTAGGAAAGCTTTAAATTACAATTGCACTTACTAACTGTTTATTAGTGAGCATATTTAGTTTATTTTTCTGTTTAAGGTGAGGCAAAGCACACTTTATACAACTACTGTGGCAAGATTCCTTAAGCTGGACATGTTGCTCCCTTAACTGAACAACTCCTCTGTCTAGGCATCTGAAATAATGAAAAAGGCAAACCCCACATACTATAAAATCCTTTATAATTATTAAAAAAAAACCTAAAGTTACCTAGCACTCACTTTTTAGGTGTGCACCAAAGCAATACTACCAACCTCCCTTGCTAATCCTGCTTTTCTTTCTAAACTAATGCTGCTTTTTCACATGAGCACACACATTCTTCCCAAACAGCTCCATTTCCAGACTGCTCCTGATGCATTTTGTTACGCCAGACTTTGTCCAAGTCTGGCTTGCTGAAACACATTAGGGGCGGAACCTCTACTTATTTTCTTGGGCACAGCTATAGCTGAGTGAGTCATCTTTAACCACTTGCCCTCCTGAGGATTTACACCCCTTCTTGACCAGGCCTGTTTTTGCTATTCAGCTCTGCACTACTTCAGCTGGTAATTGCGCGGTCTTGCAATGCTGTACATAAATGACATTTATGTCCTTTCTTTCACACAAATAGAGCTTTCTTTTGGTGGTATTTGATCACCTGTGCGCTTTTTTTTCACATTATAAATAAAAAAAAAACTTTATTTTCTTATTTCTGTTATACAAAATATCCAAAAACTCAAATGTTGTCATAAATTTAGGCCAAAATGTATTCTGCTATATATTTTTGTTAAAAAAAAGTTAAAAGTTATAGTATCTACAAACTATGGTATAGATAATGGAATTTACACAGCTTTTACTTTCTGACTGCCTATCACATTTCTTCAGGTGCTAAAATACCAGGACAGTACAAACACCCCCAAATGACCCCTTTTTGGAAAGTAGACACCCTAAGCTATCTGAGAGGCATATTGAGTCCATGGAAGATTTATTTTGTTTCCAAAAGTTTTTGGAAAATGACAAAAACATTTTTTTTTACGCAAAGTTGTCACTTAAATTATATCTAATAAATAGTGCAGCGCTAAAAATACTAATACACATATAGATAGAACATGCAATAATGGTGATACCCCTAACATGGGGTATATCTATGTCCACTCTCGGTGCTGTGAGTAATATTAGATAGTGAAGTCCACACACATGCTGTACAGTGAAGTCCCCACACTATATCAAACACACAAATGGCTCTTTGTGCATGTGCTCCACACTGAGTGCAAACAAACGGGATGTCAATCCGCAGTGACAGGGGTGCCCCCTCACCTTCCTGCCTAGGCCCCTCAGGACCAATGAGCCAAAAGATGCCTTATTGTTCCTCCACAGACCGTCAGATCCTCCTCAGCAATGGTGGTGGGACCCTCTCATTAGTACTGAAATCGTAACCTCTCCAAATACGTTCCCAGCAAGGCAAAGAAATCCAGCATAGTGTAAAACCATTTATTGGAATAAAAAACGCTAATGCTACAAAATCCCTACTCACACTTAGGTAGTTACAAAATGGCTTTTTCACCACGCTATGGGTGTACTGCATGCATGGACTCTGTTAAGGTGTACCAAGATGGCCCCTACGCCGGACGTGGCGTCACCGCATCAGCCGTGTCACCGCTACGACTCCTCCCATGAACGTATCTACGCGTTACATCACGATTGGACCACGTCACTTCATCAGGATATCCTGGATATCAGGAAGTGTAAGGCATCTTTTTATTAGATATTTCATTACAGTGTGTTGTGTGCCTGGGTTGTGGCATTTGAAGTGCTAGCTGCTTAGCGATAGGGGACATAATAGCGCAGGAGGCACATTATACACTTAAATTATATATTGCTCATACAAGCCATGGGTATATGTGGAATTACACCCCAAAATACATTCTGCTACTTCTACCAAGTATGGAGATACCACATGTGTGAGACTTTGTGGGAGCCTAGCCACATACAGGAGTCTGAAATACAATGGCCACTTTGAAAGCTTGAACGTGCGTAACTTCCTCATTTCACTTCCTCACTACCTGTCACAGTTTTGCAGGCCCTGAAATGTCAGGATAGAACAGCACCCCCCATCCCCCCATATGACCCCTTTTTGGAAAGCTTGAACGAATTTAAAAAGAGGCATGGTGAGTTTTTTTTTTTACACAAAATTGTCACTTAAATTATTTATTGCTCACACATGCCATGGGTATATGTGGAATTACTCCCCAAAATACATTCTGCTACTTCTCCCAAGTATGGAGGTACCACATGTGAGAGACTTTTTGGCAGTCAAGCTAAGGCCCCAAAATCTAATAAGCACCTTCAGGCTTTTAAAGGGCTTTATTTCCTCATTACTCTTCCCGACTACATTCCTGGCATTTCAGGGCCTCCAAAACTGTGATAGGTAGTCAGGAAGTGTAATGAGGAAATACGGCAAAGCCCTTTAAAAGCCTGAAGGTGCTTATTGGATTTTGGGGTCCTGTACTTGGCTAGACTGCCAAAAAGAGCTTACAGCTTGACCCCATGTATCGCACACTTGCTGGAGAGAAATTGTTTGAATGCAAGGCGGCCCGAAAAATTAATGAGGGACTCATCAACACAGATATTTTGCTGGGGAGTATAGACATCTGCAAATTTTTGGTTAAGGTGATTTACAAGGGGCCGAAATTTGTAGAGCAGGTCAAACTCAGGGTCACCCTGAGGATGACAGAGTGTGTGTCATTGAAATGCATAAAACACATTATACTCTCATATCTATGCCTGGGCATGGCAGCAGAGAATGTGGGCATATGATGCATCGGGTCTCTGGACCAATACAACCGCAATTCATTTTTTTAGTAATGCCCATGTTGAGGGTTAGGCCTAAAAAAACTTTAAATTCGGAAACCGTAATGGGTTTCTATGCAAATGGTCTGGCAAGGTTTGAATTTGGGTTGGCAGTGATAAACTGTTGTGCATATAAATTGCTTTGCTCCACAATCAATGCACACAGATCTTCCATGAAAAACAGCTCCAAAAAATCAAGGGGAGTATTTAAATTTGCTGTTTCCACCTGAATTCTGAGTTAGGCAGTGAATGGAGGAAGCATGGGTGCTGCAGAATTTGTGTTCTGCTAATCAGAATTTGCAAGCACATCCAAAAGGATACTAGGGGCTCTACAGGTCTGTGTGCGAATTCTTGGTGGCTGCGGGACACTAATTGTGCTTGTCACTGCACCAGCTTGTACTGCACTTATGGAACTCGCCACGTCACCAAGTGATACTGCAGTGCTGATATGTGACAGACCAGGATGTACTCGCCAGTTCACCAAAAGGTAGAGTGGCACTAATACTGGCACTCTGCTCCATATGAGAGTCATTATGCATTTGGAACATCTCAGCAAAGTGGGAATGGGGTCGGGTACACCTGATCTTAGCAGGGGGACCTCTTCTCCATCGCCTGAGCTATCTGTCAGGGTGCTACTGCTGCCTATAGGTTCATATTCTGAGGCTGATTGTGTCAGGGAGTCTTCCCCTTCGCTCTCACCTGACATGCTTAGAATCCTGTAGGCCTCTTCACTAGAGTACCTTTCGTTGGAAATTTTGGCCACTAAATTTATAGGTACCTAGTGCGACTCGCGGGAAAAAGAGCACCTGGCTGTCAGGGACTGGTTGAACCACTACAAACAAATTTGCTGGCAAGTGCTAACAGAGATCAGGCCTGATTCTGCAAGCACTAAGGTTTTATCTGCAATATATCAAGTGACAGTGACCTACTAACACTGCACTTGCTGGGGGAGATGGGGGGGGTAAACGTAGGGGCTAAATGCAGGTGCTGGCAGGTGCAGGGGCTGATACCGCTAACACTGCAATTTTTGGGACGCTATACTAATGAGAACGCTGGTATAGTGCTGATCTTATCAAAGATATTGATCTGTTCAGACACTATACTAGCAATGGAGGTTTATTGTGTATGTGAGCATGTTCCTGGCAATCAAAGTGTTAAATGTGATTACTGGTGTACTGATGGCCAATCTGACGCTATCTGAGAGGGGCGCTAACGCTATCTGAAGTTGCCGGCAACACTAATATAGTGATCAGCAAAAAATCTGTACACTGTACTAATGACACTGGTGACAGGGCAGTGAAGGGGTTAACGGGGGGGGGGGGCGATCAAGAGGTTTTAAAGTGTCCTAAAGTGTTCTAAACTGTAAAAGTGTGCTGCTTTTACTCATTGTGTGTTGATTCTTCTCTTTCTAGGATAGAATGTGCCTAGAGAGAGAAGATGTCATCACAGGTACAGGAAGATGCCTGATCAGACAGGGATCGATCATCCAACTTAAGCCGACCATCACTGACCTAATTCGGATGATTAATCCCTCAGGGATCAAATCACGGCACGTGTGTGCCCCCCCGGCCCATGAAAACTGCGGGAGCACAAATCATGTATATGTACGTGATTTTGCGCACCCGTGCAGCCCTGTAGCAGTATTTCTGCTATAGGGTGGTCGGGAAGTGGTTAAAGAAAAAGATAAGAAAGAGGAAATTTTAAATTGTGTAAAAAATATTTCATATTAACAAGAGAGATTATAATTTGTATTCTCTTATTCTCAGTATATATTTTAGGTAGGGTATCTTCTTTGCTCGGCACAATATACTGTGCTAAAAGATAGGAAATGCTACTAATTTCAACCAAGTCTTATCAACTCTCCTTAACCTCCCTAGCGGCATGATTATTTCAGATTTTGGTGCTGAAAGTGGTACCATTATTTTGCATGGAAATATGTAGTTTTTTTATTGTAGGCTGTAATATTTAGGAATAACTCACTGAAATCTATCCGAAAAAGAGTCTATTAAACATCCCAGGTATGATAAAATTTGAAACACAAAATCATAAATTATAATTTAATAAATAATCATAAAAAATAATAATATAATAATAATACATTTAATTCAATAATATAATCAAACCAAAAACACTGAAATATGAAATATAGCGCCAAGTTCGCACATCACTGAGCAAAGTCGCAAAATTGTTTTCAGTGTCTGATGACGAATTTCTCCACGAATCATTATCACTCAATTCTGCAAGTGGTTCTGATTTACTATCGCTGTTCTCTAGCTGATCTAAACCCGCTTTTGACCTAAAGGGATGCTTTTTGGACGCCATGGACTTTTCTAAGTTTCCAGGCAGAAAGAACAGTCAAAATGCAGACAGGGGACAGGACAAAGTACTAGGGACAAAATTTATGTGAAATGGTTTGAAACAGCAATGTTTTACTATGTAAAATTCATTTTGAAAAAAATGACATTTTTTTTAAAAATTTTCAAATTTCCCGCCGGTTCCGGCGCCCGTACGTCCCGACGTCACAGGGACCGGAACACAGAAGCCGGATGCCGGCATCAGCCGGAGGAGATGGCCAGGGACGCTGCAGGGGACACATCGCGGGAGCGAAGGACAAGGTAAGCTCTGCAGGGACTCCCTATGCAGCGCCGCATGGTAAGCCCGAGTGTAGCTCGGGGTTACCGCTTTTGGTACTGAAACTCTACCCCGAGCTACACTCGGGAATACCGCTAGGGAGGTTAATGTATGATTATCGTCTTACACAAAAGATAAACAAATTATTTTATCAAATAAATAATAATTCTGGTCCTAAAAAAATCATTGTCATATACTGTACATTAAAATGTATTATAGAAGATTAAAAAATTGACACAGCCAAAGAAAATCAACCAGGCCAAGACAGAAGAGTTGACCTCTGATTTGACATTGAACACGAGAACCCCTTAATGAGCACTCTGGGGAAATTATACTGAATAAGAGCAGAACTTAATACCTTATTAAATAAAAATATGTCATAACATATAGTAAAAAGAAAAAATATGCTTTTTATGTGGTAATAAAAGAAGTTCTTTTAACAATGCTTTAAAAGCTGAAGTCACATGTTTGTGTTAAGAAAAAATGGGGCTTTTGTTGGACTTTTAAATATCAGAAACAACTTATTGTTAACAAGTTATATCAAAGTGTAACTAAACCTATGACAAAAAAATGTAATATATTGCAGTTTGACAGCTATGGTGGCTCCATTAGTTTCCTTCCTTTTTCGTGTTTGTTTTCCTTTATTTTCACTTGGTGATTCTGCCTGTACCACATTTCCTATCTTAGGGTGGCAGCGCTCACTCAGTGGATTGTATCTATAGAAAAGCATAGTTGCTAGCCTGCTTCTGAATCTACAAAACACATTTTCCTTTTCTCATCCAAATGCCACAGGAAGGAGCTCTGTAGTCCAAAAGGGTAAGTGCAGTAGAGTCACTGCCACTGGATTTGTCACAGGGTCAACAGGCATTTTATGTACTTGCACTTGCAGCATTTTTAAAGATAAAGAACATGAAGAAATGTGCATTGTAGAGATGTTCTTAATATGCCCAGGCAAACATTTTAAATCTGACAGTTTCTTGCACCCAAGTCGATACAACATTTTAACAGACTTAACCAAGATTATTGCTTTCTAATATTTTAGATAAGTGAAATACCTTTCTTATCCCTAACACAAATTTTATGAAGAATCCACAAGGATACAAGGATCCACTATTCAAAGCTGTATGCAAAACCACGTATACCCTTACCTCCCAAGTCCCAACCCTGGAACTTGAGAAAGAGGGGCACTTTGGGGGACAAGTGGTGTACACTGTGGTGAAGGTGGGTATGACTACATTATATTAAGAGACATAGTCGTGCACTGAAGTGACTGTGGCGTAAAACCAAATCCCCTCAAGCATTCACCCTATATGCTTTCTTAAAATACAATTCCTCCCTCCATGCTGCCACATAAACCTACTTTGTCATTACCTTGTGATCCAGTCTTCGACGTCTCTTCTCTTCTCTACTTTTAACTCTCTCCACCCAATAACTCACTCACTGCTTACGAGATTTTCCATCATTTCAAAAACAAGATTGATGCAATTCGTAGGGGTGTCTCCACTACACAGACATCTATCCCACTTAGCATACCTTATACTAAACCTTCAACACTTTCCTCTTTTGATCTACTGAAGAGGTCACTAAAGATTTCTCAGAAGCCTGTCTCACCCCCTGCCCCCTGGATCCTGTCCCCTCACAACTACTACGGTCACCCTCTTATTCTATCCTATGCTCCCTTACTCACATTTTCAATCTCTCCCTCTCTACTGGTGCCTTCCCATACCCTCTAAAGCATGCACACATCACTCCCATACTTAAAATGCCCTCACTGGACCCGACCAATCTGAACAACTTAAGACCCATCTCCCTGCTCCCGTTTACCTCTAAACTCTTAGAACTCTTAGTCTACATTCGCCTGAGCTCTTATCTCACTGACAACAACCTTCTTGACCCTTTACAGTCTGGCTTTCACTTACTACACTCCACTGAAACTGCCCTACTAAAACTCACTAATCAAAATAAATAGACAAGGTGCAGCGCTAAAAGTGTGTAAAACATATAAACATCTTAATACAGAAACCCATAGAGTTGCATAAAACAATAAGTTAGTGCAAAAATAAAATAAAAATGTCACCTATTGGTGACTATAGGTGATTGGACACTAAACAAAAATGCAGTCTATGGTGTGATCTGGAAAGATCCCAAAGAGCGCTAACCCCCTATGATTACGTGCCCTCGTACGAAACGCGTCAGGGAGCGGCTACAGAGGTGTGACGTCACCCCGACCGGCGCCACGAGGGCCCCGGCGGCCATTTTCAATTTATTTGGAGGGTCAGTATTTTTCTTGCTCTTGCCTGTATTGTCTTTGGGGAATAAACATTCCTTATCATAAGGATATCACACTATTTGGTCTCCTCTGTTTTTTGAGCTCCGATGGGAGCCATTCATATCTGCAGAGTGGCCATCCCCACACGTGGCGACATTACCATACGGCGAGGGGCACTTGACCAGATCTGACCAGACCCATCGTAGGATCTTTGATGTCCTGAAAACAATTGCTGATTAATGCGCACTGGGATTGCGTATCTGGTGAGTGCGCAATCCTTATATATATTTATCACCTCATCTACGGATCCAGATTGTGGATTTCTTGAAGATCATTTGGGATCTTTCCAGATCACACCATAGACTGCATTTTTGTTTAGTGTCCAATCACCTATAGTCACCAATAGGTGACATTTTTATTTTATTTTTGCACTAACTTATTGTTTTATGCAACTCTATGGGTTTCTGTATTAAGATGTTTATATGTTTTACACACTTTTAGCGCTGCACCTTGTCTATTTATTTTGATTATTTTGGAAGTTTTATGGTACTTTTTTGGTGTCCAGCTGCTACTTCTGAGTTCGAATTCTATTTAGCATTTTATCTGAAGCGCTCGCTTGCCCTGTGAAATATTGTTTAAAACTCACTAATGATTTACTAACTGCTAAAACCAATGGCCACTGCTCCATACTCTTACTACTTGACCTCTCTGCGGCTATTGATACTGTTGCCCATCCCCTCCTCCTCAAAAAACTCCACACTCTTGGTCTCCAAGACTCTGCTCTCTACTGGTTCTCCTCCTACATATTGCAGCGCTCTTTCAGCATTACCTATAACTCTGTCTTCTCCTCTCCACTTCTTCTTTCTGTAGGGGTTCTGTCCTTGGACCCCTTCTCTTCTCCATCTACACCTTCTCCCTTGGTCACTTGATAAACTCCCATGGCTTTAAGTACCATCTCTATGCTGATGACACACAAATTTATCTTTCTACTCTTCACCTCACCCCTTCAGTCTCCTCTCGCTTTACTAACCTACTAAGTGACATATCAGCATGGATGTCACTCCACTTCCTCAAACTAAATCATTCTAAAACTGAGCTCATACTATTACCTCCAGCCCATTCCCCCTCCTCTGACATCTCCATCAGGATCAATAATACAACCATTAGTCCCTCCCCTCATGCCAGGGTACTAGGTGTAATCCTGGACTCCCATCTGTCCTTTCAGTCTCAAATCCAATCACTGTCCAAATCTTGTAGACTTCACCTTTGCAACATCTCCAAGATATGCCTGTTTTTAACCTCTGAAATCACTAAGCAACTTATTCACTCCCTTGTTATCTCTTGCCTTGACTATTTTAACTCCCTCCTCATTGGCCTACCTAATCTCAGGCTATCCCCTCTTCAGTCTATCATGAATGCTGCTGCCAGACTCATCCACCTTACCAACTGTTCCATATCTGCTAACCCTCTCTGCCAGTCCCTCTACTGGCTTCCCATTGCCCAATGCATAAAATTCAAAACATTAACAATAACATATAAAGCCATTTATAACTCTGCCCTAAATTACATCACCAATCCTGTCTCCAAATATCACCCAAACCGTCGTTTCCGCTCCTCCCACGACCTCCTGCTTTCTAGTTCCCTTGTCTCCTCCTCCCATGCTCGTCTCCAGGACTTCTTCAGAGCCTCCCCCATCCTCTGGAACTCTCTACTCCAATCTATACAACTATCACCTACTCTGCCCACTTTTAGGCGATCTCTGAAAACCTATCTCTTCAGGGAAGCCTATCCTGCCTTCAGCTAATAACTGAATCATCTATTTCTCCTATCAGTTCATCCCCCAGAGTTATTACCTTTTGTACCACCAGCCCCTCCCTCTTAGATTGTAAGCTCCAAGGAGCAAGGCCTTCCTAACCCTCTTGTATTGAACTGTATCATTGCTGTATTGTTGCCCTTTATATTGTAATGCACTGAGCAAACTGCTGGTGCTATATAAATCCTGTATAATAATAATAATAATAATAATAATTAAAAGGGCATGGTTAAATTGAGCCTTGAGCCTGTCTATAGTATACACTCTACATAGTCCAAAGCCTTTGTACCATTGTGCTCAGTGGTGTATTTAGGTTTTGTGCTGCCCTAGGCAACACAAAAATTATCTGCCCCCAAGGACACCGACCAACACCCCCTCTTCCCCCTCCCGCAGAGAGAGCCTGACATTGACCAACAACACCCCTGCCCCCCACCCAGGAGAGCCTTCCACTACCCCCCCCTCCCGGCGATAGAGAGAAAGACACTCATCTTCAAAGCTTCGGACATCCCTGGGAACGAGAGTCAAGCTTTACATACACATCAAGCAGCCCGCAGCCTCTCTTGGATCCCAACTGGTTTCCATGGTGTGTGTGTCCCTTCTTCCATCCCTTCTTCTAGGGGGAGATGCTAACCCCCTGAAAAATGCTGCCCCCCTGAAAAATGCTGCTCTAGGCAAGCGCCTTGTTTGCCTTGTGGTAAATACACCCCTGTTTGTGCTATAAGAAAGACACATATGCCTTTGGACAGTTTAAAAGAAAATAAAATAGAATAGAGACAGGGAGCCCACACTTTGGGTTTGATTTACTAAAGGCAAATAGTCTGTGTACTGCAAGTGAAGTTGCTCTGTATCTGAGGGGAAGCTCTGAAATGAAGGGAAACTCTGCTTGTTTCTATCCAATCATGTGCAAGCAAAAATTAGGTTTTTTTATTTTCCTTGCATGTGATTGGGTATTCTTTGTAAAGTGAAATTTTACCTAATTTACTAAGCCCTGGAGCCACTTGCACGGTTGCGGGGCATTTGCGGAGCGGTAACACCATTCAAACTGCATTATAGGCGTTTGTGGGGTGTTTTTAACACTCGGCAAACGCCTAGCAACTTCCGCCAAACCGCGCATGCAGCGTTTGTGGAGCATTTGCTGAGCGTTAAAAAACGCTCTGCAAACGCCGGGCCAACGTTTGCCAAACGCTATAGGGGCGTTTGGCAAGCGTTGGTAAAACAGCCAAGTGTGATCGAGCCCTTAGTAAATCAACCTCACTGTCTGTGCTTACATCAAAGAAGAACTTAATTGAAATAGTTTCACAATACTCATCAACAAACAACTGTTGAGAAAAAATAATAATTTTGGTCAGGACTATGTGCAGTATAAGTGTACAACATAACATATGAAATGCGGGGGGGGGCAGATCTATGTAATGTACTACAAAGCATATCAATGCGGATATTCACTCTCCCCCACTTATTTTTTTCAACAAACCTTGTTTACCTGGTGTGTTTAGCACATTTCAGATACTCACTCACCCAGCGGATTCACCTCTGCCCAGCTGAGAACCTCTTCTCTTCTGGCAGCACTCAGTCCTGCACCACTGTGATTGACTGCAACATAAAAATAGGCTGCTGACTGTTTCATGCTCAGCCTCCTGATGATGGTTGATAGGCCCGCCCTATCCTCCTTTTACTGAATGTATAGCTATGCCTCCTAGGATATGTAACGCGCATATCCAAGGAGGCAAACGGAGCACAGTGCACATAATTTGCCTAGGAAAATGATGTGTACAGGGGTAGGGCCAAACTTTTTTTAACTAGTTGCCGACCGCAGATAGCCAAATGATGGCTACACTGCGGCTGGCCAGTTCTGGAAGGGTGTCATATGACGTCCTCCTAGAACACGCTCTCCTGCGCACCCACAGGGGTGCGCACCTGCCGATCTCCGTGATTGCTGTGTCCTATAGACACAGCTGATCACGTGATGTGGTAAAAGGCCAATCACAGCAGGTTTTTACCACATGATCAGCCGTGTCCAATGACAAACTGATCACAGGGAAATGCAATTGCTGGTTCTCGGCTGCACTTTCCTCACGCTGTCAGAATGTGGGGAAAGTACTGCCTAGAACCAGCAGTTTTCAGAGCGAGGATCAGTACCGATTACCAGGGCACTGATGATCAGTGCCCTGATGATAGGTGCCCAGCAGTGCCACCCACCAGTTCTGCCCACCTGTTCCCAGCAGTGTCACTCACCAGTGCCCAGCAGTGCCACCCACCTGTGTCACTCACCTGTGCCCATCAGTGCCACCCACCTGTTCCCATCAGTGCCACCCACCTGTGCCCATCAGTGCCACCCACCAGTGCCCAGCAGTGCCGCCAGTCAGTACCCAGCAGTGCTGCCAGTCAGTGCCCAGCAGTTTTTGCCAGTTAGTACCCAGCAGTTTTTGCCAGTCAATGCCCAGCAGTGCAGCCAGTCAGTGCCCAGCAGTGCAGCCAGTCAGTGCCACCTATTAGTGCTGACTATCAGTACCCATCATCAGTGCCACCTATCAGTGCCACCTATCTGTGCTGCCTATCAGTGCCACCTCATTAGTGCTGCCTATCAGTGCAGCCTATCAGTGCCCTTCAGTGCTGCCTATCAGTGCTGCCTATCAGTGCCCATCAGTGCCACCTATCAGTGACCATCACTGGTGCCTATCAGTGCAGCCTCATCAACGCACATCAGTGAAGGAGAAAAATTACAAGTTTGCAACATTTTATAATAGAAACAAAGAAACTTTTTTTTTCAAATGTTTTGCTCTTTTTTTGTTTATAGTGCAAAAAGTAAAAAAGACCCAGCGGCAAGTTAATACCACCAAAAGACAGCACTATTTATGAGAGAAAAATGATAAAAATTTCATATGGGTACAGTGTTGTATGACCGCACAATTGCCATTCAAAGTGCGACAGCACTAAAAGCTGAAAATTGGCCTGGTAAAGAAGGGGGTATAAGTGCCTGGTAGGCAGGTGGTTAAAAAGGAAAACATTTTTTAAAAACACACTATACATGTAGAGGACTGGAGGAGAGGTGGAGTGGAGAGATGAAGATTGTTGGATTAAAACCCAATTTAAATGTAGCTGTGAGGACCATTTAATGTACACCATAGTGTACAGGGCTCAGCAGTAAAAAGGTTGTATCATAGAGCCCCTTACATTGCCCATCAGTGGCAAGAAAAAAATGCTGCAGCATCAGTGAAAGCTGTAATGTCTCAGCTTTGTTCAGTCAGTAGGACGAGGGGAGTGGAAAGCCTGGTATCGATGATCACTGTGAGGAAATAAATGAGGAGGTCAGTAGAAGTAAAATTGCCCAGTGTCATGGATGAGTGTGAGCAAAAATGCCTGGCTTCAGTGGAAAAAAATGTTCAATGTCGGTAGGTAGTCGGAGGAAAATTTGCCTGACATAAAGGTCCATAGAAGGACATGTTCCTTAACATCAGTGATCAGTGGAGAGAAAACATGCCCTGGTAACAGTGAGAGGAAATGTCCAGTGTCAGTGGGAGAAATGGAGAAAAGAATTGCCCAGCATCAGCAGCAAAAGAAACATACTTTGCACTGGTGGTCAGTGGGAGGAAAATATGGCCCGGTATCAGTGATGTTAGAGGAAAAATGTTTAGCTTTGGTAGACAGTGAAGACAATTGCTGGTTTCAGTGTAGTGAGAATAAAGTGTAGGCAGTCAGTGGGAGGAAAAATGACCTGCATCAGGGGCCAATAGCAAGAAAAAAAATGTCCAGTGTTTTCAGGAGGAAAAATGCCCTGCATCTGCGGTCAGTGGGAAGAAAAAAATTGAAAGTCTCGGGGGTCAGTGGGAGGAAGAAATGCCTGTCAGTTGTCAGTGATCAGAAAAAAGCCTGGCACCAGTGGTCAGTGGGAAGAAAATATGATCAGCATCAATGGTCAGTCTGTGATAGGAAGAATGCATTTATGCCAGTGATCAGTAGGAGAAAAAAAGAAAACAGTGCACTGGTGTTAATGAGAATTAAAAAATGCATTAGTGTCATTGGGTTGAAACAAAACACATTGGTATCAGTAGGTGAAAAAATAATAAAAAATTATTTGTATCACTGGAGGAAAATAAAACATTCACGGACATTCAGGTGGGGGGAATGTGTGGAGGGCTATGGCAGCTAGTTTAGGTGGGGGAGGATACATTGGTAGTCAGTGCAGGTAAAGAAATGCTGACATACTGTGGACCGTAGTGAGTGTCCCACTCCATTGCTCTTCCTCCACTTTCTCCTGCTGCCAGGAATATGCAGCTCCTATCAGACATGGGATCACTTCGCTGAACAGTTTGTGCAAAGATACTAAAAACTCTGCACACTGCTATATGCCCTTACATATTTCTCTCTGCATTATATTGGCACTATATATACATTAAAGTATTCTTAAGCCATTTTTAGCATTTTACACAGTGGAGTAGGGATTGGCAAGAAAGGGATTGCGTGATGCAACTGGACAGTTTGAACATGTATTGAACCAAAAATTATGTTTGTATGCCAAAGTTTGCTAGGTATACTGTATGTACTTACAAACGGAGGTTAGTAAAAGATTGTTGTTCTTGGAGAATCCCCAAATTTAGTCAAATTTACAGATGGTGCCAAAATGTACCTGACATTTCATAGCAGGGCTTGACCTGTAGATACACAGAGGAGGTGTCCTGAGAGGCATATCACGAAAGGAGCACACTAAAGTCTGAATTCTTCTCTTGCATCTTTAAAATGCAACTTGGCCTCAGGTATAGTACATCAGCAATTAGTTCTTAATCCTGTTATCCATGCCCTGCAATATACACTTTTACCCTGAATTGCGTACACTTTTCTATCAGCACTGATAACCTACAAGTACATCTCATGACTTGCTAGTACTGTAGCTAATCTGAGTACATCCTAGATGAGGGTCTATCATAGAACTGCCCCTGCAAAGCATCACCACTGCATGTTCCTGCATTTTTGCTCTATAGGACAGATGCCCACCTATATGCAAGTATGTTCTTTCTACCCCTAGAAGAAAGTACTGAGACTGTATCAAGATCTAGGAACATTTTCATAAGCTCACACATAAGTCCTCCATATCACCTCTATTTATAATATGTATGGATGCAAGTCTCAGGCTTAGAATATCACATGAATGTATAAAGTAATGAACACCACAAAAATAGTCAGGGAAACCTATATAATAGCTCTGTGACTTATCTAAAAATAATATTGATGTGGGTAGATACCAGAATTAATGTATCAAAAAACAACAGCTGTAGAGAACAAACTGACAGCAGCCGGTAATAAAATTACCCATGCAGAGTAGCATTAATGAATTGTGTACAAAACTTTATTACTTATTAATAAGATTTATGTTCAAACATTACCTTGCAAGGAAAAACAAACATACACCAGTCATATGAGTGAATTAAAAGAAAGTACCGTACTAGGCTGTATGGATAAGGTCAATAATGTGAATCAAAGCGGCCCAGAGAACTTAATGTGTTTGGATACACATCATTGAGTGAGGACTTAAGTTCAAAATAGCACAATAACTTAACAATTGTGCATAACAGGGATCAGCTAAAGATGAAGCTATCTAATGAATCAGTTTAATAGAGCTGACGGCATGGAACACCTAACTGGTATATAGAAGTTTCTCACAAGACAGAGGTAGAATAGTTCTGCTATAAATGTCGGCAGTGCAACAAGCAGTCCAAAGTTGCAGGTCATGAATCTTCACATGGTGCTATTTATCCAAAATAGGTCATCATTCCACTTAATATGTATGGATAATACATAGCCGGCATATAGTAATTGTGCTGGATATTTCCAACTGCTATGCTCCAGATATGGAGATGAGAGCAATATGCAATCAGGGGAAATTACCCATTCAGATTAATAGGCTCTGCTCACAGAATATTCAAAACCAGATAGAGCGGCAGTTAGATGACAATGCGAGTTCGCTTATTAAATGAAACCCAAAGGACTGATCCAGGAAGGTGACAATCATATGTGTCCATGTGATTAAAAGAGGAGTCACAGTTCATTTAGCTGGAAATATTTGGAAAGGAAGTTAAATAAAAGAGAAGTAGGAAAGAGAGAGAATGTAGTTGCTGAAATATTGGCGGATGACCGAGCACGTCGGCATGGATAGTTCAGTAACTTACTGTCACTTTTGGTTGATGCACCTCATACCTCAATCTCTCAAATATTCGTTCTCATTCTTTGCTGGTGCATGCTCAAGTTACCGCTCTAAATGCTTCCAGAGTGCATAGATAAATATGGCTTCCCCTGATATGATGCATGCCACACATTAGGCTCCATCCAGCCTTGTTTGGTCCATCATGGAGACACTTGCATACATCATTTCCGGACATGATGATGTCTCTTTTATTGGACTTCCTATCTAAATATTTCCACCTAAATGAACTGTGATTCCTCTTTCAATCAGGTGGACACATATGATTGTCGCCTTCCTGGATCAGCCCTTTGGGCTTCATTTAATAAGCAAATTTGTTCACATTGTCATCTAACTGACGCTCTATCTGGTTTTGAATTATCTGTGATCAGAGTCCATTAATCTAGATGGGTAATTTTCCCTGATTGCATATTGCCCAAATCTCCATATCTGGAGCATAGCAGTTGGATATATCCAGCACAATTACTATATTCCGGCTACGTATCATGAGGGGCTCTGTAATACAGTAGTGTCTGCACTAGGGGTCTGCAGGACTCTGTTGGCTCAGAAGGTGGTCAGTTAGCTCTGAGCACTTTTTCCATGTTTGGCCATGCATATATTTGATCTTCCACTGTTTCTGTATTTGGCTGCTCTCAAAGGAAACTAGAACCCTTGCTTGATAGGGTGATACATCATTTAATCACAGTTCTGAGTTCACACCAAGTATAGGATAGAAAACTGAAGAAAAAATGAAGGCCCCTTGAATCTCATTTAGGGAGCCTTGACTGCTGGATACATGGCATCATTGTGGGTGTGAACCTAAAAGGGAAGTTAAGTGATTGGGTGGAGCCTGAACTCTAGTAAAAGGCTATACTGAGAAAACAAGTGCTCAAATAGTTGTGAGGAGTGTGGTTGCTGCAGGGGGAGCACTCGTGGAGTCACTGATTGATCACAAGTTTATTGAATAGAGCACATTCACAGCAGCACTATAATCACGGCACACAGGATTGGAACTGTTTTCACAGTGGAAGGGGCATTGTAGTCCAGTGGAATTTTTTTTTCAGCATCTGAAGGGCTCACTTAATGTTGTTTGTGTTTACTGTATAATTTATCGGCATGCGGGGGGGGGGGGGGGGGTATTGCAGTACAGTTCTGGGAATTTGATTACTTTCAAACATATTGGCATATGAGGTAACAGCCACATACACAGCATTTTCACTTGGCAGGTATGTCATAGCATTAGTTATTTCATTTAAGACTCTTTTATTTATGACTAATTTATTCACATTGGTTGTTCTACAGGAGGGGATGTAACTCCAATCGGCAAGCATTTACACACATAATATATTTGGCTAAGGGGAGGTGTACTGTAGCACTTCCCTGACATCCATTTTGGATTTCCACAGGGATGTGGTAACATTTCTTTACGTATTATTGGTGGATGTAATAAGATAGCACTACACCATTTATGTACTGTAGAAAGGAAGTAGACTTGTTTCTGTTTCTTCAGTTTTATAAAGAGAAAATGAACATTAAAATACCTTCTAGCTCGATAACAATTCTTTTTGGATATTCACACAATTCACACAAATAACTTGTGTCAATGTTTAGTCTCAGTATTAGTTAAAAATACAAGGATGTCTCAAAATGTGCAAAATACCTTACAGGTTACATGTGCACAAGCAATACATGCTGTCTAAACAGCAGAGATCAGGTCAAGTTCAGACTCTGTACCAAAATAACTGTACTTTAAAAAAAAGGCATATTATTGTGTTCATTGTGAAGCAACTACATAGCATGAGAAGATGCTACCATAACCAAAGACCGTCTGCACAGAAAAAGTAGAATTTTGCAAGTAGATAAATTAATAGAGTGTATTTTCTTTTTTTTACTGGGTTTCTTTTTCAAATAGCTTTTCAGTCTGACAGTGACACCTCAGCATATAAATCTAAAATAGCAATATATCATTGCGAAGACATGAATGCATGAATCAAAAAGAAAGGGTTAAATCAACTGCCATAATTTACCTTCCAGCTTTGAATGAAGACAGATATTATCTCAGCGAGAGTTTATAGCTTACACAGAGATTGAAAATGGATGATGTTCCGTGGAAGCCTAGCTGGGCTGAAAGAAGGCTGTCATGAGACAAGCCATCAAAGACAAAGATGTAAAGATGTATGGAAAGCGCTTCTTTCCAAAGCTCCAATAAAGGACACTTATTTAAACATAGCAGTGGTCGTGTCTTCAAATCACAATGTTTTGCTCTTATACTCATTCACACTGTTGCAGCAGACAGATCTAACAATGAAGATATGTGCATTCAAGATGCAACAGAACTTCTGTATTGATTTAAACATAATGGTTGCCTGGCCAGGAAACCATTTATTATAGAGATAAGAAAAGGCATATTTCTTAACATGAAAAAAATGTTTTATGATTATTCTATATCCTAAACTAACCATTACAAATATATAAATATGAAAAATATCTATTGATTTGCAAAAAAAAAGTCTAATGTAGGTTTTAACAATGTCTTTAACTAATACATTTTGCAATTTAAGTAAGGTTTAACATTTAAAAAATAGTGAAGAGAATTTATCAAAACTGATACAGCCAGAATGTGATGCAACTGTGCATGGCAACCAGTCAGCTCATATCTTTCATTTTCAAAGCTTTACTTAACAAGCTGACGATAGAAGCTGATTGGTGGCCATGAATAGTTGTTCCAGATTCTGTCTGCTCTAGTTTTAATAAATTTCCCTCAATGAGTTAGCAGCACATCAGAAGCACTACCATGAAATATTAAAAATGGCACATTTTAAAAATATGACAATAATAAGCTGAAATTCAATCAAGACCCCAATTTGAATACTATATCTACCCTCTTCCACTGCTAAAATGGTATTAATCAGCAAATTGGAAAGCATTCCCTGCAACAAACTATGAAGGACACTAAGTGGCACTACTACAGGTCAATGAATAATCTTATATTCTCACATGTCCATAAATGTTATGGATTTAGCTGGATTTTTTTATAGTAGATAAGTAACATACAGTGATTCAACCTCAAGTATCCTGTGTTGTTGGAAATGCTTTGCAGAATATGAACAGTAAATACAAGATTCATTCTCTGTTTTTACAGAAAATAGCATTTGCTGGCATCCATCTATCCAGCATGAACCATTGACGATAAAACATCTTTTTTTCAGTAAGTAAGCAGGTCCCCTAGTGGTCACACCACCCACTGGCTTAGGGACATCCTTCTGCTTCCTTATGGAACAAGAGGAGATTGGGAATTGCAGACTCTCATACCGTCAGGCTTCACCATCTTGTCTCCATACATACACTCCAGGCTCACCTGCAATGGGAATCAAGATCCCTCTACCCATTAAAGATTGTCTACTCAGATCTTGCTTTTTCCATGATTTACTAATTTAAGAACAACATAACACATCTGAGTCTAAGGGAACATCTTCCAAATAACAGATAAACGTATCCTACACAGAGGGTTTGTCAGACTGCATTCTGAGGTCCACACTTCATCCTCACACCTCCATGCCCTGAATGTTCTTACAAATCAGGCAGGGTTCACCAAGGGGAAGACTCTTGGGCACCTTACTACTTACCACATGTGGGGGAACGCCAAGGTTTCATCTTCCCCTCATCTTCTTCTAAAATTCCTCCCTTCTCTTTTATGCCTTCTCCCAAGAAAAGGAGCTCAAACCACACCAAATAGGGAACAGGGCAGGTGTCATGTACCTGATAGAAGAATGAAATTATGAGGTCGACCTCACTTATGTCACTAGCCCTGACCCCGCTGAAAGTGGAACAGAGGGTGCCGAGGGACCAGGTGAACAAGAGTGCTAGCAGGTGTTGCTTGCAGAGCTTGCAGTTGGAGTCCTGAAGAGACTGGCGAACCACCGGTTCAGGAATGGTAGCAATGTTTTGGAATCCCACCTGGGCTAAAAGGGCACTCTGCTTTCACAACAGGATCAGGATAAGTGATGTGTCAGATCTCCCAGCTAACTTGAAGCAGGAAAAGTTTATGGTGTGCAGAGCTGGTATAGTAGATGGGTAGGCAGACACTCGAGCAGGACAGGAAGCTGGGATCGGAGACAGGAGCAAGGTCACAGGAAGAGCCAAGGTCACCAATGGGCAGACAGCGAGGTACCAAATCATAAGCCAGTTGAAGTCAGGAACAGAGCTGGGATCAGGAACGAGCAACAAGGCAGGAGCGGAATCGGAAGTCAAGTCAGGAACAAGCCGGGTTAGCAACAAGGGGATCATACAAGTATACAGCAGGACACAGGGAAACAGATGAAGACCAGTCAGCACTAAGCACAGGCAGAAGCATCCTTTAATTAGTTTGTCTGGTGGCAATATTCATTGTGCGTGTGAGCGTGCCTGTGCACGATCACATGTGCATGTCTGGTCACTATTCTGAGGAGATTGCTGTGCGCATCCGCATTTCTATTAGTCAGCCATCTCACAGGAATTCCCTTACAGCAGGGTTACCCTAAAAGTGATCCTAACCCATGTTCAGAACTATATTTAGCCTCATGCTACACTGTGTACAGTTTGCTTAAGCAAATCCATTTTTGTGAAGCTGTTGTAAAGTGAGATCCTGCTATTAATAGTACTTCCTATGGCTGGCTGATGCCTCCAAACAGGGACTTGGTGCTCATCTGTAAGGAAACAAGCAATTTATGCAAAGATAAAGTATGTGCAAATTAAAAAAAAGGGAGGTTTGCAATTGCATTTTATTATCAAATAATTGCTATCGTGGAAATTTTAAAACTTTATACACATACAGACATTTACATAAACAAGCGGTAGAGGAATGGTACAATATACATATACTTGTAAAAGAGTTGTAGATGTAACTGCTTTGCATCTACCATTAAGAATACAATATTACTTGTGATGTAAAAATATAATAAATGGCAATCAGCACAGTCACCGTTACAATAAACAACAAATCTATGATGGAAATGCAAACAAATAAAAAGTGGTAGTGTCTTCAAACTACTAATGTTGTCTACTTACCTTTAATCGCCAGATAACAAATCACCTGTGTGCAACATGCAAATCATCTCCCTTGTACCACATCTGCTCACCTCTGGGTGTTGACTCCGATCTCAAAATTAAGGTCAAAACACACATGTGCCCATTCCCAGGCTGGACAACTGCAAAAAATTTGGAAAATACAGGGTGACCTACTAATCTGATACCTTATTTCTATGATAATTCAAATTCTACAATATAAAAATGTTTAAGCACCAAAGGGTGTTGACTTACACTTAACAATGGTCAAGCCAAGTCCACATATAGCTACCCTAAGGCTAAATAATAACTTCAATTGAGAGTATTTAGTTGCATGATCAAAGTACTTTTACCTTGTGATGATTATCCATAGGTTACTTTAAGCATATTTCCTAAATTACCCAAATCATTAATTTCTGTCTAAATATCCTGACTCATATACGAAAATGCAGTCTAAATAGTCTCAATGTTCCACTCTTGTCTTCGATTCTCACTATACATAGTATGGGAAACTATAATGGTGTGGGGTCAATTGTATTTATATATTTACTTACGTTTATATTCATGGTCTTTTAAACTGATGCTTTATATCTTTGTTTTACAATTACAGTTTATTACAGGGTTAACAAATGATACAAGACTACCAGAGTACTATGTTTTTATAAAGAGAGAGACCAAGCTGTATCCTTTCAGACACGCTGCCTCTGATGGAAACTATGCATGGAGCCAAGAGCAGAAGGTAGGGGGAGAGAGGAAGAAGTTACCATGACTAATTCACTTACATAGTTACATAGCTAGTCTGGCTGAAAAAAAAAATAAAAAAGTCCTACACCCACAGTTGATCCAGAGGAAGGCAAAAAAGGCCAGCAAAGCATGATCCAATTTGCTCCTCCAGGAGAAAAAATTCCTTCCTGATCCCACGAGAGGCAATCAAATATTCCCTGGATCAACTTTCCCTATAAATGTTAGTAACCAGTTATATTCTGTGTATCCAAGAAAGAGTCCAGGCCTTTTTTAAAGCAATCCACTGAGCTGGACAGAACCAACTCTTGAGGGAGTCTATTCCACATTTCCACAGCTCTCACTGTGAAGAAACCTTTCCATGTTTGGAGATTAAATTTCTTTTCCTCCAGGTGTAGAGTGCCCCCTTGTCCTCTGTGATGACCTCAGGCTGAATAACTCTACAATGAGTTCACTATATGAACCACTGATGTATATATACATGTTGACCATATCCCCCCTTTAATCTCCTCTTCTCAAGAGAGATTAAATTCAGTTAATCTAATCTTTCCTCATAGCTGATCTTCTCCATGTCTCTTATCAGTTTGGTTGCCCTTCTCTGTACTTTCTCCAGTTCCCCAATGTTCTTTTTGTGAATTGGTGCCCAAAACTGAACTGCATATTCCAGATGAGGTATTACTAATGATTTGTACAGGGGTAAAATGATATCTCTCTCTCTGGAGTCTATACCTCTTTTAATATAAGAGAGGATTTTGCTTGCTTTAGAAACTGTAGCTTGGCATTGCATGCCATTATTAAGCTTATGATCTACTAGAACTCCCAGATCCTTCTCCACCATTGCTTCCCCCAGTTGTACTTCCCCTAGTATGTATGATGCATGCATATTCTTAGCCTCCAAGTGCATAACCTTACATTTATCAACATTAAACCTTGTTTACCACATAGTTGCCAAATTAAACAGTGCATTTAGGTTGGCTTGTAAGTTGAAGACATCTTGTAAGGACGTTATTCCACAGCACAGCTTGATGTCACCTGCAAAGACTAAAATGGAATTTTTAATTCCAGACTCTATATCGTTTATAAATATATTAAAAAGTAAGAGTCCCAACACTGAACCTTGTGTGTGTGAGTTTTTTTTACCCAAAGAGCAAAAGGGCACCTGAAAACCATGGGGAAAGGAACTGAAAGCTCCACCTGTTGGATGCAAATAACAATAACAAAATTGCATTTTCAATATTTCACAATTACTTGGATTTTTTAATTGTATTTTGTAATCCTGGTCATAATAAATAAACAAAGAAGATATAAACCAGGAAAATCTGAAAAATGGTAGCTCCTTAGTTTTAACCTTGATTTAGAAGAATTTTCATGCACTGGTTGCTTATCATTATTATTTGTAGATCCGCTTTTTGTAAGTTGATGTTACTGCCTGCCATATATAATCCAATTGATTAAATGGGCTTTCCTTTCACTTTCCTATACCCTTCATTTTCGTCCCCTTATTTTCTTTGCATAATGCTTTTGTGTCCTTGTCCTTTCCTTCTTGAGTTATATATATTTTTTACCAAGACTTGCTATAATAAAAAGTCAATGCCAAATTCCCTAGCTAAGTGAATCAAGAATGAGAAACACTGCAGGTTTTGTTAGAAACATGAGCAAGTAAATACCATCAGTGCATTCATATTTTTACATCTCTGATTAACCTATGATAGATTCTTTTCATAAGTATTCCGATGTAATCAGAACGAATCAAAATGCATGTACAAGGTGTGTTCTTGTATTGTTTCTCAGCATTACTACTATTTGTTCTACAATAGCATCATCTTAAAAAACAAACAAATAATGGCTTAAATTAAACTAATTTGAAATGCCTTAAAAATTTTGTATTTTGAATGTATTGTGCATATAAACATTTTTGAAGGTTTTATTCAACAGATCAAGACAAATGTGACTGCAACCAAGGTAATCCAAACCTCACAACAATTATGCAAAAAGTCTGGAGTAAAAAAATATCTCTGCATTGCATTGCATAAAACCGAATATTCATGGGTGTAATTTACAATGAATAAACAATTCTTTATAAACTGAGAAGGAAAATGGAGAATTTGATCCGCTGAAAAATATTTAATGTAACACTGGCATCATATATAACTGGAATACTGTAAAAAAAAAAATATTTTTTTTCACTGTCACAATAAATTGTAATTTCATCTGGTTAACTACTTCCAGACTGGATACTTTCAGTCCTTTCATCCCTTTCCAGTCCGGGACAATGTTCAGCTTTCAGCATTGTCAAAATTTGAATTAAAATTGGCATGCAACACTCTATCCAAATGAAATTTGTAGCATTTTTTTCAGACAGAAAGAGCTTTCTTTTGGCGGTATTTATGTACCACTGGGTTTTTTATTTTTTGCTATGTAAACAAAAAAATACCGAAAATTAAATGAAAAAAAATTTTTTTCGTAGTTTTTGTTATCACAAATAAATATATTTTCTTCATAAATTTTGACCAAATGTATTCTGCTACCCTTTCTGGTAAAAATAACCCAAAAAAGTATATATTATTTAGTTTGTGTGAAAGTTATAGAGTCCACAAACCATGCTATATATACATGAAAATTGATCAGTCCTGACTACCTATATCATTTCTTGGGGCTCTAAAATGCCAGGACAGTAAAAATATCCCCCAAATGACCCCTTTTTGGAAAGTAGACAGTCTGAGATATTTAATAGGAGGCATGGTGAGTTTTTTGAAGTTGCCATTGTTGACAACATTTTTTGGAATATGATGAAAGCAGGAAAAAGTATTTTTTTTTCTTTTCACAAAGTTGCCATTTTAACAAGGTGTTTCTCTCACACAGCATATCCATACTTACAATTACACCCCAAAACACATTCTCTAACACCTTCTGAGTATTGTGGTAACTCAAGTGTGAAACTTTTCACAGGCTAGTATCATATAGGGGCCCCACATCCAATAAGCACTGTTAGGTGTTCTAGGGGCATAAATTGCACATCTAATTTTTTTATTACCTACCACACTTTTGGAGGCCTTAGAGCACCAGGACAGTAGAAACATCCACAAAATGGTTACATTTTGGAAATCAAACATCCCAAGGTATCTTCTAAGGGACATGTGGTGTCTTCTGAAGACTGTGTGACACTTTTTTACAGCCTAGCCACATAGAGGGGCCCCACATCCAATAAGCACCTTTAGGCATTCTAGGAGCAAAATTTACACGTGTACTTTTTTTTTAACTACCTATCACAATTTTGGAGGCCTTGGAGCACCAGGACAGTAGAAACACCCACAAAATGACCACATTTTGGAAAGCAAACACCCCAAGGTATCTAAGAGGCATCTTCTGAAGATTTAATTTCATTTTTGCCACATGTTTTTGGGAAATGTGGAAAGAAAATGAAAACATATTTTTTGAATGCAAAGTTGTCAAACAGTAAGATATTTCTAATACACAGCATAGGAATACTTAAAATTACACCTCAAAACACATTATGCTACTCCTCCTGAGTATGGTGATGCCAGATGTGTGAAACTTTTTCACAGCCTAGCCACATAGAGGGGCCCCACATCCAATAAGCACTATTAGGCATTCTAGGGGCAAAAATTACACATCTAATTTCTTGACTACCCATCACATTTTTGGAGGTCCTGGAGTGCCAGGACAGTGGAAACACCCACAAAATGACCACATTTTAGAAATCAAACACCCCAAGGTATGTTTTGGGAGGCATGGGGAATCTTCTGAAGACTTTGTGCTTTTGCCACATGTTTTTGGAAAATGAGAAATGAAAATTAAAATGTATTATTTTACGGAAAGTTGGTCAATTAATCAGATATTTCTATTACAAAGCATAGGAATACTTAAAATTACACCTCAAAACACATTCTGCTACTCCTCCTGAGTATGGTGATACCACATGTGAGACTTTATCACAGCCTAGCCACAGAGGGCCCCACGTCCAATAAGCATCTTTAGGTGCTCTATGGGCAAAAATTACACATCTAATTTCTTGACTACCTACTGTTACATGACTGCCTCATAGCACTATGTTCACTGCCCAGAAAATACAAGAGGTTGAACAAATGGTAAACTAAAGAGTACCTGTGGTTTCAGTAGTGTAGTTGTCTGCAGAGGATGGGTGGCACTGGTGTTTCACATGGACATAGCCAGTGGGATGTGCAGATGGATCAGTACTGGTGCCAAGCAGAGACATGTTCAAAAGGATTGGTCCAGACAACCCCTGTGTTGTCTTTAATCCTACTACTACAGTGGCAGGGCAAAATATCAGTCCAGGAGTCGGGCAAAAATCATGGTCACTTAACAGGTCAAGGTCAGTTCAGGAAGAAAGCAGTAACTTGGTGGATAAGCAGGTCAGGTGGCAGGCAGAGGCATGGTCGATTAACAGGCCAAGGTCAGTTCAGGAAGAAGGCAGAAACTTGGTGGCTAAATAATTGACATGGCAAGCAGAGGCATGTTTAATTAACAGGCCAACGTCAATTCAAGAAGAAGGCAGAAACTTGGTGAATAAACAGTTAAGATGGCAGGCAGAGGCATAGTTGATGAACAAGCCAGGGTCAGTTCAGTTGGCAGGCAAAGGCAGGCAAATGGGTCCAGGCAGCAGGTAGGAATGTGGCAGGGAGATGGCATGTAGTAACAAGGGAAATATCATCACCATACCTTCACCAATATCGAATTGAAGTGTGATATCGACGGAAGCACTCTCCTATACAGAGGCCAGGCTGGTCAGGGCATTGTGGACAATAGTATCGGGTGTCATGTTCTGTTTTTGGAACACACACAACATCTTCTTTGGGGTTTGCGGTCTGTTTGGGTAGGGGGGATGATATCAGGAAAATGTCATTCGTGCAGTCTACTCACTGCATCAGAGCAAATTTGTTGAGGTGCGGGTCTCTCCTGATAGATAAAGGATGTGAAAATCTCTTCCTGATAGTGTAAGAAGGTGACGGGTCTTTGTGTGGGCTTCTGATAAACTACGTAGGAATTATACAGGGCCAGGTGAAAAATGTATATGCATACTTTTTTATACTTGTGGATCGATCTTCTGGTGGCTAAGTATGGCTGTAATATCTGATCATTTAAATCCACTCATTTAAATCCACCCCCCCCATGAACTGGTTGCAATCGTGTATGCACTTTTTTGGTTTTTAGATGGGACCATGCCTTGTTTGAATTTCCAATGAGCTGCTGTTGTGGATAAAGGAACGTACATACACATCTCAATTGTCTCACCACTTAAGGGCCAGGATTTCATCATTCCTCGGACTGGCTGACTCCCCCTTGTTCAGCCTGGTGGCAGCTAGTTGTTGTGGGAAGCCCTTCCGAGTGGTACAAACTGTACTGCAGGCTACAGTTTTGTTGAGGTAAAGGTGGTGGAAAAGGGGCAAGCTTGTATAAAAATTGTCCATTGTATGGTGGTAGCCCTTCTTGAAGAGGGGGAATACAAGGTCCAGGACAATTCTGCCGCTGGTTACCATATAGGTTGGCAGAAGAAGGCAATATGGGGTGGAGGGTACTGCAGGTGTTTACATACCCTGTGGCCCTTTCACAGAATTTTTACATCTTTACCTACGTATATCTAGCCCATTTTCTTGGGATGTATTGTTTTATGCCCAGACTCCCGAAGAAGTGAATTAGTGATTCATCGACGCAGATTATTTTGTCAGCACAATATATTTCAGGAAATTTTTGGTTAAAAAAATTGATCAGTGGCTGAATTTTATAAAGTTGTCATACTCAGGGTGATTTCTTGGAGGGCACTGGGAATTATCGCTAAAGTGTAAAAATTGCATAATTATTTTTTAGCGGGTTCGGGAAATAGTGGCAGACGAGATTGGCATGTGTTGTATTGGACCAATAAGTCTGCAGTTAATTTTTTTTTTGTTAATCCCATATTTATTATGAGGCCATGATTGTTGGGGGTTTCCACTCAAATGGACGGGCATAAACAGAGCTGGGATTTTGGGTAATATACTGCTGGGCATAAAGGTTGCATTGATCTACAACTGAATTCAAAAAAGCTTCTGTGAAAAATAAATTTTGACTCATCTGTAATGACTAGAGATGAGCGAATTATTCAAAAATTCGGTTCGGCTGATTCGCCGAATTCGCAGAATAAATTCGCTTCGAGCCGAATATATTCGCTGCGAATTTAACTTATAAAAAGGGTGTTTCTAGGCTTCAGAGAGCCTTTATATTAGTGCAGAACACTGTACCTTTAATTTAAATGCCCTTGGAGTCTGCTGGGGAAGAGAAATAATACTGTCAGTCAGTATGACATGCAGATGAGTGCCGTCGATCTTAGAATCACCGCACACTTCACTCATTTGGGCAGTCACGGGGCCAAAACCAGAGTGTGGAGCCACAGTGTGGCGGTGGAGGCAGCAGCAATGGGAGGCCATACAGCACCCTATGACAAAATGGAACCCACCAGCAGTGTGAGGAGACCTGAAAGTGGCACATGGCAGAGTGTGGCGATGGAGACAGCAGCAATGGGAGGCCGTACAGGGACCCATGACACACTCTGGACCTGGCAGCAGCATGAGGAGGCGGTACAGGGGCCCATGACAGATTACGGGCCTGGCAGCAGCATGAGGAGTCGGTACGGGGGCCCATGGCAGATTACGGGCCTGGCAGCAGCATGAGGAGGCGGTACAGGGGCCCATGGCAGAGTGGCGGAGCGTAAGCAGCTAAAATTGAAGGCCATACAGAGGCCTATGTTAAAAAGTCCCCCCAGCAGCAGCGTGGGGAGACGACTATCAAGAGTCCAATGGCAGAGTGGCGGAGCAGAAGCAGCTTCAATTGAAGGCCATACACAGGCCTAGGTTTAAAAGTCCCTCACAGTTAATTCCAATAACGAACTCTACTCCTCCGTGCAATCTACTTACGAGACCCTGGGCAGGTCTGGGTCCAATTTGTGGTAGAGACTGGTTTTGTTCAGCCATGCTTGAGCGAGTAATAACAGGTCTGTGCTGCCCTTTGGTGTCTGGCTTAATGCGCACAACACTGAACGTCCCAGCGTTTGTCAACGATTTGCCGTTAAGTGATGCAAACCCGCTGAACCACGTTCATGAGGAGCCGGTACAGGGGGCCATGAATCAGTATGGACCTGGCAGCAGCGTGAGCAGACGACAGAGGCACATGGCGCAGGGTGGCGGTGTAGGCAGCATTATTCTGAAGCCATACACAGGCCTAGGGTAAAAAGCGGAAGCCGTCAGCAGTGTGAGCAGACGACAGAGACACATGGCGCAGGGTGGCGGTGGATGCAGCAGTATTCGGAAGCCAAACACAGGCCTCGGTTAAAAAGCGGAAGCCGTCAGCAGCGTGAGCAGACGACAGAGGCACATGGCGCAGGGTGGCGGTGGAGTCAGCAGCAATGGAAGGCCATACAGCACCCTATCACAAAATGGAACCCACCAACAGTGTAAGGAGACCAGAAAGTGGCACATGGCAGAGTCTGGCGATGAAGTCAGCAGCAATGGGAGGCCGTACAGGGACCCATGACACACTCTGGACCTGGCAGCAGCAAGAGGAGGCGGTACACGGGCCCATGGCAGAGTGGCGAAGCGTAAGCAGCTTAAATTGAAGGCCATACAGAGGCCTATGTTAAAAAGTCCCCCCAGCAGCAGTGTGGGGAGACGACTATCAAGAGTCCAATGGCAGAGTGGTGGAGCAGAAGCAGCTTCAATTGAAGGCCATACACAGGCCTAGGTTAAAAAGTCCCCCCAGCAGCAGCGTGGGGAGACGACTATCAAGAGTCCAATGGCAGAGTGGCGGAGCGGAAGCAGCTTCAATTGAAGGCCATACACAGGCCTAGGTTAAAAAGTCCCCCCAGCAGCAGTGTGGGGAGACGACTATCAAGAGTCCAATGGCTGAGTGGCGATCCGGGAAGTCAGCGTTGTGATTGCAGATGCAATTCAGAGATTCTATGAGGTGATGCCGTGGGTGCGAAGAAGATCATATACCGTCGTACTTCCATCCATAAGACGGAACAACCTGCGAACCGGGAGCTTTATTGCCCTGACCCGCTGAGCAGTTTCTGGGATACCCAAGAGGCCCATGGCAGAGTGGCAGAGCGTAAGCAGCTTCAATTAAAGGCCATACAGAGGCCTATGTTAAAAAGTCCCCCCAGCAGCAGCGTGGGGAGACGACTATCAAGAGTCCAATGGCAGAGTGGCGGAGCGGAAGCAGCTTCAATTGAAGGCCATACACAGGCCTAGGTTAAAAAGTCCCCCCAGCAGCAGTGTGGGGAGAGGACTATCAAGAGTCCAATGGCTGAGTGGCGATCCGGGAAGTCAGCGTTGTGATTGCAGATGCAATGCAGAAATTTTATGAGGTAATGCCATGGGTGCGAAGAAGATCATATACCGTCGTACTTCCATCCATAAAACGGAACAACCTGCGAACCGGGAGCTTTATTGCCCTGACCCGCTGAGCAGCTTCTGGGATACCCAAGAGTTTGGCTTCTGTGGGGAATATGGTTGAAAACTGAAACTTAAAGGCATGTTGACGGAAGGGCACCAGTGTCAGTGCTCCGGAGGGAATATAGCTTCAAAGCTGACACTTAAAGGTATATCGACGGTCAGAGACCACAGGAAGTGGAGCTTGCGTCTTAAATCGACTGAATGTGGCAGACGTGAAACGTCTACGGGCCGTATATGAAACGGGTTGTTCCTCTTTCTGGAATAAGTGTTGGAAATGGCCACTCTTTTTGGTGTGGCGTTTTGTCTATTTAATTCCGATAACGGACTCTACTCCTCCGTGCAATCTAGTTACGAGACCCTGGGCAGGTCTGGGTCCAATTTGTGGTAGAGACTGGTTTTGTTCAGCCATGCTTGAGCGAGTAATAACAGGTCTGTGCTACCCTTTGGTGTCTGGCTTAATGCGCACAACACTGAACGTCCCAGCATTTGTCAACGATTTGCCGTTAAGTGATGCAAACCCGCTGAACCACGTTCATGAGTAGCCGGTACAGGGGGCCATGAATCAGTATGGACCTGGCAGCAGTGTGAGGAGACCCGAAAGTGGCACATGGCGCAGGGTGGCGGTGGAGGCAGCAGTATTCGGAAGACATACACAGGACTAGTTTAAAAAGCGGAAGCCGTCAGCAGCGTGAGCAGACGACAGAGGCACATGGCGCAGGGTGGCGGTGGAGGCAGCAGTATTCGGAAGCCATACACAGGCCTAGGTTAAAAAGCGGAAGCCGTCAGCAGCGTGAGCAGACGACAGAGGCACATGGTGCAGGGTGGCGGTGGAGGCAGCAGTATTCGGAAGCCATACACAGGCCTAGGTTTAAAACTGGAACCCAGCAGCGTGAGCAGACGACAAAGACGCACATGGCAGAGGATGGATCTGGCAGCAGTATGAGAAGGCGGTACAGGGGCCCGTGGCACAGTGTGGTGATGGGGGCTACAGCAAGTGGATGCCAGAAAGTGGCCGATAGGGCTATATACTGCATGGAATTATAAAGTTGTAAAGACAGCGGCCTATAAGGCTATACACACTATAACAATCATGACTTGATTGACCATTGGCCTATAAGGCTATACACAGCATGAATATCATGACTTATTCTGAGAGTGGTTTGGAAGGCTATATACAAAAAGTAATTCATGAGCTGTCCGGACAGCGGACAATAAGTACATATATACAAATCAATTCATCAGCTGTCCAGCCAGCGGCCTCAAAGGCGACACATATAGAAAGCAATTCATGAGCTGTTCAGACAGCGGCCTCTAAGGCGACAGATATACAAAGCAATTCCCGAGGTGTTCAGGGAGCGGCCTGAACGGCTAGGTTATTACTAAATATATTTTTGTGGCCAAACATCGGCCTATAAATAGATGTCTACACAGTGACAAAAAATTATGTCGCCAGACAGTGGCCCCTAAGGCGACAGATATACAAAGCAATTCCCGCGAGCGCACAGGGCCCACAGTGTCTGAGGATGGACGTTGGCGCAGAAAGGCAGAGACCAACTGACTACATAGGTGGTTTTTATAGTACTTTATTTTGGCCTCCCTCTCAGCAGGTGTGAAAAAGGCCACCATTTTTGAACGGTAGCGAGGGTCCAACAAGGTGGACAGCCAAAAGTCATCCCTCTGTCTGATGGTTATTATTCGGCTGTCGCTACGCAAGCAACCGAGCATGCTATGGGCCATTTGTGCCAAGGAATGCGAGGGACTCCCTGCCTCCATCTCCACAGCATACTGCCACGGTGCGTCTGGGTCCTCTGTCTCCTCCTCCTGCTCTACCAGATGCTCCTGCTCCTCCACTCCTGTCCGCTGAGTGGAAAAACCACCCATTTCACTCAATAATTCCTGAGCACCAATGTCCTCCTCTACCTCCTCCTCTTCTTCCTGTCCTGCCCCCACAGGGGTCATGTGGCGTTGAGATCTGTGCGCCACGTCTACCGCACCCTGACCAGCCATTGTTAACAGCATTTGTTCCAGGACGTGCAACAGAGGAATGACGTCGTTCATCCCATAATCCTGCCGACTCACGAATAGCGTGGCCTCCTCAAAGGGCCTGAGCAAGCGGCAGGTGTCACGCATGAGCTGCCAATGGCTGACATCTAAGTTACACAGGGGAGTACCTTTATCCGCTTGTAACATCAGGAAATCGGTGATGGCCTTTCGCTGTTCATAAAGGCGGTCTAACATATGTAGGGTTGAATTCCACCTTGTTGCAACGTCGCAGATCAGGCGATGCTGTGGAATTCCGTTCTGCCACTGCAGCTCAAGGAGGGTGTGCTTTGCGATGTAGGAATGGCTGAAATGCATGCAAAGTTTACGTGACATTTTAAGGATGTCTTGCAGTGGGATGGTGGATTTTAGGAACCGCTTGACAACCAGATTGAACACGTGAGCCATGCATGGCGCATGGCACAACCTTCCTTGACGCAGAGCAGACACCATGTTCTTTCCGTTGTCGGTCAACATGGTTCCGATTTTCAGTTTGCGCGGAGACAGCCATCTGTCGATTTCTCTGTTCATTACACTCAGAAGTTCCTCCCCTGTGTGACTACGTTCGCCAAGGCATACCAGGTGCAGCACAGCGTGACACCGTTGCGCCCTGCACATGTGATATGCCGGTCGGGTAATGGGACTTGGCACGGGGGTGGCGGCTGAGGACACGGCGGAAGAAGAGGTGGTAGAGGCGGACATCTTTGCTGGACCAAGGACGTGCAAACGTGGAGGCAAAAGCGGCGTGACCTGTCCAAGTTGCTGGTGCGGCTGTGCCGGCACCACGTTCACCCAGTGGGCCGTAAATGACATGTACTGTCCCTGACCGTAGTTACAGCTCCACACGTCGGCGCTGCCGTGCACTTTGGCAGAGACCGACATGCTCAAAGACTGGCCCACCATCTCTTCTACATGTGAATGCAGGGCTGGCACTGCCTTTTTGGCGAAGAAATGCCGGCTTGGCACTCTCCACCGCGGCTCGGCACAAGCCATCATTTCTCGGAAAGGTGCTGAGTCCACCACTTGGAAAGGGAGGGACTGCAGCACCAGCAACTTGGACAGGAGGACGTTCAGCTTCTGCACCGTCGGGTGCGTGCTCGCAAACTGTTGTCTCTTGGAAACGGATTCCAAGAAAGACTGCTGACGGAATCCGTGAAGAGGAGTAGCAGGAGAAGGAGCATCTGAACGAGCGGAAGATGCCAACGAGCGACAACTCCCCTCAGCAGAGGTGTTGAAGCCTTGACTGGCTGATAGAGGGCGATTGACGTCGGATGACGGAGCAAGTAACGGAGCGGGTGATGGAGCGGGGGCTGGGGCAGGCAGAACCGCCGTATCTTTATCACGGTTTTCCCAGGCCACCGAATGGCGACGCTGCATATGCTGACGCAACGCTGTAGTCCCAACATGGGCCCCCTGGCCACGCTTGACTTTCTGGCCACATAGTCGACATACGGCTACGTTTACTTCATCGGGCGGCTTGACGAAAAATTGCCACACCGCCGAGTAGGAAACTTTGCCCCCGCTACTCCTCACTGGCTGACTGCTACTTCCTCCGTGCACACCGGCACCACTACTGGCCGTGGTGGTAGGCTGCAGTGGAGCTGGTGCTCTACTCCGTGGCCGTTTGGCTCCACTGACACTGCTGCGACCCTGCTGCCTCCTGGGCAACCCACCGACTGTTTTGCTCGCTGGCAAGCTGGCACCCTCTTCTCCTGATGATGCGGAAGCAATAGCCTGATGACGACGAGGCTGCCAAGTGCGATCAGCCTCATCATCATCAATTAGGGTCTCCGCGTCACTACTAGCCCCCTCGGCTGCGTGTGGGTCAGGAGACAGACCTGTCTCTAGACCGGCTACCGAGCCACTCTCCTCGCCAGTACTTCTTCGCCTGGCTGCTGAAGAGGCGGATGTCTCCCCCCGTTCCTGACCGCCCTCTGTTAGCTCTTCCTCACTGTACAGTGGGGCTGAGCCCACAGCATGCGATACTTCGCTTGGTGAGGGAACACCAAAGGACAGGGGCAGGTCGAGGACACGTGATTTCAGTGGGCTTGCTCCCGGGCCATGCCAACTAACGGTTGTGTCTGACGTACCCACCGACCGTTGGCTGTAGGTGTCAGAGGTGACCTGGGAAGAGGAAGACGACCGAGTCAACCAATCGATGACGGCAGGGTTGTCGGTGGAGACACGACCGCTGGATGACACCGGGAGCACTGGCCTCTGGCTGCGACTAGTGCTGCCTCGACCCCTTCCTCTGCTGCCACGTCTGCTCGCTCCTGAAACATTGCCTCCTCTGCCACTCCTCTGCGTGTTGTCTGACATACTCTTTAATTCAATAAGCACCCCAAAAATAAAACCGGATTTAACTCTTTGAACGTACAATAGTGGTTGTGAAGCAGAAAGTCAGTTTATTTAGCACAATCGGTCAATTGCAGCTTGCCGTTGGCTGGAAACTGTACGTTTATGTCACTGGAATGCACTAATCACCCAAAAAATATTACCGCCACCCGGCGTGTAAATGGATCTAACTCTTTGAACGTACAATAGTGGTTGTGAAGCAGAAAGTCAGTTTATTTAGCACAATCGGTCAATTGCAGCTTGCCGTTGGCTGGAAACTGTACGTTTATGTCACTGGAATGCACTAATCACCCAAAAAATATTACCGCCACCCGGCGTGTATATGGATTTAACTCTTTGAACGTACAATAGTGGTTGTGAAGCAGAAAGTCAGTTTATTTAGCACAATCGGTCAATTGCAGCTTGCCGTTGGCTGGAAACTGTACGTTTATGTCACTGGAATGCACTAATCACCCAAAAAATATTACCGCCACCCGGCGTGTAAATGGATCTAACTCTTTGAACGTACAATAGTGGTTGTGAAGCAGAAAGTCAGTTTATTTAGCACAATCGGTCAATTGCAGCTTGCCGTTGGCTGGAAACTGTACGTTTATGTCACTGGAATGCACTAATCACCCAAAAAATATTACCGCCACCCGGCGTGTAAATGGATCTAACTCTTTGAACGTACAATAGTGGTTGTGAAGCAGAAAGTCAGTTTATTTAGCACAATCGGTCAATTGCAGCTTGCCGTTGGCTGGAAACTGTACGTTTCTGTCACTGGAATGCACTAATCACCCAAAAAATATTACCGCCACCCGGCGTATAAATGGATCTAACTCTTTGAACTTACAATAGTGGTTGTGAAGCAGAAAGTCAATTTATTGTACACAATCGGGCAATTGCAGCTTGCCGTTGGCTGGAAACTGTACGTTTCTGTCACTGGAATGCACTAATCACCCAAAAAATATTACCGCCAGCCGGCGTGTAAATGGATTTAACTCTTTGAACGTACAATAGTGGTTGTGAAGCAGAAAGTCAGTTTATTTTGCACAATTGGCAAACTGCAGCACCAACTGTGCACGACAGCCACCAAAAAAAAAAAGGGTGTATGTCACTTTAAATTTTCGATTCTTTGATAGCTGTGGCCCTAAGTAACGATTCTGTGTCCCTGAGTAACGATTCTGTGTCCCTGAGTAACGATTCTGTGGCCCTAAAGTCTCTGTGGCCCTAACTCTGTCCCTTAATACACACAGGTCTGTCTCTCTTGAATGACCGGAGGCTAATGGAGAATTCTAAGATGGCCGCGATTTATAGCTCCACCATTACACAGTGCTGGCTGGCTGCTGATTGGCTAATGCGATCACATGTCATGAATGCATTATGGGTCAGCGCGCCTTGTCTGCGCGCCTTCCCAGAGATCCCCGCCCCATCTTCTCTGTCGCCACACATGTCGCCGCCATTTTTAGGAAAATTTGATTCGTGCATCCGAAGTTTGCTAATCTTCGGATTCGTCGCGAATAGAATTTTTCCAAATCTTCGGAACGAATTCCACTTCGTCATGTTCGATTCGCTCATCTCTAGTAATGACCCAACCTGGAAACACGATCCAGTACTCTGGATATTCTATATTGCTCCATCCTGTCTTCTGTTATCATGATTATGTATTATAGGCATACTAGGCTCATTATGTTGTTACTACTCTCTTACCACTCCTAGTCAGCCAAACTAAACTTCTATCTAACTATTCTCTCCACCGTTTCCTATATACTTCAATCCCCTTCTTCTAACCTTGTCCTTTCACATCCCCAACCAAGTGAGGCCTTATAACACCTGCAGTACCCTCCACCCAATATTGCCTTCTTCTGCCAACCCCCTAGCTCCTTAATTCACCCTTCGTCTTACTACTAAACATATACAATGCCTTCTGGGAAGGACCCCTCCAGCCCGTTCCTACTTCATCTCCCCTTCTCTTTTCTTTTGTCCTTATTCTTCAGTCTAAGCTCTCTCCCACACCTTTTCTTTCTCTCTATTGCTCCCTTTAACTTATCGTCTTCTTCTCTCTCTTTTTCTATCTTCTTTCACATACGTTTTTTTCTTCTCCCTACAGTAGTTTTTGACCGATATACATGACACTCATCATAGTCTCAGTTCTTCGGCACATAGCCATTATGCCACAACCTGCTATCACCTATATACCTCAGGGTACATTCTCGCATACCTTTATGCATCCTTCTACATCTCTGACTCACAACACCCCTCTCCTTTTTCTTTTTTCTAAACAGTTTTTTTTTTCAGAATCTCTGCTCAGATTTTCCTCATGATACTGCTGCAAACAACTGACTTCTCTTCCTATTCTGAAAACTCTTCAGAGATATCACATACTTGGTGAATTTCTTAGTTTAGATTATCTATACAAATCTATTACTATCGCCTGTGTTGGTTATTATGTCAGTACAACTACTAAAGATGCTATGTTGCTGAGATACATCCTTGTAATATTTAACCTGCTCAGGTTTTGTATAATTGAAAACCCAATAAAGATTCTTTTTTTTAAAAAAAAAAAAAATTAAAAAAAATCAATGGTATCAAAATTTTGAGTTTCTACCTGAATGCTTGGCTGGGCTACAAATGGGGGGATTATAGGTGCTGCTGAATCTGAAGTTAGCCACAGAGGGTTTAAAAGTGCCCCTGGGACAGCGGTATGGGCCCTCATCCTTGGTGGCTGACGTGGATGTGATGGATGAACTGCACTACTAGTGCTAGCCATGTTACAGGGAGGTATTGAGCTGCTGGTTGTTGCCTGCTGCTCCTTGGAAAGCCTCATTCTTTTAGTTGGAAGCTTTTCTTCTGAATCAGATTCTGAACTGCTGCTGTCTACAGGTCCATATTCTGAATCCGAGTCTGACAGTAAGTTCCCTGC
Source organism: Staurois parvus (assembly GCF_062004578.1). Taxonomy (NCBI): domain Eukaryota; kingdom Metazoa; phylum Chordata; class Amphibia; order Anura; family Ranidae; genus Staurois; species Staurois parvus. The sequence continues at coordinate 15,141,315 of NW_028317802.1, forward strand.
TACTCTCATCCATCATGCTCAGAATTTGAAATGCTTCCTCACTAGTGTAGGCTTTTTTTGACAGTGTGTTAACACTAGTGTGGCGGTGATAAGGACCCACTGGTATGGTGATGATCAGGACCTGCTGGTATGGTTCACACTGTACACTGTTGGGCAGAGATCAGGGGCACCGTGAGCTGGCTGGCAATGTTTTTTGTGTGTGTAAACTGTGTGCAGAGGCTGAAGATTACTCACAGCTTGCTGTAATCACTCTCTCACTCATCACAGAAGAGGGTGGTGAGCAGGTATGGCAGTGATCAGGACCCACTGGTATAGTTCACAATAGACACTGTTGGGCAGAGATCGGGGACACTGTGAGCTGGCTGGAAAAGTTTTGTGTGTGTGAACTGTTTGCAGAGGCTGAACATTACTCACAGTTACCTCTAATCATTCTATTATCACAGACAATGGTGTTGATCAAACTCTCCCTGGTATGGCGGTGATAGGACCTTGTGCTATGGTGGTGATCAGGACCCACTGGTATGGTGGCAATCAGGACCTGCTGGTATGGTGGCGATCTGGACCCGCTGGTATGGCGGTGATCAGGTCCTGCGGGCATGGTTCACACTAAACACTGTTGGACAAAGATCAGGAACACCGTGAGCTAGCTGGCAATGTTTTGTGTGTGTATCTAAACTGTGTGCAGAGACTGAAAATTACTCAGAGTTACGACGAGGGTGTTGATCAGTACCCCCTGGAATGGCAGTGATCAGGACTGGCTTGGCAGTGATTAGGAACCGGCTGACGTGGCGGTGATCAAGAAACCAAGCTGGCATGGCGGTGATAAGGAACCAAGCTGGCGTGGTAGTGATCAGGAACCAGGTGCCGTGGCAGTGATCAGGAACCAAGCTAATGTGGCAATGATCAGGAACCAAGCTGGCATGGCAATGATCAGGAACCAAAGGGTATGGCCGTGATCAGGTAGGGAGATGATTAGTGCACTCATTTGATTTGGGTACTGGTATGGCAGCACTGATGAAAGATGGGCAGTGATCAGGAACAGTGGCTGATGATGCTGTAACTGTATAATCTTACTTTGACTGTTGTAAACGGCTCCTTCTCCTCTCACATGCAGATATCTGTGTGAGGAGAAGGAGTCGGAAGCCGCACCGTGCGGCTCGTCTTTACATTTAGACTGTGTCTTCATTGGACACATTGGATCATGTGGTATAGGATGGATTTCATTGGTCCTATACCATGTTACGTGATCTGCTGTGTCTGGGCAACACAGAGATTACACAGCTCACAGGTGCACGCTCTAGGAGTCGCGCATGAACTTCAGATGCAGGCTTATGTTCCACTACATTTGCCCGCTTCAGTGCTACTCTCATCCGACCGTCTATAAGCTTTCAGCAGACGGGAATCGGTTAAATAAGATCAGGTAATGCATCTCACAATAATCGGATGGAAGTGTATCACTACCCTCTTAATGGTCGCCGAGTTATTTTTGGGGACTCTGTCACTTTTGACCCCACCCTGAAAGCCCAACCCCTGCTGACACCACCGTACACCTTGAGACAGAGTAAACTCTCTCAATTTTACCAGAAAATGGACCAACACACACGTTAGAGTGAACAATTTATATTATAGTTGCTTATATTAGAGTTGAGTATGAGCACAGTAAAGTGGTACAAAAGTATATTAGGCATGTAAAAAATAAGTTATTACTCTTAGTAAAACTTTAAGCACAGCTCAACACATACAGCAAAAAGCTTAATCAGTTCTGGACATCCTGCAAATCAGAATTTAACCAAGTGCCTTAACTCTGAGAGGTTTCTGTCCCCAGTGAGCAAAGGAGAACTACTAAAGAATAAGGCTGGCTCACATTGGCCCCTCAGAAGCTGATGACAAACAAGGTTCTAATCTGAGATGAAGAAAGAGCTCTTTAATTAGGAAGGCTAAAGTCCCTTTAACTGCAGTGAAAGGTCTTCTGCATGCTTTCTGGGGCCCAGTTGGTGCACTACAATATTTCAGATCTCTTTGGTTGCAACAGGTGGAAGTCTCTCAATAGAATTTTTGCAAACACAGTCACTATCCCTTTAAATGGTATTTCATCTTGTGCCCCCTTAAGGCACAAGATGAAATGAAGGCATTTAGCATGAGGTTTAGGGTGTGGGCAGAGGCAATTATTAACAATGGATTAATTCCTCTCTAGGATGCAGTAGTACATGAAAACAATGACAAGTGTCCCTTGATGGATACAAGCCAATTGTAGGGAAAACAGTGGGGTGGCTTGCACCCAGAGGGTGGACACTGCAGCAGGCTCTGTTGACTGGATTATGCTGGAGATGTGTTTGCTAATAGGCCGAGTGAACTAGATCTCAACTTTTTTAACTGGTGAACAATGTCATTAACAGTATAGAGAATGGCTGATGCAAGACAATGTCAGTGACAACTTAATTGGCTGGAAATTGGGATTTTCTCACCCGATTTGTGGCATCATCTGACTCGCTAGTGGTTTCATTGTAGATGGGGGGTCCCCAGAGGTTCCTCACATAGAGTTAATTCCTGACTGCAGCACTCCAGGTCACCGGTCGACAGGGTAGTTCTCCAGAATTTTTTGGCAATGGCGGCGGATGTCTGTTCCTCCCTCTCTCTGTGGCCTGGTCCATTCCGCACAGCTCTCTCCTCACACCTTCCTTCCAGCTCTCTTCCTGCTCCTGTTCCTGGGCTTCTACATTTATATGCCTTCTGGGAAATGTAATCTCCCAATTAGCAGCCTTCTAACAAAGTCCAGCCTCCAAAATCCATAAAGCTAGTGAAACTAGGATGTGTGCCACTGAGTTTTTGGACACTGCCTTTTTTAAAATCTTGCAGTCTGAATAATAGCAGGGTGTTACAGAAGTATCACATATATTGTTATATAATTCCAGATTTAAAATCAGGTGCTAAAATTGCGCTTACCCTATACAGAGACACAGTTCATGTTACCTCCATATATTGCAGCATAAATATATAAGCAGCAATAACATTGGTATTTATTGTACTACTGCTGTGGGCTGGGAACCACCACCATGGGAACCATCTTTGAAATGTATACACCATTCAAATGTTTTTCTGTGGCTGAGTGTCTCATCATCGTACTGTGATTGAAGTCTTCTGTAGATATTTGTGGATTTTACTCCTTCATCACCACATGCTGTTTCATGCATGCACTAACACTGTTGTCTGCCATCTTGATTAATGGTCTCTGGAATGGGGACATGTGTGTTACCTATCAATAATAGCACACATTTGCCACTTACTACTGCGCGTAGAATCACCACACTAGCATATCTTTTTATATCTGTAAAATCAAAAGTCCCGTTTGACTTGAATGCCCCTCGTACATTTATGACTACTAATATCTTCTATATATTTCATGGTGGCAGTATAAAATATTGCATGGTAAATACATTCCTGTTAGTAAAATCCACAATGGCTTTGAAGTCTCTTACTTTACAGTAATTTGACACCTTGTCCATACTGTACTTACCTTTCCTGTCCTTCACCACTGTAGATATCCACTGCCAGACTGTATGAGGTTCCTGTCAAAGCTTCAGATATCATGCACACAGGGCATTTTTTCAGCCACTTTTAGGGGCATCAGACATTTTTTTTAGTGCTTGTAAATGGCTCTCCATGTTATCCTATGTGTTCATGCACATACAGATTTTTAGGATCTATTAGTGGTAGAAGCGTTTACAGGCAGGAGAAAAAATCCAGAGCGTTTTGGCAGAAAACATGCTTTACGTGTATATACACGCCTAAACACACTGATGCTATGTGCATGTAGCTCTTGAGCATTAATTCATTTAATGGCCAGACTTAATTATTATTCAAGCCAATTAAATGAATTAATTCCCAAGCACTTGATGCTTGTAAAAGCGTTAGACACTTTTACAATCGCCAGGTGTTTTTTCTGCAAAAACTCTGTTGCCAGAAGGAAGGCTTCTAGGAGAGTTTTTTTTTAAAGTCATGTGTGCATGAGGGCTCAGATGGCCAAGCAAGTGGAAACTTGCACATTGTTGTGCACACCCCCCCATTTAACCACCTCCCGCCGCCATATAGTCCAATGACGAGCGCATGGTGGTTCTCTCATTCTGGGAGGACGTCATATGACGTCCTCCCATTCTCACTGCGCATGCGCGGCTCAGGGAGTGCGCAGCGCGCTGATCGGCGGTGCGCTGTGTCCCTCGGACACAGTGGATCACCGATCCACAGAAATAGCAGAAGATGTCTGCTCGGTCATGTGATCAACTGTGTCCAATCACAGCTGATCACATGTAATTTACTGGTTACCGGTTATCAGCATTTCTCTCCTCACGAGCTGTCACACTGACAGCTCGAGAGGAGAGGAGAGCCGGTAATCGGCATTCCACGGAGGGGAGGGGACATGTACATTGATCATCAGAGCACTGATGATCAGTGTGCCCTGATGATCAGTGTAGCCCCAGCAGTGCCGCCTGTCAGTGTCCATCAGTGCCAGCTGCCAGTGGCCATCAGTGCCACATCAATGCCACATATCAGTGCCAACCAGTACACATCAATGCCACATATCAGTGCCCATCAGTGCCGCCTATCAGTGCCAGTCATGCCGCCTATCAGTGCCAGTCAGTGCCACCTAACAGTGCCAGTCAGTGCTGCCTAACAGTGCTGCCTATCAGTGCCACCTATCAGTGCCATATATCAGTGCTGCCTTTCAGTGCCCATCAGTGATGCCTGTCAATGCCCATCAGTGCCACCTACCAGTGCCTCCTCATCAGTGCCCATCAGTGCCACCTATCAGTGTCCATCAGTGCAGCCTATCAGTGCCCATCACTGCAGCCTCATTAGCACACATCAGTGAAGGAGAAAAAGCACTTAATTACAAAATTTTATAACAAAAACTAAGAAAAAAATGCTTTTTTAAAAACATTTTCAGTGGTTTTTGGTTTGTTTAAGAAAAAATAAAAAACCCAGAGGTGATTAAATACCACCGGAATAAAGCTCTATCAGTCTAAAAAAAATGATAAAAATTTCAGTGTTGCATGACCGCGCAATTGTCATTCAAAGTGTGACAGCACTGAAAGCTGGAAATTGGGCTGGGCAGGAAGGGGGTATAAGTGCCCTGTAGGCTTGTGGTTAAAGCATGCCAAAGCCCAGGCACGGAGGCATGTAATGCAATGGGTACATCCTGTAAAGTGAACATGTTGGTTTGCCCAGCATTTGCAGTGTGAAATTTCTCTAAGGAGTACAACATCCTTAAATCCTTTTTGCATTAAAAGATCTGATTGAAGTGTAAGGACTGGAAAGCTGCAATATATTACATTTTTGTTCATGGGTTTAATATCCTTATATGTAAAAAATCTTACTAGGGTTTGTATGTTTTTAACACCCTGTTTCTGTGAATTTCTAAACAATGAATTAGAAGATTGGAGTAAAACAACAGGATTCAGTAATCTGTGCTCACTGTTAAAGTTTACCATTCTGGAGCAACTAGATTATTTGTCATTCAATTTAGTAAGAGAAAATGGAGGGAAAAAATCCAATATGGATCACTAAAGAAGAAGAAAATAATCAGCATATAGGAGATTTAAGAAAACAGAAAGTGTAGCTGATAGAGAAGTGTATAAAAATAGAGAAAAGGAGGTCAAACACATTATCAGTGCTACCAAAGCTCAGAAAGAGGAGGAAATGGCTAAATATATTAATAAGGAGACAAAACCTTATTCAGGTACATCAGCGACGGAAGGAAAAAATACACCAGGATCACTAGATCAAAACTGGGCTCAACACTCATGTTGACTGAAAACCTGGATGTGGCAAACCTTCTGTTCTGTCTTCTCGGGATAAATTGTATTAACAAGTTGGGGGTTCATATTGGTTCTAGCAATGAAGGTTCATTTTCAGGCTTTCTGGAGACTAACTCGGCTAAAACTTGATAAAGCAACAGGCCCTGATGATATTCACCCAAGAGTTCTAAAGAGAACTTTGAGGTATAGTTGTTGGAACATTAACTGATCTTTTTATTCAATCTCTTCTAACAGGAGAAGTTCCCCATGACTGGCTGACAGCTGATATTACACCTATCCACAAGAAGGGCAGCAAGGTAGAAGCTGACAATTACAGGCCAGTGAGTTTAACATCTGTCGTAGTCAAGTTAAGGGAATCACCCTTGAAAAGAAAGATCACTGATCACTTAAAAAACAACTTGCTGTCCCAAAGCAGCATGGCTCTAGTGAGGGTTGACTATGTCAGGCTAAACTGATTGAATTTTTTTGACTAATGTTAATGTTTTTAGTATAGTACTGATGATAATCACTAATGAAATCTTATTTCAGCAGAGCATTTAAATCTTATAAATTATTTTACCAGAAGGGTAGTTGACGCATAGTATAGACTTCCAGCAGAGGCAGTGAGTCAGTAAATAGTAAGTGGATTCAAACATGCTTGGGACAAACATAGATCTATATTCAGACAAATAGTAAAAAAAAAAAAAAAAAAAACATACAGTAGGTATAAAGAAAATAAAAAATGGGGAAGACTCATTAGAGCACTTGGTCTTTCTTTTCTGCAGTCAATTTTCTATGTTGTATGTTCTGTGGGTGGTTGTATTTACTATTTTACTTGCATATGCAGACTTTTCAGTAATCTTTGCTTGATATTTTTATCCTACTGAAAGTTTGTAAGACAGGGCGAAAGCAAAGAACTCTCCATATTTCTAATGGTTCAGGAAGACAATAATATTAATGCTGACAGGTACAGTCATGAACCATATAAAGTGTGATTTTAGTAATAAGTCCATTTTAACCAGTTAGGATTTTGGGAAGTATGATCCAGCCTTAATCTCTTTCTTGCTTAGTCCACACCCATGTTTAGCCACTAGTACCTGCTGTAAGTTTGACATCCAAAGTGCTGATCAGACATAGGCAGAGACAGCCTTGTCAGGTTAAAAAAGGAATACACAGTAATATAACTAGATGGTATTTGGTTCCATCCCAAATCGCCACCTATGTACCTATGTGGCATTGTGCTTTTATCGCTGTTCAGAATAGAGCACGTATCTCCATATTTGGTGGCAATGTCCACTTGTTTCCTAACTTTGTAAACCTCTCGAAAACTACGATAAATATATACTTGAAAGAGAAAAATTTAAATCTAAATGCTGACATTGTAGCTTTTGTAACTCTGTGACCATGTAATTCCAACGCATGCTTTTTTTTTACCACAGGAATTGCTGAAGAAACCCTGAAAGAAGAAAACAGTTTTTTTTTTTTTACTATTTAACTCTTTATTAACTAGTTATTAACTAGAATATCTTCCTCTCCCTATTTAATTTTGAATGCTCAATCATGGTGCAAATGAAAACAACAGAACACATTTTTTGCAAGCACATGACTGGGTAGTCAAATTAAAAACATCTTCACTTAATTCACCAATATTCATTTTGCAAAGTAAAAATGGTTTTTCAAAAGTGAAAGTTAACAGCTACAATGTTATTCATAAATAAATCACTGTACCCAAAAAATAAAGTATTGTTCCCTCACCCCCCACAAAAAATGCTTCACATTTGTATTGTAAGTAATAATAATGTTATTGCTGAATTAATAGGCCCACATCTGAAATATAAAGATGGTACTGAAGCTCAATTACTTAATATACTGCTTCTATTCATAGAATTATCTGGGTGACTAAGACTGTTTAGAAAAGCCTGTAGATCTGATTGGGACCAATATACTGCAACAACATACTTGGAGCAACATTGCCCAGACTGGTCAGAGGCAATTACAATGTCTCAAATTGTCTTGGAAAAGCAATAGGTCTGTGTATACAGTATGTGAAGATAATACATATCCAGTCAGAGACGAATATTCTACAGGTGGTGCTTTACTGGTAGAGCTGAAATAATAAACAGTATCTAGCTGGCTATCTTTTGCTGAGTCATGCTTTCAATAATTATATACAATTGAATACAGTGTTAATTAAAATATGTATTCAATGGTAATAAATGGTGCATTTAAACCTCAAAAATGAAAAATGAACAATGCATATCCCATTATAGTGTGCATTAACGTGCACATTCTCTAATTTCTCCTCTCTCTGCTATCTGCATGACTCCCTCCTAACAGATTCAAGCAATTAAGCCTGGCTCATAGGAGCTGATTTACTAAGAATGAGGTGAAGCAATAGAAGTTAGACACCAAATTCCACCTAAATTCCACAGTTAAGACCTTGATGTGGTGAACAGAAAAACATCTTCACAAAGGAACATGTCTATTAGTAATTGTTGAATTGGAATAGTCATGTTTACAAAATAGGCATTTCTAAACTTGGTCCCTAGAGGGCAGGGAAGCCAGGATCCCATTTTCCCCATTTCTTTCTAGGAACAATTGGCAGATGTGATTTGTTGTTTGCTTTCTTTTAATGCTAATTTTATTATTAATTCTCTTTCTTGTTTTGTAGCGTTTTTTTACATGTTCTGCAAATAAATGCATTTTTTAATGAATGTTAGAGTAATGCATACTATTTTCTGATGGTAAATATATATCTAATCATTACAGCTAGATCTCTGATATATGACAAATAATTTCTAATGTTGAATTTGAATTTTCTTATAATAGTTACTTATAAGTATATATCTTAATTCTTCAATCGTGGTACTACTATATATTCTAGATAGTATTGCAGTCAGCATTGTGGCTTAGTGGTCAGCACTTCTGCCTAGCAGCACTAGGGTTGCCAGTGCAAATTCCAACCATGGTACTAAAGGCAAGGAGTTTGCATGTTCTGCCTGTGTGGGTTTCTTACCATGCTGGTATTTGTTTTGGCTCTAAATTGTCCCTAGTACATGAATGTGAGTTAGGGACTTTAGATTGTACGCTCCTTGAAGGCAGGGCCTGATGTTAATGTACAATATGTATGTAAAGTGCTGTGTAAATTAATAATATTGTATGTTTATATGTGTTTTTTGGGGGGCAGCCACACTTTTGTTTTGGTTAAGGGGTTCCCCTTCAAATCCATAATATTTATATCTCTGTTATATGACAAATAATTTTTAATGTCTTATTCATATTTTCTTATAATATCTACTTATAATTATATATTTTAATTCTTGAATCATAGTACTACTATATATTCCACTCAATGTTATTGACAGCATAGTGGCTAGTAAATACCATATGGACCGTGCATAAACCATGCAAAAAATTAAACTTTGTGACAATAAATAAATAAATATATAATAAATAACTTGTGCCACTAAATAAAACACTTTTTAAACTGGTATTAGTTATTCAGTCTCAGTACTTGAGAATAAGGTCAGCACAGTGGCTAAATGGTTAGCACTGCCGCCTGGCAGTATTAGGATAGTTGGTTTGAATTCCAACCATGGCACCACCGGCCTGGAGTTTGCATGTTCTCCCTGTGCCTGCGTAGGTTTCCTCCAGGTACTCTGGTTTCCTTCCACACTAAAAAGACATGCTGGTAGGTTAATTGGATATGGTCTAAATTGGCTTTTCTATGTGTATGAATGAATGTGAGCTAGGGACCTTAGACTGTACGCCCCTGGAGGGTTAGGGACTGATGTGAATGTGCCCCACACTTGCACTCACCCTCTTTCCCATGACCACCTATCTCTAGGATGGTCGTTTGCGCTTTTGGGACTAACCCAGTATGCAGTGTTGCTAATGGTAACCGGTGTTCCTCCAAAGGAGCTATTGCAATACCAAATTTCCTCCTCTCCTCCTCAGGCAATAAACGCAAATATTCAATATGTATAAGAAAAAACAAAAATGGACATCCCATAGTGTAAAACCATTAAGACTTTAATGGTGGGGAGATAATGGTAAGAATGAAACTTACAAAAGAAGTGCCCATACCCTGGTACTTGGTGTATTCAGCCTTGTTGCTTGTAAGGGGAAAAAAATGGCCGCCGCCATGGTGGTTAAGCCTCTAGGTGGCATGTGTTCCTCAAGTGACGTTGGCGGAGGTTGCGTCATCAAACCTCGACACGTTTCATGCAAGGATCATCATTAGGAAGCACAAAATCTTCCATTTTGGAGAAGGTATTTATACCCTGCAGTCAATCAGCTAATTACTTAGCTGTACTGCAGCTATGTCATTGGATTTTACTCGAATTTTGGTTATCTTAGACTGCAACATTGCTGAATACAATTAATACCTGTCAGGTGTAAATAGGCTGACAAACTAATATTAAAAAAAAAAACGGAGAGCCACAAACAATATCGGTCTTCATTAAATGAAAAAATGGCACTCTTAAAGGGTAATAGTCCCCTACAAGTCACTAAGCCTAAAATCCAAAACTAAAGCGCACCTAGCCAAATTGGTCGTATATGGAACAATGACGGTCTTAAAGGGGAATAGTCCCCTATACATTACTGTACATAAAATTACAATATCAAAAGGTACAAATTAATATAGCATAAACATAATACAATGAAATAAAAAATATATAAAAATAAATGTAAAATAAAATGGGACTCAGTTTTAATAAAATAGAGGAACTGATTTCATACCTACCTACCTAAAAATTGGTAAAAAAAATATTTAAATCTATCTCCACATTTAACCCTTCTGGCGATAAAGTCTGGAGCTCATAAATCCACTGTGTTTCGTTTTCAGAGCTCTCTCTGATCATATGTGACCCCCTCCAATGTCTCTCTACATTATCTATGGCAAAAAAGGAAAGATGTGAGGGATTCTTGTTATGTACCATCTTAAAGTGATTTGATATACTGTGCTTTGGGTACCATCTCTCATGATGTTAGCTATGTGTTCACTAATTCTTTTAGTGAGTTTGTGGGTAGTTCTCCCTATATATTGGTACCCACAGGTACATTGCAACATATAGGTAACAAATTTGGTCTGGCAGGTAATAAAAGGTTTGATGTTATATTGAGGCCTTGATCTAAAGTAATTAATTCCTCCTTACTGAAAGTGAGATCGCTTAAATTAAAAATGCTTTCCCCTAATTCTTTTTCTTTTTGATCCACCACCTGTCACCACACTAAATGGAAAAAGGTCATACCTAAAATGCAGTTTATAAGGATAAAAAGGAACTGTTTGTTACAGGATGATTATGTCAGGCAAACTAATATCCTCAGACAGATTCAAGCAAAAGGGTTACCATTCAGAGGAGCTTAGGAAAGTAAAAGAGAAGGTTGGTCTTCTTGACAGACAACTTCTATTGCAAGAACAACATAGAACATCAACCAAAAGATGTTCTATGTTGGCTTATTACAGGGAGTTAGCTTATATTACAGGGTTTAACAAACAGAATAAAGAAGTGGAGAGATGCTTTAGGAAGCACTGGCTTATTTTATGTAAAGATCCCACACTTAAAGCAATACTTCCTACCAAACCATCGTTTGTATATAAGAGAGCCGCCACCCTTAGAACTAAGCTGGTACATAATATTCCCAACCCACCCAAAAAACTTTCCTTTTTCCAGGAAGGGGGCTTTTATAGATGTGGTAAATGTGGCCCATGCAAATTTACTCAAAAGATGACAAAGAAAATCATCACGTTTATGTCCCATCAAACTTATAAAGATAAAGTAGAGAAACATTGGAAGGGGTCACATATGATCAGAGAGATCTCTAAAAATGAAACACAGTGTATTTATGAGCTCCAGACGTTATCACCAGAAGGATTAAATGTGGAGATAGATTTAAACATTTTTTTGACCAATTTTTAGGTAGTATGAAATCAGTTTTACTATTTTATTAATACTGAGTCCCATTTTATTTTACATTTATTTTTTATTTCATTGTATTATTATGTTTATGCTATGTTAATTTGTACCTTTGATATTGTAATTTTATGTACAGTAATGTATAGGGGACTATTCCCCTTTAAGACTGCCATTGTTCCATATAATAAGACCAATTTGGCTAGGTGCGCTTTATACCCTGTTCCAAATGATTATGCAAATGATATTTTTCTCATTTACCTAAATAATTGATGTAAATAACAGTCAGCATAATTCTCATGTTATCAACTATTAAGAGTACAATTCAAATTTTATTGAACAAACCCCCTAATGATAACAGTATTTTTTTAAAACACAAAAAACGTACAATGTACTGTTCCAAATTATTACGCACAGTAAGTTTCAAAACACTTTATAGGTTGTAAAGAACTGAAAATTGTCATTTGTTGTGTTTGCAGCATATTTACTGAAATCAAAAGCTATTTTAATCAAACTTTTAACAACATTTTAACTTTTTAAACATTTTAACAGGTCACGTTACATTTTAACATAGGACCCCTTATTTGATAGCAGCTTCACAAGTCTTGCATCCATTGAACTTGTGAGTTTTTGGACAGTTTCTGCTTGCATTTGTTTGCAAGATGTCAGAATAGCCTCCCAGAGCTGCTGTTTGGATGTAATCTGCCTCCCACCCTCATAGATCTTTTGCTTGAGGATGCTCCAAAGGTTCTCAATAGGATTGAGGTCAGGGGAGGATGGAGGACACACCATGACTTTCTCTCTTTTTATCCCCTTAGTAGCCATTGATGCAGATGTATTCTTTGCAGCATGAGATGGTGCATTGTCATGCATGAAGATGATTTTATTACGGAAAGCATAGTTCTTCCTTCTGTACCAGGGAAGAAAGTGGTTAGTCATAAACTCCACATACTTTGCAGAGGTCATCTTTACACCTTCGGGGACCCTAAAGGGGCCGACCAGCTCTGTTCCCATGATTCCGGCCCAAAACATGACTCCACCACCGCCTTGCTGACGTCGCAGCCTTGTTGGAACAGGGTGGCCATCCACCAACCATCCACTACTCCATCCATCTGGACCATCCAGGGTTGCACGGCACTCATCAGTTAACAGGACTGTTTGAAAATTAGTCTTTTGTATTTTTCTGCCCAATGCAGCCGTTTCTGCTTGTGAGCATTGGTGGCTGAATAGAAGGTTTATGCACAGTTGCAAGACTCTGGAGAACTCTACACCTTGATGTCTGTGGGACTCCAGAGGCACCAGCAGCTTCAAATATCTGTTTGCTGCTATGTAATGGTATTTTATTTTAGCAGCTGCTCTCTTGATCCGATGCATGGATCTAGCAGAAATCTTCCTCAATGTGCCTTTATCTGCACGAACCAGTCTGTGCTCTGAATCAGCCACAAATCTCTTAATAGTGCGATGATCATGCTTAAGTGTTCGTGAAATACCTAATGTTTTCATAACTCGTCCAAGGCATTGAACTATTTCACTCTTTTTGGCAGCAGAGAGATCCTTTTTCTTCCCCATATTGCTTGAAAATGGTGCTTTGCTTAATAATGTGGAACACCGTCCTTTAGTAGTTTTTCCTTAAATTGGGCTCACCGGCCAATCTAATTATCACAGGTGTCCGAGATTATTTTCAGTGATCAAAAGAGCCCTGACACACAATGCCATTCAGTTAAACTGAAAAACAAAATATTTAATCTTTGTGACACTTAAATAGAATTTGCATAATAATTTGGAACAGGTTGTAGTTTTGGATTTTAGGCTTTGTGACTTGTAGGGGACTATTCCCATTTAAAAGCACCATTGTTTCATTTAATGAAGACCGATTTTGTTTTTAATATTAGTTTGTCAGCCCATTTACACCTAAGAGATACTAACTGTATTCAGCAATGTTGCAGTCTAATACAACCAAAATTCAAGTAAAAATTAATGACATAGCTGCAGTACAGCTAAGTAATTGGCTGATTGACTGCAGGGTATAAATACCTTCTCCAAAATGGCAGATTTTGCACTTCCTGATGACGATCCTTGATCAAAACGCGTCGAGGCTTAATGACGCAACTTCCGCTGATGTCGCTTCCGCTCTTTGGAACGCACGCCCCTAGAGGCTTAAACAACATAGCGGCGGCCATTTTTTTCCCTTACAAGCAATAAAGCTGAATACACCAAGTGCCAGGTTATGGACACTTCTTTTGTGAGTTTATTCTTAAAAGCACAAACAACCATCCTAGAGATAGGTGGTCATGGGCTGTTGGTGAGTGCAAGTCCATGTGGGGAACCAGTTTGAGCACGTTGGAGCACCTGTTACTATACACAGAGTTGACAATCAAGAATTGTAGCACTTTGCACCTCTCACGTACTGGGACTAAATAATAAAGCCAGTTTAAAAAGTGTTTTATTTATTGTCACAAGTTATTTATTTATTGTCACAAAGTTTCATCTTTTTCATGGTTTATGCGCGGTTCATGTGGTATTTACTTATGATGTTGCGTTTATGAGTTCACAATTAGGACTGCTGCACAATACGGTCATTTGCTATTATTGTTTTTATCCACAAGGGCAGTAGCTTTTTTTCATTTCTCTAGCATAGTGTCTAGCACTCCTACCTAGCAATGTTAGGGTCATTAGTTCAAATCCCACCCATGGCATCATGTAGGAGTTTGTATGTTCCAAGGACATTCTGATAGGTTAATTGGCAGTAGTATGAATGTAAGCGCCTTCAGGGTAAGGATGGGCTCATAGAGGTGTATAATTGCTTCTTGCCACTGCAGATCCACAGCAAAAATCCATGCAGCCGCACCACACGCACAGAGAAATGCGAACCCACAGGCGGGTGCCATTAATTCTAATGTCACACCGCCCACATTGGAAACCGCAACTATACTGGGAACTGAGGTTCCTGTGTGGGACGCATTTTCCGAAGAAGTGGTCGGTGGTGTAAATAAATACATGCAATTGACACCTCCATTTGGTGTTTTTAAGTTTGGCAAGTGTCACCTACTTCCAGCTGCTGTTTACTTTTGGCCAAGGAACTGAACTTTATTTCTCTAGAGCACAGGTGTCAAGCTGGTGGCACTCCAGCTGTTGCCAAACTACAAGTCCCATGAGGCATTGCAAGACTGACAGTTACAAGCATGACTCCCAAAGGCAGAGGCATGATGGGACTTGTAGTTTTACAACAGCCGGAGGGCCACCAGTTTGACACCCCTGCTCTAGAGCATGCGAATATCCTTTAACAAATGTGATGACGCAGGTCTCAGAGCTAGTTCTGAGACCATTTGCGTGTGATAACTAATTTTTATACACAATCATGGCTCCCACATACGCAAATAGATTTTCTTTTATGTGAAATATATATTTTTTTGAAAACTATTTGATTAGTTTCTCAGCTTGCAACTTCGGAACAAGCCACATGCACACATACCACGTAAAAAAAACTCCAAACCCCCTAAAGGCCCAGGATGACATGTTGCAAAATCTCAATCAACCCACCAGTTGAATTAAAATTTCCATGAAATTTGGAGCTTTTTGGGGGGGGGGGGCAGGAGTACTTTTATTTCTCACCTTGCATGTATGCAGAATAAAAATTTTTTTGTAAAAAATGGTTTATTGATTCAATACACAAATAGTTCACATTCTACATTTATTTTGACAGCAGCAACAATTCAGTACATTCAATGTAAAAGAAAACAAAAAAAACTGTATTTATGGTGCTACATTTTGCACAGCATTTTACAAGGGTGTTAGAATGGCCCTGCTCATAGGAGCTTACAGTCTAAAAGGTATCACAACTTAACTTTCACAGTGTACAGCTGGGAACAAAATAAGGTCAATAACCAAGCAACATTTTACAAGGTGCAACAAATCTCACCACCCTACCCAGCCACCCCATCAATTTGTTAGGTGCAAAACTCAAACAAAACAGGGCATATGAAAAAAAAAAAAAAAGTGCACCCCCTCCCCCCATTCCCACACCCATTTCTGATTATGGTAAGCAGGAAGATGCATCTGTCTACATGATTAAGCAAATTATATCAAACTTAGGAGTTGTAGGAGTAGAACAATTGACATTTGTTAGTAACAACAAAGGTTAGCAGATGCTCACAAACAAATGCATGGTCAGACTGCAAAAATACTCATAATTAAAGCCATACCCACAAAGACCCACTTTTGAGACACAAATGCACAATTACAGCAAACACAAACATCAAACATGGGGTGTTGGTCATCATGCACAATACCCCCCCCCCCCAAAAAAAAAGTCACCAAGGACTGACAGCAAATAATCTGGCCTCCTCACAGGCCAAACAAACCCCCCCTCCTGCAGTCCTTTGTATAACATAGGTTGTATTGTTGGCACACCCAATGAAGGACTTGCCCATTCCGTCTGTCTCTTCATGAATACCTCCAGTGATTGCACCTGAATAGCAGGCAAATACTCCTTCCAAATGTGTTAGCCCTTGGCTATGTGCATCAATTCACAGAGTAAAGGCCATAGATCTAAGTCCATTAGCATGCATAAAAAGAAACCAAAAGTTATCCAAGCATATGTACCTGTGCAGCATAACAGAAAATGTGAAATGTCCAAGTCCCTTGGCATGCTCAGTGCAAGTTGTAAGTCCTTGGGCATGTGCAGGATACAGAGCAGGAAATCTTACATTTGTGATGGCTGCTTCACCCAATTTGCTGACAAGCACATTCATCATCCAAAACACATGTCTACTATTTCCCATCTATTCCAATGGATCTTGTTCCTCCAGTGTAGTGTGTTATTGTGCAGCCCACCAAATGAGAACATGATGAATGTGTTCTGCATGGACCTACACTGGGACATGGCCAGGCACCTCCTAAATGCACTGACTTGTATTACCGCCTGCAAATTCTGTGGGATGTTAGGAAATGACACCTGCTGGCATCACAACAACCAAGACTCACCCCAATGACAGCAGAATGAAAAAAGCATAGCCAACATTGATAAAAGAGCATGGGCTCTTCAGTCTGTCATGGATCTGAAGGCCCCAAGGCCAAAAAGTAAAAAAAGAGTGTGGCTTCCCCCCCCAAAATCACTAACATGACCTTATCTGAGCATACAGTCCTGCAGGCCAGGAAAGGGGGTGGAAGAGCAAGCCCACACACTTTTTATTTGTAATATCAGCTCTTTTGTTTCCATTACATGAAACCCATCTAAAATGTACCAGATTTAAAAAACACATACAAACATGCATTATTACTAGTTCAGGGACTTATATAGCGCCGTCAATTTACACAGCACTTTACATGCATATTGTACATTCACATCAGGCCCTGCCTTCAAGGAGCTTACAATGTAAAGTCCTTAACTCACATTCATATACCAGGGATTAGACAGGAGCCAAAACAAATACCAGCATGTCTTTGAAGCATGGGAGGAAACCCACACAAGCAGAGCATGCAAACTCCATGCAGGTAGTGCTATTGTTGGGATGTGAACCAGCAACCCTAGTGCCACTAGGCAGCATTACTAACCACTAAGCCACTGTGCTGTCACATGCCTGTAGATTGCAACTCTGTGGTGTGATGAGTCCTATGTCCTTGGGTAATGCTCAATGAGCAAATGAGCTTTGCTCATTTGCAACGATGGTAGAACCCAACTACATATAACTACTTATTTTATTTGGACATTTACATATAGGCATTGGACTTCCATCCAGATCTATGTTTATTGATTTATGAATTGATATTTTTCTTTATTGGTGTCTCACTATGGAACAGTGGTATCACCTTCTGAAGTTTTTTTTCATAATTTGTATGTGTATTTATGATGTTGGGACACATATCACATGTTTTGGAATACTATTATGATCCTTTGTATTGGGATAAATATAACCAACACACATCGAGTTTAGTAACACAGCGCAACATTTGAATTCCTTTTAATTTTGCTTTAGCACTGGTTTTGTGTGTGGTTGCTGTGGGAGTTTGGATTTTGATTTTTGTTAGATGCTGAGCACTAAGTGCAGTTTTTATACCATTTAGTAAATATATTTCAAAAGTCTAACTCCCTGGACATTATCAATGCACATGGCAGTACATACATAAGTATATATACTGCAGAGAATAAATGCTCAAATAAAAAAAAATAAAACACAACACAAGCATTATTTTTGAAAAATGAGAACAAAAGAATATTGTATAAGAAGCAAAAAAACAACAGCTAAAATTACAAAAGGAAATTAAAAAGTTCTTAGAGTGTCTATGTTGGTGCTTCTGTGCATAGTAACAGTTCTAAAGTTCCAAGCATTGATGTGTACCAATAAATATACATACAGTTGTGCTCAAACGTTTACATACCCTGGCAGAAATTGTGAAATTTTGGCATTGATATTGAAAATATGACTTATCATGCCAAAAAATGCTCTTTTATTGAAGGATGATGATCATATGAAGCCATTTATTATCAAATAGTTGTTTGGCTCCTTTTTAAATCATAATTAGAGATGAGCGAATTATTCAAAAATTCGATTCGGCTGATTCGCCGAATTTGCGGGAGAAATTTGATTCGATGCGAATTTATGCGCTGCGAATTTAACTTATTAAAAGGGTTTCTAGGCTTCAGAGAGCCTTTATATTAGTGCAGAACACTGTACCTTTAATTTAAATGCCCTTGGAGTCTGCTGGGGAAGAGAAATAATACTGTCAGTCAGTATGACATGCAGATGAGTGCCGTCGATCTTAGAATCACCGCACACTTCACTCATTTGGGCAGTCACGGGGCACGACAAAGAAGAAGAATGAAAAGAAGAATGAAAAGAAGAAGAAGAAGAATGAAAAGAAGAAGAAGAATGAAAAGAAGAAGAAGAAGAATGAAAAGAAGAATGAAAAGAAGAAGAATGAAAAGAAGAAAAATGAAAAGAAGAAGAAGAAGAATGAGAAGAAGAATGAAAAGAAGAATGAAAAGAAAAATGAGAAGAAGAATTAAAAGAAGAATGAAAAGAAGAATGAGAAGAATGAAAAGAAGAATGAAAAGAAGAAGAAGAAGAAGAAGAAGAATGAAAAGAAGAATGAAAAGAAGAAGAAGAAGAATGAAAAGAAGAAGAAGAAGAATGAAAAGAAGAATGAGAAGAAGAATGAAAAGAAGAATGAGAAGAATGAAAAGAAGCAGAAGAAGAATGAAAAGAAGAAGAAGAAGAAGAATGAAAAGAAGAAGAAGAATGAAAAGAAGAAGAATGAAAAGAAGAATGAAAAGAAGAAGAAGAAGAAGAATGAAAAGAAGAATGAAAAGAAGAAGAAGAAGAATGAAAAGAAGAATGAAAAGAAGAAGAAGAAGAATGAAAAGAAGAATGAGAAGAAGAATGAAAAGAAGAATGAAAAGAAGAATGAGAAGAATGAAAAGAAGAATGAGAAGAATGAAAAGAAGAATGAAAAGAAGAAGAAGAAGAATGAAAAGAAGAATGAAAAGAAGAAGTAGAAGAATGAAAAGAAGAAGAAGAAGAATGAAAAGAAGAATGAAAAGAAGAAGAAGAAGAATGAAAAGAAGAATGAAAAGAAGAAGAATGAAAAGAAGAAGAATGAAAAGAAGAATGAAAAGAAGAAGAATGAAAAGAAGAAGAAGAAGTATGAAAAGAAGAAGAAGAATGAAAAGAAGAAGAATTCCAGTACAGCAAAAAGTGTATCTGCAGAGAGCTCCGCTATTTCTGACAGTTCTCTGACAGTTCCTTCACATTTACAGTGGTTGAAACATTGTATCTATTTATTTCCGAATAAAAACATCTGTATCCTAAATGGAAACAAATAGATACAATGTTTCAACCGCTGTAAATGAACTGTCAGAACTGTCAGAAATAGCGGAGCTCTCTGCAGTGACACTTTTGCCGGCTGATCGGGAAAAATTCGATTCGTGCACCCGAAGTTTGCTAAAATTCGGATTTGATGCAAATCGAATTTTTCCTGATATTCGAAACGAATTCCACTTCGCCAGGTTCGATTCGCTCATCTCTAATCATAATGATAACAGAAATCCCCCAAATAGCCCTGATCAAAAGTTTACATACCCTGGAATGTTTGGCCTTGGTACAGACATACAAGGTGAGACACACGGATTAAAATGCCAATTAAAAATTAATGTCCCACATCTGTGGATTTTTAAATTGCAATTAGTGTCAGTATATAAATAGTCAATGAGTTTGTTAGCTCTTACATGGAAGCACTAACTAGGCTAGATATGGAGCCATGGGAATCAGAAAATAACAGTCAAAAGTCCTGCATAACAAAGTAATGGAACTTTATAAAGATGGAAAAGGACATAAAAAGATGTCCAAAGCCTTGAATATGCCAATCAGTACTGTTAAATCATATATTAAGAAGTGGAAAGTTTGGGGATCTCTTGATACCAAGCCAAGGTCAGGTAGACCAAGAACGATTGCAGCCATAACTGACAGAAGAATTGTCCGGGATTCAAAGAAAAACCCACAGGCAACCTCAAAAGAAATACAGGCTGCTCTGGAAAAAGACAGTGTGATTGTTTTTAAGGAGTACAATATAGTTACACTTGAACAAAAATGAGCTGTTTGGTCGAGGTGCCAGAAAGAAGCTTTTACTGCACCAATGCCACAAAAAAGCCCGGTTACAATATGCCTGACAACACCTTGACATGCCTAACCAGGCCTTTTTGTGTCATTGATGCAGTAAAAGCTTCTTTCTGGCACCTCAACCATGCAGCTCATTTTTGTTCAAGTGTCATCTTATTGTGCTCCTTCAAAACAACCACACTGTCTTTTTCAAGAGCAGCCTGTTTTTCTTTTGAGGTTGCCTGTGGGTTTTTCTTTGAATCCCAGACAATTCTTCTGTCAGTTATGGCTGCAATCGTTCTTGGTCTACCTGACCTTGGCTTGGTATCAAGAGATCCCCAAACTTTCCACTTCTTAATAAGTGATTTAACAGTACTAATTGGCATATTCAAGGCTTTGGACATCTTTTTATGTCCTTTTTTCATCTTTATAAAGTTCCATTACCTTGTTAAGCAGGGCTTTTGGCAGTTCTTTTCTGATCCCCATGGCTCAGTATCTAGCCTAGTCAGTGCTTCCACATAAGAGCTAACAAACTCATTGGCTATTTATACACTGACACTAATTGCAATTTAAAAAGCCACAGATGTGGGACATTAACCTCTAATTGGCATTTTAACCCGTGTGTCTCACCTTGTGTGCCTGTACCAAGGCCAAACATTCCAGGGTCAGGGTATGTAAACTTTTGATCATGGCCATTTGGGTGATTTCTGTTATCATTATGATTTAAAAAGAAGCCAAACAACTATTTTATAATACATGGCTTCATATGATCATCCTTCAATAAAAGAACATTTTTTGGCATGATCAGTCATATTTTCAATAACAATGCCAAAATTTCACAATTTCTGCCAGGGTGTGTAAACCTTTGAGCACAACTGTGATATATATATATATATATATATATATATATAATGCTAGTCTGTTTAATAATCATGTTTTCCAGGAACATGTTCACTCTTTTCCAGAAACAGGTTGACTCTTTTCAATGACATTTCCAGGCTTGCCAACAAAGGCATTTGCTATAGCACTTTCAAAAAAATCCAAACAGGCATTGCCTTCATCTAGTTCAGACATCTCTGTAGTGACACAAATGAGCATGCCCAGACCAGAAAAACTGAAAACTGCCTTCACCCTGTTGTTTTTTTTTTTATATATCACTTTATACAGACAAATCTAGAATTCTTTTAAAGCAGTTATTCTTAAAAATGTCCAACATGTATATAAAAAGTATAAATTGCTTGAGATCATGTCATTAAAAAGATTTTTCTCTGCTCTCTAAGTTTTGTGACCATTAGTAAATTCTGATTGTGTCTATTTTTGGACTGAGTCCTTTATTACTGTAAATTTCTTCTCTGCCTAAAAGTAGTTGGTCATGCAAGGAACTGTGACCATTTCCAGACAAGGTGCTTTAGGAAATCAACCCCATAGCCTCAGCTCTATGTTCCTCTGAGCCTGTGAAGAGGAGGGTGTGTCACTTTCCTCCCATCAGCTCCTAGATTACACTCAACTCTCTGCTCTAGCTCTGCAGTATGTGTGATATCACACTTACACATGGTATGAGTGTGATATCACCCCCTGCTTTCTACTGTTCAGAAATATCCTTTCATCTGTATGTGTTGTAGAAGGCTCTACAGAAAGTAGGAGGATTTATTTTATCTGTGTCATTTGTTTCTATGTATGACCTGAGGCTAGCCACTTCATTAGGTATGTAAGTGTTTACAACCACGGTGTGGCAGAAGAAGGGTTCTACACTGTGGCCAATACTGGAGAAGCCCTATGGTTTCCCAAGTTGAAACTAAGTGCCTCTTTGGCATGTCACACTTTTACATGTTGAGATCTATAGTCATTTTGTACTGTAGACCTGTATTGATTTTATTGACTGACTATACTCCCTGTTATCTCTTTGTTGCACACCTTATTGATTGCTCACCTCATATATCAGTGACACCTGCATTTCTCTGAACCTTTGAGAAAACTGTTTAGTGTACATTCAGTCCAAAAATCTTTTTAAATAGCTATAGTAATCTGTGATTATTGCTAAATATCAATGTCTTATATGAACACATAAGATTTGTTTTCCGTACGCAAGAGTCAACATCATAAGTGATTTCTGATTCAAATAAAAAATCTTGATAAACCTATAAATTGGGGTTTAACATTTAGCTGTGTTATGTAAAACACCTACAGTACACTAGAATTTAATGCAGTTATTTTAAGTAAAAATGTTGCGCACTCGGTTAGTCAGAAAAGTTTTTTTTTATATTTTTAGTCAGTCACTAAGACTGACAATACATTTTGCCTTCTCCTCCGGTCTATGTAGTTATAATCAAACCTACTGTACAATACGTTTGGAAAATACAATATATAGGCGGAAATCACAAATAAAAAGAGCTAATTTTCTCATTTTGTCTGCCTACTCCTAATTTATTGGATCTGGAAGATGGCCGTAAGTCTGTCTCATACATTATTGAATACATTTACTATATTATGGGCTCATTATCATTCATGTCAATTCTAAAACACCCATGGTTAAATTACAATCTCTACTACTCCATTCGATCTTAGGCTGTCTTTCTGAGACCCCTCTATCCTCATTATCTCTCAGAAATATGTGACATGTCATATATATTTAGTCTCGAGTTTCGTTTGTGTGCTTATCATTTATTAACGCACAGCTCCATGGTATATATAATCCAACATTTTCCAGTCTAACTATTCACTTCTGTTAACAATTATCTCTCCATGTCGATCCAAATACTAACAAAGGTGAACACGATTATTCAGTGAGAGGATTTGAAAGCAATAATCCATACCAACCAAACAGCAGCCTCTTTTTTACTGCTCTCGCTACAATAAGCTGAAATTGGATTGTTTGATTTGGTTCACTGCACATTTAGGTTCATGTTTTCTCTTTGCAATGTCTTAGGTAATGATAATCCCATAAATAGTGTAAACATACATTGATGGTATTAAAAATACTAACTATGTATTTCAACAAGCCACAGTAAGCTTAGACAGACCAACCACATTAACAAACATGCATAAATAAAAACACTTAAAGTGACACTAAACAATATCCTTATTCTCCAAAAAATCCACTACTATTAATGTCCGTGTAGTCTATTTTTTGTGAATTTTTTCTTACTGTGTTTTTCTGCCTCTTTATAATACTCTCGCCGAGTTCCAGAACCTGTTTTCCCCCTCTGTTCTTTTTGGAATGAGAGGTGCTTGTTAGTTGTGGTAATCTGCACTGCTCTATGCATATTACATATACCATGGTCCTTAGTTCATCTTGAGGAAGAGAGGCTATGTTCTTTCATACAGTGGGGTCATAGAGAGTGAGTGTATCCACCTAATAACAGAAAGTCAAATCACTGCAGTGAAAAAGGAATTTGGGGGTTTGGAAGAGGCTGTGAGTAATAGAAGGTACTTTTTGAGTTGAGAAAACATAATTGAATAGATTTTTTTAAAACCAGAGCTTAGCACCACTTTAATGCAGTTTAGAACAACAGCAAATAACAGAGTTTAATAAACAATATTATCATGGTACAGTTGTGAAAATAGAACATTGAATGCACCATTACAAAAACAATTGTCCACAAATCTGTCAAATACCACTATAACTTTTAAATTTATCTTGCTAACGATGAAATCATTGGAATATGGTCACTCAATTCCAAAGCTCGAAAGAGCAGGGCCCTCGAACCCTCATGTATTGTATTGTTACTGTCTTGTCTCATGTTCTGTCCCCCTTGCTACTGTACAGCGCTGAGCAAACCCTTTGGCGCTATATAAATACTGTATAATAATAAATACTGAATAATAATAATAATATTGGCAAAAGTATTGGGACACCTGCCTTTACATGCACATGCATTTTAATGGCATCCCAGTCTTAGTTCATAGGATTCAATGTTGAGTTGTCACACCCTTTGCAGCTATAACAGCTTCAACTCTTCTGGGAAGGCTGTCCACAAGATTTAGAAGTGTGTCTATGAGAATGTTTGACCATTCTTCCAGAAGAGCATTTGTGAGTCCAGGCATTGGTGTCGTACGAGAAGGCCTGGCTTGCAGTCTCCGCTATAATTCATCCCAAAGGTGTTCTAGCAGGTTGAGGTCAGGACTTTGTGTAGACCAGTCAAGTTCCTCCACCTCAAACTTGCTCATCCATGTCTTTATGGACCTTGCTTTGTTCACTGGTGTGCAGTCATGTTGGAACAGGAAGGAGCCATCTCCAAAACTGTTCCGACAAAGTTGGGAGCATGAAATTGTCCTAAATGTCTTGGTATGCTGACACCTTAAGAGTTCCCTTCACTGGAACTAAAAGGCCAAGCCCAACCCCTGAAAAAAAACCCCACACCATAATCACCCCTCCACCAAACTTTACACTTGGCACAATGCAGTCAGGCAAGTACCGTTCTCCTGGCATCTGCCAAACCCAGACACATCCATCGGATTGCCAGACAGAGAAGCGGGATTAGTCACTCCAGAGAACATGTCTCCACTGCTCTAGTGTCCAGTGGCAGAGTATTTTACACCATTGCATCCGATGTTTTGCATTGCACTTGGTGATGTAAGGCTTGAATGCAGCTGCTCAGCTATGGAAACCCATTCCATGAAGCTCTCTACGCACTGTTTTTGTGCTAATCTGAAGGCCACATGAAGTTTGGAGGTATTTAGCTATTGACTCTGCAGACAGTTGGTGACTTCTGCGCACTGTGCACTTTAGCATGCGCTGACCCCACTCTGTCATTTTACGTGGCCTATCACTTTGTTGCTGAGTTGCTGTTGTTCCCAGTTGCTTCCACTTTGTTATATTACCACTTACAGTTGACCATGGAATATTTAGTAGCAAGGAAATTTCATGGATAGACTTAATGCACAGGTATCACGTACCTGGTGTTAGAGGCCAATGGAGAGAGGGCTTCCCTTGCGGCTAAGTTCCAGACTCCCCTGGATATGGGACACAAGGAGTCAGGCCCAAAGTAGCATGGTCGCCTGTAGGAGTGCTTGTCAGAGGTACACCCAGGAGCACAGCTGATGCACTGGAACGGTGTCTGCAGACAGGTGGCACCCGTGAGAGGTATGCAGGCCTTCAGGGTATCAGAGGACCACAGAGTAGTCGGTTCAAAGCCAAGGTCAGATGCCAGGTAGAGATTGGAGCAGATGTAGTCAATAAAATAGCCTGGGTCATACACAGGAGAGCAAGTGAGAATATCTATTAGCCAAGCCAAAGTCAGATCAGGAGAGCAGGTGAGAAAATCCGTTAGCCAAGCCAGGGTCAGATCAGGAGTCAGGCAGAGAAGACAGGTCTAAGAACAAGCCAAATTGGTAACAGGAGATCACAATAGCAAGGGAACATAGACAAAGGTACTGGGGAGCCAGAGATCAACCAGCAATTTGAGGGAGTGATGGGCTTCCTTATAAAGGCTGTCTGACACCAAACTGAGCTAATGCGTGCGTAACTATGCGCCAGTGCTCATGCGTGTTCTGGCTCGCATCCGTACGCCAATGTGCATAGATTTTTGCCAGCATGCATTTCTGCGGCCATGAAAGGTACTTGCAGGAATGCCAGGTCTCCAAGTACCTCTGCTGTGGACAGAGCCCTGACAATAGGTGGCAACCTATCATGGTACTACGATTGAATCCACTGAGCTCCTGAGAGCAACCCATTCTTTCACAAATGTTTGTAGAAGCAGTCTGCATGGCTAGGTGCTTGATTTTATACACCTGTGGTCATGAAGGTGATTGAAACACCTGAATCCAATGATTTGGAGGGGTATCTCAATATGCGTATAGTTTATATTTAAATGCCTATTTATAAACCGGTGGTGTACATTTCAGATTGTAATTTGTTTTTGTATTTGCTGATACCGCAGCATTTATAAAGAATTTTAAGCTTGGTACACATTGCTTTTTTTTTCATTCAGCCAGAAGGGTGAACAGAAAAAAATAAAACAGATTCCTTCATCTACACAAGCATTGTGGATGGAAGAACCCCCTACTGGGACATTGAAATCTGACAGCAGGGACTTTCCACAGTCAGAATAAACAGATCAGAGCTGCAGCCTATTGTCTGCAAGCCCCTGACTAAAGGAGGTTTTCCTGCAGGTCTGTTCAAAAGAAGGTGATCTAAAGTTGGCTTCTGTCAAACAAGGAGGGCTACACACATATTGAAATTCGTACTGTCCCTGATAAACTGGCTGAGTTTCAAACCATGTGTACCCAACTTTACATTTGCACTTCACCTCTCACCTTCAGACATCAAAGATATGAAGTGCTATAAAAGCAGGTTGATAGTTTTAACACTGCATTTGTAAATTGTTGGTATTTGCTCTACTGTTTCGTCTTTGCCACATTCAATAGTCAGAAAACATTACTCAACTTTGGTTTTGTGTGACTGAAGTGGCCCCGACTGCTGCCATGTGCATTGTCTATATTAGCCTGGAGATAACAATTCACAATAAAACCCTCAAATAATATTGAAATTAATATAAGTAATATTACTGAGGGTGGTTGTACTGTATGTATCCCTAATACTATTAGAACATAAAAAAATGGTCACAAGTTTATACACCATTCTGTGAAAGAGTCATCTCTAAAAAGTTCTAAAAGTGATTGGAGCAAAACTAATCATGTGCTATTGGTTACTGGAGTTGGAGGGGTGGAAATAGTTAAACCCCTCCTCGCCTGGCCTAATATAATATGGCGGCCAGGCTGGAGCCCTATTATCCTAAAAGGATGTCATATTACATCCTCTCAGGATTTGGCCATGCTCCGGTGTGATCTGTCTACCGGACACAGCCAATTACAGATCACTCTACTGGCCCGATGTCAGCACCATGTGATCACTGAGACCAAACACAGCAGATCACATGATAATTGTACACAATGAATATCTTTGGTTCATGCCTTTCATTGTGTACTATTGTGATGATCTCTGTGATTGGTCACAGTGATCACATGGTACAGACATGGCTAATCACAGCCCATCTTCACCATGTGATTAGTTGTGGCCAATCACAGCTAATCACAATAGTAAACAGTGAATGAATAGTTTTCATTCAGAAAAAAATGTTTGCTTATAGCTGTAAAATTCAGTTATAAGCAATCATTGTATAAAAAAAAAATCCTAATCACCTCCCCAGAGTAGTACAGTGTTACTATGGTAACACTGTATTGCTCTGGTCACTGCATGTAGAAACAAATTGTGAGTAAAAGTAATAAAAAAGTAATAAAAAAATTAATAAAAAGTAATAAAAAAAGTAATAAAAAAGAAAAATATTTAAATAATTTTAAAAATATTAATTTTTTGGGTGTTTTTTCTTTACATACGGTCACCAGTCAGAGTCCCTGATCACCACCACACCAGTTATATGATGATGCTGTACTGTACTGGTGAAAGTATGATAAAAATTGTGATAAAAAATTACAACTTCAAAAAACTCACCATGCCTTTACTAAATACTTTGGACTGTCTACTTTCCAAAAAGGGGTAATTTTTGCATATATTTTTTACATTTTTATGAATACTTGGGATATTTGTACTGTCCTGGCATTTTCGTGCCTCAAGAAATGAAATATAAACACCATAGTTTGTGGACATCTATAACTTTCCTACAGACTAAATAATACACACTGATTTAGATTATTTTCAACAAAGAAATGTAGCAGTATAAATTTTGGCCTAAATTTGTAAAGAACAATTCTTCATTTGCAAAATGTTGTAACGGAAACAAAGAAAAATGAGGGGTTTTTTTCAAAATGTTTTTTCATTTATTTAGTAAAAATGTAAACAATCAGCAGTGATTAATACCTCTGAACAAAAGCTCTATTTGTGTGAAAAAAATGATGAAAAGTTCATATGGTTAAAGTGTTGTATGATCAAAGTGTGGCAATACTGAAAGCTGAAAATTGGCCTGGGCAGGAAGGGGGGGGGGGGGGTAAAAGTGTGAGGTATTGAAGTGGTTAAGGAATTTAAGGAAAATTTTATCTGATCTGGCTGGATGGTACATATGACCTGCCACTTCATCACACTGGCTCCAGGGAAAACAATGTTTCATGCCTGATACAATGCGGGTACTTGCATAGGTCCTCACACAAAACAAAAAAAGGCTATGGAAAGACAGAAACTAAGTCAATGTTAACTATGTGAAGACATTCATTACCACTACAATGTGAAGCAAAGCACTTTTTGCAGAAATATTGATTTTTTTTTCTAAATAGATCCTTTATCTTTAGTTGCCTAAATGTCCTTATTTATTTATGGAATATATAATGCAGCATTCCCCAGCCCAGTCATTCACTTGTATTAAAGCCAAACTCCCAACTTAACCCTCTGCTGTAAGTATTATGGTGCTGCAGTACTGAGAAAAATAAATAAATTGGCAGTTGCATTTTGAAAGCTTTGGACTTTCATAGAGAGATGATTCAGGTGACTGTAAAGTCTCCTGATAATTTCTATAACGGAGTAAGCATGCTTTCCTGACCCCTTGCATGACACCCTCCCAAGTGTGTTCCAGGCTTTCCTAGGTCCTACAGGAATCTGGGAACTCCATTTTTCCATTCAGTATGGAGAATGAAGGAGAGAGGAGAAATACAATTTTCTTAATCTCTCCTTGAAGCAACGAACCCAGATGCATGTTTGAAGCGTTTGAACACTTCTGGGTGCAGAGTTGTCAGATTCTGGTCAGTGTGGCTGGGAAAACAACCAATCTGTACTCCGTTTCATTGGGGGGAATGCGGAGGAGGCATTAGGGCCCAAAGAGACTCAAATCATTCCAATATATACTAGCATATAGGAGGCTTGTCTGCGTCCTTGTTATAGCAATAAAGTTAAGTGAAAAAAAGAAAACCTGTTTAAAATGACAAATGTATTAATATAAATAATTAGACACAATACAGCACCTTTATCCTTGCGTGCACACACAAAAGCAAATGCACCCATACAGTGCACACAGGTACAACGGGATGTAACTCACTAATACACTGCTCAAAAAAAATAAAGGAACACTTTGAAAACACACCCCATCTCAATGGGGAAAAATATTATGCTGGTTATCTGTACAGATATGGTGAATATGTTGATAATGCTACAGGCAGCATAACATTTCCACGGCTTCTCCAGACCCTTTCACATGTCACATGTGCTCAGGGTGAACCTGCTCTCATCTGTGGAAAGCATAGGGCACCAGTGGTGGACCTGCCAAGTTTGGTGTTCAATGGCAAATGCCAATCGAGCTCTATGGGGCTGGGCAGTGAACACAGGGCCCACTAGAGGATGTCGGGCTCTCAGGCCACCCTAATGAAGTCAGTTTCTGATTGATTGGCCTGCTGGAGGTCATTTTGTAGGGCTCTGGCAGCGCTCATCCTGTTCCTCCTTGCACAAAGGATCAGATACTGGTCCTGCTGATGGGTTAAGGACTTCTATGGCTCTGTCCATCTCTCCTAGAGTAACTGCCTGTCTCCTGGAATCTCCTCCATGCTCTTGAGACTGTGCTGTGAGACACAGCAAACCTTCTGGCAATGGCACGTATTGATACGTCATCCTGGAGGAGGTAAACTGCCTGTGAAACCTCTGTAGGGTCCAGGTATTGCCGCATACTACCAATAGTAACACTGACCCTAGCCAAATGCAAAACTGGTGAAAAACAGTCAGAAAAGATGAGTAGGGAAAAAAATGTCAGTGGCCTCCACCTGTAAAACCATTCCTGTTTGGGAGTTTGTCTCATTGTTGCCCATCTAGTGCACCTATTGTTAATTTCATTAACACCAAAGTGGCTGAAATGGACTAACAACTCTCTCTGCTACTTAACTGACCAGATCAATATCCCAGGAGTTTATTTGACTTGATGCTATACTCTGATAAAAAAGTGTTCCTTTCCCCTCCCCCCCCCTTTCTTTTTTCCCCCCTCCCCTCTCCCTACTCCTCCTTTCCTCTTGCGTTCATTTTAGCTTTAATTCCTTTTAAATCAGTTCACCTCCTGACTTCTTTCCCGACCCCTTCCCCCCCAGCTCCTTTTTTCTCTTCCCTTCCTCACCCTTTGCTTTCTCTTTTGTCTTTCTTTGCTAAACTTAACCCACACCCCATAAACTTTGAAATTGTCATCTATGGAAAATTTCAGGCATGGCCAGTTTGTCTCTGTTATGTGGCCACATGCAATTTATAGTCTTGAGCTAATTTGTATCCATTTACTTACCCCACTCTGAACTCTTTCTCATTTACAAGCAATTTTGAGATTGTATTGTGTTTGTGACTCAAAAAATATTTCAATGTGTTTTTACTGTAAATATAGGTTTGAACAGTTGCAGTAATGTCATGTGACATACAAAATTGCAACTACCATGCTTTTGCTATATGGCTCCTCTGCTTCTTGGAAAATATATAATATTTCAGGATTTTAGATGTGTTGCCACGTAAAAGGGTAAATTTTGGCGTGTGAAAAAAACTGACACACAAACAAAAATCTCCGGCAGTAGAAGGGTAATATACTGTATACAGTAATTGAAATCAGGGGCGGACTGACCATTTGAGCACTCGGGCACTGCCTGAGGGCCCGGGGTCAATAGGGGGCCCCATGAGATGCCCCTGGTACCTTTTTATTGGCTTTTTCATAGGTTTTTGTGGGTGTGGGCAAGGACACAGGGGCCCCATGATCTCCTATTGCCCGGGGGCCCCATGAGTTGTCAGTCCGTCCCTGGTTGAAATACATATTTTGGAATAACGTTACCTGCAAATGGATTTCGTTTCCGTTCAACCCTGAAATATACACAACCCTAGCAGGCAGGAGTTCTGAGTTGGTGACCCAGCTTGTCTATACTGCAGGTAAGCAGTGCAGTCTGGTCACCTCTCCGCCCCAGACTGTGAATGGACAGTTCAGTGATGGCAGTAGCACAGTGATGTTCGCTCTGCTCTCTCCTCCTAACATAATGTTCTTTGCTAGCTCAAATTGACTCTAGCACAATGGATTGGCTCTAGTGCTGCCTGTCCTTCTTCCAGTGCAACTGTACATGAGATTACAAAAGGCTGATACCAGGACCTAGTCACATGCCTACACTATGCTAGTTAAAATACATGAGGTACAGTATTTCTTGCATTAATGTGAGTTTCATTAAAACATCTCATCATTTTAAATGGGCTGAAAACACATTGCAATACAAATTTTAACAGACACAACATATTTTATTTTATATTAAAGTGGTTGTAAACCTCAGACATGAAAAATGAACAAAGCATAACTCTCTATAGTGTGTACATGTTGCAATCCAGAGCACTAATTGTCTTTTCTTTCTGCTACTTCATTCCTCTGCTATCAGCATGAATCACTTCCGACAAGAGAAAAATAGTGACAGAGGAGGGACTTCTAGCTGATTAAACGTCTCAGCTCTGTTCCTGTGAGTTCTATGGAAGGGCTTGTGTCTCTACCCTCCAATCAGCTCTCAGAGCTCTCCTCAATGAACTCTTCAGAGTTTAATTCAGCACTCTGCCCCCTGTTTTCCAAAAACTCAGACATGCTTTATAAATTCAGCACTTTGAACAGATGTAGAGAAGAGAAGACTGCTAATAAACAGGTATAACTTATGTAGGAGGATTTGTGTCATCTCTGTGTATCACTTGAGGTCACTTCACTGGGTATATGTACGGGTTCACAACCACTTTAAGTACACAATGCACAGACAGTCCTCGGTAAGCAGAGTAGTGCACATCCATAGATGTGAAATATGTGGTGTAGGTGTGTCTGTGTTTGTGGTGCTGGGTTTTGCAAGAACAGCATTACACCAGCCCTGGGACTATACAGGCAATATGAGCATTTTCTGAAATATTTGTTTGTTTTAAAGATTGGCTATGAAAGAGATAAGGCTTAACACCATTGGGCGTGGTTTAGCAAAGGGAGCAGAACAGTGATAAAAGTGCTGGTTCTAGATCAGGGGTCTCCACACTTTATAAACAAAGGGCCAGTTTACTGTCCTTCAGACTTTAGGGGGGCCAGACTGTGGCCAGTGGGAGAGGAAAATGTCCTGGCATCAGTGGAAGTAAACAATGCAAAAACATTGATATTAACAAGAGATATAGTGCCCGATCACTGGTATT
This sequence comes from Staurois parvus, assembly GCF_062004578.1. NCBI lineage: Eukaryota > Metazoa > Chordata > Amphibia > Anura > Ranidae > Staurois > Staurois parvus. The sequence continues at coordinate 15,173,710 of NW_028317802.1, forward strand.
AATGGAAGGAATAGTTTCCCATTGTTGGTGTCAGGGTAAGGAATAGTGTCCCATTGTTGGTGTCAGTGGGAGGAATAGTGCCCCATCATTGATGTCAGTGGGAGGAGTAGTGCCCCATCATTGGTGTCAGTAGGAGGAATAGTGCCCTGTCATTGGTTTCAGTAGGAGGAATAGTGCCCTATTATTGGTGTCAGTGGGAGGAATAATGCCCCATCATTAATGTCAGTGGGAGGAATAATGCCCCATTATTGGTGTCAGTGGAAGTAATAGTGTCCCATTGCTGGTGTCAGTGGCAGGAACTATGCTCCACTGTTACCGATGGTTGGAAGAATAATGCCTCAAGGGCCAAAAAAAAGCAAGCAAAGGGCCGCATCCAGCCCCCGGGCTGCAGTTTGGAGACCACTGTTCTAGATGAATAATGATTTGTCTGCTTGTGAGTTTTCTATGTTTGTCTGATTTCCTGTACAGTTATTAAAAAAGAATGGTCTTTCTTAATATTGTTATTTCACTTTAAAGAACATTCACTTAGAATAGACATTTTTGTGAAAGCATTTAAACTGCTGGCATGTCTTTGGCTACAATGGGAACATATGTCAGAGATCAGACAGATCCTGTCCAAGCTGAGCTTTTCAGCTTCTCTCTGAGCTCATAAATTCAGACATTCCTATTCATAAATGAAGTTTTTATGCTTAGGTACTTGCTGCTTTCCTCCCACACATAGGTAAAATCTTATGTTTGATGCAGAATAATACATAAAAGAGACAAAGCAGGATGCTGAGGATTAGGATTTTGATGGTTTCAGTGTTTTCTTTAGGGACAGCTGGTATGTTATTATAAATTTCTAGTTCAAAGTTTTTAATGTACTGAGATAACTTGTTCTGGACAATAATATTGTGCAGTAAAGATTGACATCACATATCTATGTATATCCATGTATTAAAGGGTCAGTCCCCATGAAAATCTTCCACCATTTTTTGTGCTGCCCTTAGACACAAGCTGTGACATCTGAGAAGTACTAAGATTCAGCCACCTGCTACAGTCATTAGGAGGGGTCACACTCTCACTGAGAAATATTACAATTATTTTACATCATATAGAATGCATCAGGTAAGCCTCCCCTTGTTGAAGAATTATAACTCAGACTTTCCGAGCTGAATGACAGAAACAGAACTGTATAAAGCCGATCTCTCTGATCTAGTTCTTGAGAAAAATAAGATGTCCAATCACTGTCTATCTGAAGACTTGGTCATTAATGGGAATGCTAAATACATACAAATAAATACAAGGAACACCAATAAAATCAAAAAGTGCTCAATGTGAAGCAATATATCCCATGACCTACCAATGCAACACTTAAAAGACAAGTCTGTCATGAGTTTTGCCTAAATCCTTATTGTCTTGTTAACAGAAGCTATAACACTATATTGTTTCAAGAAATTACCTGTTTTTTCAGATGCTATGCCAAAGCTAGGGATGGGCAAATTTGCACAGGTTGTGTCTGTGAAGGGTTCATCAAAACCTGTTTGGAATTCACACAACCCATGCTCAGCAGAAAATCACATCAACATACTTAGGAGATGGGTTGAAGTTGGTTGTATGTGAGGTTAAAGCATTTGCACAAGTCATTATTATTCTTTTTTACTTTTAAAATAGCAAACAAGTTATACTTACCTGCAATTGACCCCAAACCTCCTCATTTGGGATTCATTACTGGTGCTCCTGGCTCCTCCTACTCAGTGTGCCACCATTGGAAGCTGATTCCTTTGGTGGTACACCTTTGAGCTTGATCTCACACCACACTGCCTGTGTCCATAGACACAGACTCCCTTGTAACAGCATTTGGCTAACAACAGTAGGAGCCAATGGCTCAGCAAATCCTGTGAGAGTGGAGAGAACCACTAAATATGGGCACAGTGCTGGATCGAGATCGGGTCCAGGTGATTATAAGGGAGGTGAGGTGGTAACACAAATACAACCTTAATGAAGGGAATGCATAAGGTAAAAACGTTTAGGCTTTACATCCACTTTAAGTTGTATGTAGTATACCTTTTGCAGACTGCATCAGTGACACCATATTCTGGCATTGCATAGTCTGAATGTGTAATTGATTTTCTTCTTATTACATTTAGCTTGGCTTAACATAAGCACCTTCAATCTGATTAATTTCAGCTAAAGAAAAAAAAAAAAAACATCTTTTTAGGTAGTTTTGGCTGTGACACCTGAGTTTTTTATCAAGCAATAAAAGGCTTGAATTGACTGTTTGAAGTGGCAGCCACAACACATTTTATAACAGAATATTAGTTAGCCAGTGCAACGACAATATAATATTTTAGATTGGAGTTTTGTTTTCAGTATCACACTGTATTGATGTAAAAGTTTAACAGAACGCTACATTCTTTGCAAATATAACGCACTGCTTGGCATTTTAACTTAAGTCAGTTGGCTTAAAAGGGCCAATAAGGGGGTTTTGTTATGTGCCAGCCCCCCTCCCCCCACTATAAAAAAATGCAGTCCAAGCAGCCAATTGTCAGTGTGTGTTGCTGACATGATACATAGTTTCTTTATGGTGCTATTTCAAGCTAAATTGCTGTGGATTGTAATATGATGGACCTCATATTTTTGTGAACCCCCTTACCCCGCTCTCATAGTTAAAAGACCCAATAGTCCTTTTTAAAATTACCTTTATTGTGTGTCAGCAAACTGCTTTAGTTGCTCTTTAGCTGCTGAGGCCTCCTTACAGTCTTGTTTTGTTGTTTTGAGTTTTTTATTTTCTTTTATATCACATTTATCCATATTATTTTATTTTCTGCTATCTTAAAAAGTTGAGTTGGGGTTTAGCATTTGAGGGTTTATTATTTGGAGAGAGGTATATTTTATTGTACTTTGTTTTGCTAAGGCCTGTTTTAATTTAGAGTAGCACAGTGTACACTTTTTGAGGAAACAAAGTTGCCCTTTTTCTACAGAATGTCACCCCATACCTCTGTGATAAGTAATTTGCACCAGTGCACCACATAGTTAGTCCTCCTATAGCCAAAGCTGCCATTAAAATGTAGGCACTCACCTTCATTACAAATGTCAGGCAGGCTGAAAGTGAGAAACAGTTAAAAACAGCACTTTAATTCCATATCTCACGTACAACTTAAAGATCTGTAGACTCCTCCGGGTGTCAGACTGGTGGTGCGATATACAGCTCACCACAATCTGGATGGACTGATAGGGCTGCAGGGAACTGCTACAAGGCGGTAAATTGGCGGCGTCTCTTCTCTCACTCATGGCACTAACAGGAAGGCTGACAGGAGAATGAAAGGCTGTGGAGGGGGCGGACCACAATGCATTTTAGAGTTCCCACCTCCTTGCATTGCGGTCTGCTGCCCCCCCCCCAACCCGCTCTGTTTTCTTTGTATGCTCATGAGGGATTATCCATATCCACTGGCTAGGAGCTGACAGAGTGGGTTTCTCTCATCCACCTTTTCCAGCCATCCATCCACCTACTTTGTGAATTCTATAAATTATTCACTGTGGACTTGAGCACTGATTGTATTTGTTTAATCACAAGTTGAACTGGTTAAGGCCGAAAGTGAGAGGCAGAAGTTCTGCACACAGAAGTAGTAGGGGTTGAGCAAATTCTGTAGGACAAACAGTGCACAAGCTGCATCCTTTAGAGCAGGGGTCTCCAAACTTTCTAAACAAAGGGCTGGTTTACTGTCCTTCAGACTTTAGGAGAGCTGGAGTGGCCAGTGGGAGTAGAAAATTTCCCTGTGTCAGTAGAAGTAAAAAAAATGACATAGTGCTTGTAGTGAGTAGAAGGAGGAATAGTGTCCAGTCATTGGTATTAGCGGGAGGAATATTGCCCCATCATTGGTGTCAGGGGGAGGAATAGTGCCCCATCATTGGTATCAGAGGAAGGAATAGTGCCTCATCATTGGTATCAGAGGAATTAATGGTGCCCCATCCTTGGAGGAATAGTACCTAATTGTTTATATCAGTGGGAGGCATTGTGCCCCATCCTTGGTATTAGTTGGAGGAATAGTACCTAATTGTTTATATTGGTGGGAGGTATTGTCCCATCATTGGTGTCAATAGCAGGAAAAGTGCCCCCTAGTTGGTGCCAGTGGAAGAAATGCTGCCTCTTTGTTGGTATCAGTGGGAAGAATAGTGTTCCGAGGGCTGGATAGAGGCACATGTGCCATAGTTTGGAGTCCACTGCTTTGTATGCCTTTTCTATCCAAGAATAGCCTAACTTTACAACATACACTTGCAAGGGGCAGACGAGTGGCTCAAAAAGCTTTCCTCTTCTACCTCCTCCCAGGTGCAGAGCAGCTAGGAGTAAGGAGTTAGTGGAATTATTTGACTGATTTAATCATTGACTTGATGTAGAAGAGTGATCTTAGTTTCGTGCAAGCATACCTTCTTTCAGATATAGAGGACAAAGTATATAGCTGCATGACAATAGAGGGAAGGTAAATTAGGCAGGGATCAGCAAGAGGCAGTGATGTTTCAGAAGCTGAAGCTTATTGAAAAAAGTAGGAAGTGGATTATGAGGTGGCACTGACCATGGGTGCCAATGATTGGAGAAGAGGTCAGTTCTAAGGGATAGGAAACACAGCAGTAAGTTTGGGTTTTGTTCAGAGGCAGGACCAGGTTGTAGAAAACTGGAGGGCGTAGCTGTCCAAATCCATCAACTGGCACTACCCAACAAGTACAGGACACCGCTATCCTCGGTACTGGTCCACAGAGCTCTGCATCGTGGGCCTTTTTTTAATGTAACTGCATCTCAGAAACACTGCTGTGGTCCACACCCTCTGACTGCATCCAATCAGCTGTGGTAATAGTACAAGCAATTTGGGTATCACATGAATGGAAGAAACACAACTCATAATCAAAGAGTTTGGTGGGAGCCTAGGGTTGCCACCTAATCCCTTTAAAACCGAACACATATTGTTTATACAGGTTCTGAGGCTAATTTAATGCAAATAAGGTACTAGGTGAGTTTAATTATCACCTTAATCAGCAACAGAACCTATGTAATTAATATGTGTTTGGTTTTAAAGGGACGAGATGGCAACCCTATGGGAGCCGCATCTCAATAAGACAAGTTGAAAGCAAAAGACCTGCACCCCTCCTCCTCATTCCTCACTTTCCCCATCTCCCCCTCAACAGCACTTTCCTGCTGCATCTACAGCCTTTAGTGGCAGGAATTAAAGTCACACAATGAGTTTTAGAGGCTTAGGATGTGCCATATCAAGCTGGGAAGAGGGTCATGGGGCATCTCAATAGGACAAGTTGGAAGCAAAAGACCTGCACCCCTTCTCCTCACTTTCCCCATCTCCCCCTTAACAGCACTTTCCTGCTGTATGCGCAGCCTTTAGTGACAGGAATTAAAGTCACACAATGGGTTTAGGATATGCCATATCAAGCTGGGAAGAGGATCATGGGGCCATGCTGAAAAGAGTGAAATCTTGAACCACTGTAGAATTTATCAACACCCGCCTGGCCGTTTCCATCAGCATACTTCCCATAGCAGGTTCCATTTCAGCAGCTACAGGAGTAGAAGAAAAAAATCTTCCCCATGCCCAAACTGAAAAAAACTGCTGAATTTGTAGCTTCCTCTGTTCCAGTTCTTTGAATCATTCTCCTTCGACAAAATTTTGAACAATGCCAAATACCCAGCGACAATTATATTTCAGTCAACATCCATGAATTTATAAGTAGAAAAATAACCATGTGTCTGTAGGTCAAGGGCACCACATCCCTTGTGCAAATACCAAGAGTAGAAGTTAATTCATGGAATTTTAAAGGTGCCACACAGAAAACAGAACAATTTGCATAAAAATAAAATTTTGATTTCACAATCCAAAGTTAAAAACATACCACTATGTGGACTAAATTGATTACAAATCTTTAGTCCACATAGTGGTATGCCGAGATGGTGAATCTGTATTTTGTTGTATTGGAATCACTTGATCACTACGTGTTTCACCACTATTTTGGCTTCCTCATGAGATACAGTGCTACACATTAGATCACTATGAAACAGAGAAGACACATATAAATACTAGTAACCATATAGAACAAACAATATTCTGAGCAATTTTTTATTTTTTGATAAACAAATGAAAAAATACAGAAAATTTAGAAAATCAAAAGGTTTCTGCTACAAAATTTTGCTAACAGGTACTTTTTCTCCTTTACTGATGTGCACTGATGAGGCTGCACTGATGGGCACTGATAGACAACACTGATGGGCACTAATATGCTGCATTGATGAGGCGGCACTGAAAGGCTGCACTGGTGAACATTGATAAGGAGACACTGACAAGGCTGCACTGATATGCAGCACTGATGGGCACTGATGGACACACATTGGCAATGATAGGCAGCACTGATGGGCACTCTTGGGGCTGCACTGATAATCAGTGCCCTGATTATCAGTGTATATGTCTCCTTTCACACTTGCCACTTATCAGCAGTACTTTCCTCACGCTGAGATAGTGTGAGGAAAGTGCTGCCAATAACTGGCAAGTGTGTTTACATCATGATCAGCTGTGATTGGACACAACTAATCATGTGGTAAATGGCCACTGTGACTGGCCCTTTACTATGACATGGGATCAGCTGTGTCTCAAGGATGGAGGACAGAGAGCGCTGGGTATGCACCGCAGCAGGTGCATTGTTCTGAGAGGATGTCATATGATGCCATCCCAGAACTGGATGGCCACGCTGCTGGCATTGTGCACGTGAGGTGACATTATTATGTGTCCATGCCCCGTTGGTGACATCAGACACTGGCAGGGTGGGAGGGACATATAAGGTGAGGTCTATGGCAGCCATTTTGCAGATGCACATAGCATGGTGGAGGACATCCAGGGCAACTTTTTCTATCTTAGTATGTAAGATTAGCTTGCAATAACAATCCTTCAGGTAACCTATTGCTTTGAAGGCCTAAAATTCACTTGTTCACCTATCTGCTTGCAGATGTTGGTGGGCTATTTTTACAAATCAAAAGTAGCACTACCCCCTTAGGAGTCGTTAGAAGATTTGGGTCCCCCTATAGTCCTGCACAGCCAGGCATCACACATCTTCACAAAAGATTGCATCCAGAGTCAGAAATTAGTTGTCAGCTTTGGTTTTGTTCATTTATTTAGGGGATTTTGAACTGGGATAAGGTTAGGGATGTACAGGATGCCTAAGGGAACTGATGAACTGGGGACAACTTCCTGGAACTATTCTCAAGCCTTCTCTGCAGCACTGTCTGTTGGAGAGCTAGCCAGCACCTCTTTAATGTATCACCCCAGACACTAGATGAACTTCTCCTCTTCACCCAGCAATCTTGAGGTATCCCTGAACAGGCGATCTGGTTCTTGTCACTTTACGAGATGAACAGTCACTGGCAGGGGGCTAATTTGGTTTCCCACTAGAGTGCTCCTTCCCCTATCTACCCAGGGGGTGCAGATCCTCTCCTGTACAGTTGGTGGCTGCTACCAGGCCTATCTGCTCTTTCCCTGCTATGCAGGCGGTCCTCTCTCAGGGGGCCAGTGAGCTCTGAGATTTCCTCCTTTCCAGCTCCAGGCCTGCAGGTTAGCTCCATCCCACTGGGCCTCCTTGCAGCCTCCTGCCTTCAGCCTCACATCTTCCTCTCTTATTTCCACCTGCAGTCACCCACTGGACTGGCTCACTCATATTTAAGGGCTATTCTGACCCCTTGCCAAGCCTCCTGTTGGGGATTAGTCAGAGACCCTTGAATATACAGATCAGCCACTCCTTACATCCACCCACTGCTTCTAGAACCTTCTGCTGAGCTGTAGGCAGGGAGAAGTCTCAGAGGGCTGAGTCTGCAGAGCCTTCCAGCTTCTGACCAAAATTTGGCTCCTCTGGCTATTACACTTGGGCTGCTTCTCAGCCTCTGTCTAACCATTAGGATCTAGCTCCCCCTAGCTGACTAGGAGGGTGCTACGCAAATATTGGTGACTTACTTGGGACTGTCTAGTCCCTTGTGGAAAATATCTACCTACCTACATATTTTGTAGGTTGTTTATGGCAGTTAATCACCTTATTGTGTATTATTATTTAGTTTTTTTGCTGATTTTCTAGTTAATTTATTATATATTATTTATATTTAGTAATTTCCTTTGAAAGTCACCTTGGATTCTTTTGTCTCTCCTATGCCTCACTAATACTGCCTGCGAAAGGGAGTGGAAGCACACTACATAAATAGTTACATAGGTAACATTTGTATTTAATATCTATTTTTGACTATTTTAAACCCTTATAATGAAGTATATTGTTCAATAAAATATTTTGTTTTCATTATGCAATGTTGCTCATAATTTTATTTGTCTTATATGGTTACTAGTATTTACATGTGTCTTCTCTGTTTCATAGCGATCTAATGTGTAGCCCTTTAATTACTGTATTTCCTGAGGAAGCCAAAATAACTATGAAACCTGTAGAGATCAAGTAACTACATTATAACAGAATGTGGATTCATCATCTCGGCATACCGCTTTGTGGACTAAAGATTTGTAATTTTGGATTTTTAAATAAATATGTATTTTATGCAAATGATTCTGTTTTCTGTGTGGCACCATTAATATCCCATGAATTAATTTCTACTTTTGTTATTTCCATGAATTTATAACCAGTGCTACACAAAACTGGCAAGTACCCAGCAGCCATCATACTGGTGGAGGCCATCCCTGCCCTCCACCATCATGTAGAACTTAATGTGTCTTTGTCATTGGACCATGCTGTCAGTGGTAGGGTACACATGAGCATAGACATATGGTGTAGTAAGAGAAATTTATGTGTCCTTTATGTCGCACTGGATCAATCTTCTGTCGCGCAGGAAGAATGCTGGAGGGAGCACCACCACTGGTGCTGGAGGTGCTACCATATACACTATATGATCAAAAGTTTGTGGATACCTGACCATCACACCTACAATATACAAGTTTGTTAAATATGCCATTCCAAAACCATGAGCATTGATACACAACTGAACAACACTTTGGGGTTATAACAGGTTCTACTGGAAATCGTGTCTGTGGGAATTTGGCCCATTTAGTAAAAACAGCATTTGTGAGATCTAGTGCTGATGATGAATGAGAAGGTCTGGCATGCAATAGGTGTTTGAGTATATTCCAAAGATTTTCAATAGGGGTGAGGTCAAGGCTCTTTGAAGGCAACTCAGGTTCCTCCACAACAAGCACATCAAACCATATCATTTTGGACCTGCATTTTGGGCACAGTCACGTCCTAAAACTGTCATCACAAGGTTGGAAGTTTTGTAGTATATACACAGTTGTATAATGTTTCTTTGTATACTGTAACATTAAGAAGAACTTTCAGTGGAAACACCTGCACTCAATTACTGTAGGAGGGGGTGTCACATAATTTTTGCCATATAGTATGTGAGATTATTAGGTGTCCACAAACTTTTGTTTTGAGGCAGGCCAATTTTCACCAAATCATGCCTAGAGTATATAGATCTGATATGTTTGAAAAATTAGGTATATGTGGATACAGCAGAGAGTTGTTGTGCACCTGTGTACATTGATTTCTAATGTATGCAGTGAGGTAATGCAAAAAAAAGCATGTCTTGAATGGCCTAGTGCACCCTAATTAAAGTTATAATCTAAAAAAGGGAAAAGACCCAAATTATAACAAAAAAAAATAGCAAAGATGTTTAGCATTGAAGAGCTACAGTACCTATAAATCAGTTGTTCTATTAGTAGTTAAAAACATTACAGGAATTTTGGGTGTAAATATCTGTGCACACAGGTAAAGCAAATAAGAAAATATACCCCAGCAGTGCAATTCAAAGACTTAGGGATGGATTTAATAAAGGTGAATAGACTGCACTTTCCAAGTGCAGTTGCACTCATTTTCACCAGAGCTTAGAGAATGTGGTGAAGCTTCACTTTTTTGCTTGCACATGATTGGATGATGGAAATCACAGAATTTTACCACATTCACTGAGCTCTGGGGAAAATGAGTGCAACTGCACTTGCAAAGTGCACAGTCTGTTTGCCTTTAGTAAATACATTCCATAGTTTTTTAAAGTAGCTGTAAACCCAACAACTAAAATTGCATAAAAGCTTTAACATGGTAATATCACTAAAAAAGCCTATGTTCATTTTAATTGCTGGCTTTCATGAAAAGAACAGAAAGTGATACTGATATAAAGGTCTTTGAATTGGCACTTTGTGTCTCCTACAATATCTTGCCTGTAAATCACCCTGTCACATGCTCGCCCAGAGGAAACTGTAGGCTTCTATGCTAATGCATTTTGACTAGACACGTGCATGTTGACATGTACAGGCTGTAAAAATGCTGCAGAACATCAGAAGCATTAAAATGTAACAAAGGAAGAAAAAGGTAAGGGGCTGACTTATCCTTATTAGCCTATTTTATGGTCCTCGTAAGCCAAATGATTTAAAGCTGAAAAAAAATAAATAAAAGTCAGCAGCCACAAAAACTGTAGCTGCTGACTGGTAAAATACAGACACTTACCTGTCCCTCAGTCTAGCGGTGTCCTCACTACAGCTGGTTTCACTGGCAGTCTTCTCTCCCCAGCACCGGCATCTTCAGTGTGGGCACCCAGCTGTGACAGCTTACAGCTTCACAGCCGGGTGCCCACTGAGCATGCGTGAGTAGCGCTGCACTTTGTGAATAGCCCTGTAGTCTTCTGGGACCTGTCATATGTCCCAGAAGACTATGGGGAGAGAGGGCGGGGGGCAACTTCTGCTTCCAATTGCCTAGGCGAACACAGAGGAAGTGGGAGCTGGTACCTGTTAAATTCGGGTACCCAATCCCCCCCTCTTCCCAAAGGTGCAAATCCTTAATGGGGAGTGGGGACAAAGGCTTAAAGCAGAACTTCCCCTTTTGTGTGGAGCTCCGCTTTAATTTCAAGGGTAAAAAAGTGCATTATGGTTAACAAAATTCAGTCTAGTGAATTCCCAAATTAATCTGCTGGGACTGCAAATTTTGAACATGTAAAATTTCTCATTAACATAAGTTAAAGGCCAACCTGGACTTCATCCCTAGTCAGTGCATCCTGGCAAGATGTATTTTTTTTGCTTAAAAATAGGTTTGCAACGCTCATCTAATATTGGAAAAAAGAAAACCACAACAACCCCAATTTTGTTTGCATTATTTTTTAAATAATATATCCTGTATTCTTCATACATCCAAAAATCTTGGTATGGTCTGAAGCTTTAAAGAGTAGATGAAAGATCTGGGGTCTAATAGACCCCCGATCTCTCAGTAAAGAGTAGCTGTCACTGCCTGTTGCTATCACAGGGGATATTTATATTCCTGTGCTAAAAATTAAAGTGATAAAAAAACATGTAAAGAGACAGTGTTAAAATATAAAAAAAAAAACAGTTAAAAATTAAAGCACCCCCATCTTCACATGCAAATGTTAACTCATGCACCTGTCTTGTACACACACGATTGCACCACTCATGTGAGGTATCATCGCAAACGTCAGATTGGGGGTAATAGTTTTAGCACCAGACCTCCTGTGTAAAACTCATGCACCTGTCCTGTACGCACACGATTGCACCACTCATCTGAGGTATCATCGCAAACGTCAGATTGGGGGTAATAGTTTTAGCACCAGACCTCCTGTGTAAAACTAAAGTGGTAATCTGTAAAGGCTTTAAATTCTCACCTATGGTTAATAAAATTTACATAGTTGTGTAAAATATCGTATTGTCTCGATATTTTATTAACTTGTATTGATGAGAAATGTTCAGATAGAAAGTCCTTCCACTTCTTGCATAAACTCAAAAAAATGATTTAATAATAATGTTGCATAAAATTAGAAATAAAATATTGGCATACAGAATGTTTAAATAATGTCCAAAAAATATTCCCCCCACTTACACCTATGATGGGGCACTATTCCCCCCCTGACACCAATGATGGGGCACTATTCCCCCCACTGACACCTATGATGGGGCACTATTCCCCCCACTGACACCTATGATGGGGCACTATTCCTCCCACTGACACCAATGATGTGGCACTACTCCTCCCACTAACACCAATGACGGGGCACTATTCCTCCCACTGACACCAATGACGGGACACTATTCCTCCCACTGACACCAATGACGGGGCACTAATCCTCCCACTGACACCAATGACGGGGCACTATTCCCCCACTGACACCTATGACGGGGCACTATTCCTCCCACTGACACCAATGATGGGGCACTATTCCTCCCACTGACACCAATGATGGGGCACTATTCCTACCACTGATGCCAATGATGGGGCACTATTCCTCCCATTGACATCAGTGATGGGATACTATTCCTCCCACTGACACCAATGACGTGGCACTACTCCTCCCACTGCAAAATTACAGTTATGAAGTAGCAACGAAAATAATTTTATGGTTGGGGGTCACCACAACATGAGGAACTGTATTAAGGGGTCGCGGCATTAGAAAGGTTGAGAACCACTGGTCTAGAGTAACATTCAGCTGATCCTGTTTGGAGCCAAGCCTACCATAAGGGACCCCCAGATGTGGCACCCCCAATCACGGAATCTCCTGTTCATAGCTTCTTTCCATCCTAAGCTGGAGTGATCCTTGGTGTATGAGATATAAACGCACAATTAAATTGTGCTTCCGGTTAGTGCGCAATTTATTCATTTTTTCTGCACAACGCCGGACTATATACGTCACAGGGATCATATCACAATACATCTATCTGTGACTTTTTTTGATTATTAGACTAATATTGGACTACCTTTTATTGTGTATTTATATTGTGCGTTTTTATTGTGAAGTGAAGCCGTGTGGGGTACACGTCATTACTTCATTTTCATTTTTGTTTGGGAAGGTCACAATACAACACATGTGACCTATACTATTTGACATTAATTTAAGGGATTTTGCACCACCTTTCTAGCACTGGTGCAGTCATTTATATTTTAGCGCTGCACTATTTATGTTATATTGTCAATTTGAAGGTTTATGGTTTTTCCTTTTTAGTGTATCAGCTGCTGTATTAGTTAGCGCTCACTGAACCCCTTATTACTATCTCCTAAAAGTGGGTTGGTATTCTCTTGTAGTCCCACTAAGATAATTGACACCAACAGAGGTATTAAAACAAAACCTCCAATCTACTTCTCTCAAAGTCTGAGTGTAACTTTATCTCTTACATAGATGGGGGAGGATGGGGGAAGGTATAGCTAATTGCTCTCATATGTGGCTTGAATGTAAAGGAAAAACCCAAGATATATGTTCATATGTATATTCACAGACTATGAAGTCTAATTAATTACTTTTCCCAATCTAGAACAAATATAAATATAATAACTCAATTATTCTATTAAGATCCAACTCATTCATACTTATGTTAGTACTGTTAATAAGAAGATATTAGATATTAGGTTAAGGAAAGCTTCTAACAAGTTGTTACTGTGCCATAAGCGTGCACAATTGTAAAGCGTGACATTTTATCTAATATGGTATCTATTTACTCGGCATAACATCTTTTACATTTTAGCAATCCATCAGGTAGTATATTGTGTTTTTATGCATTAATACCATATGACAAACAAATTGCAGCATCCACCATTGTATTCTCTAGAGCACCTGCTTAAAAAAAGTTTCTAAACAATTTGTAGCAAAAAAATAAGGATTTTTTTACATGTTAACAAAAAGTGTCAGAAAAGGTTTGGTCTTCAAGTGGCTGAAATTCTGGATGTGCATTAGCACACAAGAGAATAAACTGTTTTTTGTTGTTACATTTGGCTCACTTTATTGCAACCAATGTTGTTTTTGTTCTTTGTGCTCATAGAAGCATTTCACAAAGCATTAAATTGATACTGCATGTCAGCATCAAATAGGTGACAGAAATACAGTTGCAAGAAAAAGTATGTGAACCCCTTGGGATTACGTGGAGTTTTGCATGAATTGGGCATAAAATGTGCTCTGAACGTCATTTAGTCACAACAATAGAAGAACACAGTCTGCTGAACATAATACTACACAAACATTAGATGTTGCCATGGTTTAATTGCACACAACATGTAAACATTCACAGTGCAGGGAGGAAAACGTATGTGAACCTTTGGACTTAATAACTGGTTGACCCTCAATAACCTCAACCAAACGTTTCCTGTAGTTGCAGATCAGACCTGCACAACGATCTGGAGTAATTTTACCTTTGCAAGTCAAATTTGTATATTGTGCTATATATTTTGCAACTTTACTTTCAGTAAAAAATATTTCCCTGTTTTTGCTAATACTCGCAATATCTTTTTTCAAATCCCAACTCCATCTAGAACATTTTTGGTTTTGAATTGAGTAGAGAAGAGTTAGAAGTTCTGTGTGCTCCAAGTAAAAAAGTGGTGTGTGAAAAGAACAATGGATTAATTTAGTGTTAGGGCTTGGTTTAGGGGCTATGATAGGTCTGTTTTAAGGTTAGGGATTAGTTGCTGTCAGCTGGCCATAGATGGATTGAAGCTCTGCCATTTCAGCAGGGACCGGCCGAGATTCGATCCATCTATGGGCAGGCTGATTGTACCCATGTCGATCCACTGATTAACTTAGGTACAACCAGCATGTCAGATTTTTAGCATGCAATTATTACCAGCAGCTATAGCAACTAGCAGTAATAATTGTGCTCTCCTGGCAGGGATGGCTTCCTGCGCCTCCCCGCCATGAGAACTCACTAGCTCCGTGGGAGGGATTCCCCCATCAACACAAGCAATATAATTTATGGCCTGCCTTAGTTTCAGTTTTAAAATTAAGGTTAGGTTTTAGAGGGGGATGTTGGGAAAGGTTAAGTGTTAGCGTGAGGATTAAGTCTTATGGTTGGGGAACATGTTAGTGGATAATGGGTAAAGTGCAACTGTGTCCACACTGTGTACGTTAAAATATTTACATATTGTGTGCAATCATCAAAAGCACTTTGGTGCATGTCACCTCTGTAGCTGCAATCATTGTGCAGAAAATCTAAAATTTACCCTTTCCAAACAGAGTCACTAAAATCACAGCTCCTCTTCTCTTACGTTCTTATTGAAGGCCACAGAAACTGGATAACTTAGTAAACCAACATCAGGTGCTTGTCAGTAACTGACCATAGCTGGACTTTAGAGTTTTGCATGTTAACCACTTTTCCTCCGCTCTGTCGTATAAGTACTGCTACATGGTGGCAGGGCTGCGCAAAATCACATTTACTGTATACGTAATTTGTATTTCCGGGTAGGGGGCGCACGCACCTGTCCACACAGCCCTACCCGCGCCAATTTCGGCGGCTAGGGATGTCAATCACCGGATCCCAGCCGGCGATTCCTGGCCTCCACTCGGTGATCATCAGGTAAAGCTGACAGGGGAGAGACCTGTTTGCACCGTATCAGTGCTTTTTGTTAGCACTGTTCAGTATATTAGTGTTACTAGGGATGTCAGTGGCAGTTGGTCAGTTCCCACCCAGTGTCAGAATGCCCGCCGTAGTCCCGCAGTCCCACTATAAGTCGCTGATTGCCGCCATTACTAGTATAAAAAAAAATAAAAATTCCAGTATACATACCGCCATTTGTAGTTGCTAGAACTTTTAGGTAAACCAATCAATTTACATGTATTGGGATTTTGTTTTTAGCAAAGACATGTACCAGAATACATTTTGGCCTAAATTTATGAAGAAATTTAATTTTTTTATTTTTTTCACATGTTTTATAGCAAAAAGTCCCAAATACTGTTTTTTTTTCAAAGTCATTGGCCGTTTTGTGTTTATATCGCACAAAATAAAAAATGCACAGGTGATCAAATACCACTGAAAGAAAGCTCTATTTGTGGGAAAATAAGGACATAAATGCAATTTATGTACAAAGTTGCATGACTGCACAACTGTCAGTTAAAGTAACGCAGTGCCATATCGCAAAAAAATGGCGTGGTTAAATCCTCTGTAGGGCAAGTGGTTAAAGTAGAACTTTCATCAGAAAATTAAGTCCTGCTAGACCACTTCAGACTTGCCCCTATAGCTATGTAAAACATTAAACATTAGTGCCTATACTGTTGAAAATCCAATACGCTGTTTCACCTTGCTCTTCACATTCTCAGTTGCTCTATTTTTCAGCACTGTACCTAAAATCAGAGCCACTAGATGCTAATCTACTGACAGCCTAAAGATGTACTGCTCTTCATGGGCTCTGAGCTTCAGAAAAATGGCAGCCTCCAGCAAAAAGAAACAAGAGCAATGCTGGAGGCAATTTATATCACACACTAATTTTGATAGAATAATTATTAATTGCTAAAGAACATTATTTTTATCAAGCTGTTATGGGTACAGTTCCACATTAAAAAGGGTGCCCTAAGCACCTTAGGCTATTGAGGCAGACAGGTCAGAGTGCAAGTGCCCTGCAAGCCAATCAGCGTGGCAGGGGTATCAACAGCAGACCAGGGCCTTTCCTGGCAATTGAAGCAAGTAGGGGAGAGTGGCAAACTATAGAATGGCAGAGATTGATGGTGCAGAGAGGGGTGGTGTAGTTAGGTGCTCCTAAAATTAATATATCCAGGCTAGGGAAAAGGTTCAAAGAGACAACGTAAGTCTAAACCTATCTACCCCCCCAAACCCCCCCCCAACAAAACTTTAGGTAGAATACCACAATGAATACCCAATAAAGTTATAAAGTACCTTTAAGGCTGTACATTAAAAGTGCTAGGCATGTGTTCTGAGTCCTTGCTAAGACTGAAACCTGTGGAATATTTCTAAAATTCTTCAACGTGCAGTTCACCCACTTAGCTCATCTCCTTGCTTGACTTGTTATTTTGAGAATCGCATTACCACTGAAACTGAAATAGAGAGAATCTAGGGAAAAGTGTTACTTTTGTGGGTAGATGTGTGTGACAGAAATATGTGCCTAGAATAAACATGGGCTTTTGCGGCATGTTTGATAAAGTATAATCAAAATACTATTTACAGCAGAGAAGATGTTTCCATTAGTGAGTCCACAGGTCCATAACCCTTCCTTGATTATGAACCACAATCACATTTTATAGAGAACGTGAGCACCATAATAAATAGACTAAGTTTGCATGTATTTGAATCTGCAGTAGGAGTTGAAAAAAAGATTAATTTTAGCATAAATTTGGCAAGCTTGAAAAAATAAAATAAAGGGAAAGTCTTGAAACTGAGTGTAAAGCTCCAAGTTCTGTGACTGTTCTAGCATAACAAAGTTGCAGTGCATCAAGAATAGGAAACATCCACATAAGTAAATGGTAAATATAGCTATTTTATTTACTTTTAATAGGAAATAAAGTGGATCTATGCTATAGTGGAGGTATGAGATAGCAAACTTCATAATAACCTGTCTGTGTCTAAACGGCCACATAATATAGCCATGTGCGGGAAAGTCTTGTAACTGGGTGTAAAGTTCCAAGTTCTATGACTGTTCTCGCATAACAAAGTTGCAGTGTATCAGTGCATCAAGAATAGGAAACATTCACATAAGTAAATAGTAAACATAGCTATTTTATTTCACTTTTAAAAGAAAATAAAGCAGATCTACACTATAATGCGGGTATGAGATACCAAGGTTCATAATACCCTGTCTGTGTCTAAAATGGCCACATAATATAGCCCTGTGAAATATTATTAAGAACAACTGACAGTGCCAGAAACATGTCCATACTATTAATATATATTTTCCATGCTTAGTTACATTCTTGTCCTAACATACACTAGTTTAGTAGTTTTCAACAAGGGAAACAGGCACATGAATTTGAGGCAAGCACCACATGCAGAGGACACTCCATCTTCAGAGTAGTTGAGCTCCCTCCTCACTGTTGCAGCTGTCATATAGACAGTGCAGTGGACAAGGAACTCTGAAGCTGGGTGAGTGGAGCCTGATGGAGATTTAGGGACCCTAGTTTCCATCAGGTCTGCTCCCCTAATAATTAACATCAGGCAAGTGGCAGATCCATAGACAACAGACAGAACCAGTCTCTCAGTTTCCCATCAGGCTCTGCCAACTGTCAGCATAACTGGTTACTAGGATCATGTTGGCTCTCAAGCCACCATAAATATGTTGTAATGCTTTCTTGAATCCCCCGAATCATGTGAATTATCTAAGCCTCCTGCACCAATAAAATGGTGCAGGAAACTGTCAGAAGTGGTGTGCGCCACATTAACAGAGCAGATAGACCTGTTTCAGTCTGCTGTGCCAGTTTCTTCTTCAAAGTGAAAATAGAAACTAGTGCAGGTCTGCACCTGGTTAACAGAGGGAATATGGCAGTTTTCCATATATTAACATTCCTGCCTGTCATACAGGATGCGAGCTGTCAGACACACAAATTTCTCTATGTCCGTGAGCCTATACAGGCTATACAGGGTTAATGCCTTCCTCCTACCTCTTCTCTGAGCCAAGCAAAGGGCAGGGACACATTGGAGAAATTGGAGTTTGCAGCTCCAGCTCCTTCTGTTCCCTGTCCTGTGCCTGTCATAGCCACAGACCAGAGAATGGATCACTTCTAATTAACCAAGGGGCTTGTGATCCTTTAGTTAATTAGGAGCAGCAGCTGCTACATGTTCTAAATTTAAAAAAGAGTTGTGCAAGCGTGCCCCCCCCCCCAATCTCACAGCATTTTTCTGTACCCCACATGGTATGATTTGTTACTGATTTTTGCCTGCAAATGCCTTACATACCGTTTTCTCTTGGTGAAAATGCTGCTTCATCCCCTTTCACATCAGTTCTGCGTGCTGGTGAGAAATACCAGCCACACTCCCTCATTGTATATATTCTCATACAAACTTGTTTTGCAGAGAAGGGGTGTGTCAGACCAGCTTTGTTACTAAGTACTGATTGTTGAGAGCACATGATCTAACTCTGGCGCTTATTAGGCTACATAGTCATATTTAGACACTCTGCGCAGGTGCTGTTACAGCAAAA
Source organism: Staurois parvus (assembly GCF_062004578.1). Lineage (NCBI taxonomy): Eukaryota > Metazoa > Chordata > Amphibia > Anura > Ranidae > Staurois > Staurois parvus. The sequence continues at coordinate 15,192,619 of NW_028317802.1, forward strand.
TAGACGTTTATAGTTCAGTGGTGTTTATCTGCATATCTATATCTGCAGCTATAGTTGCATTTTAGTAACATTAAAAACAAAGAAGAGACATAAGGGGTTAATACTTTTATGTGTACTCATATAGTGGTTCAGCATGTGGACAAATGTCCACATTTATTCAATACCATTGCCATGTCATATTAAATGATGCAGCTCACAGCTGATTGGACTAAAAAGAGAGTGACTTTGAAGTATGGATAGGGGTGAGTTCAATGGATGCCCAAACATAGTCAGGAACCCACCTCTGCTCTGTTTGCTGTGCCCATCTCTTGCACATATTGCTGTTTCTTCTGTTCTGCGATTCCTGTAGTTCTGTCTAGCTTTACCTGTGCCCTGCTTATTTACCTGTTGGATTTGCTGTTGTTCATTTTGTATTCCTTTTCCTGTATCCTGGCAAGAGCAGACTCTCTCCTACTCACCTGTCCAGGTGAGCTATACACATGCAAAGGTGTTGTCTTTACCCATTTAACCCTTTTGCTGGCAGAGTCATTTTTAATTTTTTGCACATACACATTTTAGTCCTGAAGGTTAATTAAAGCCCCAAACATTATCTGGGGAGATCAAAATGGTTCCAATGACATTTTTCTGGCAGTACATCCCTTAAAGGGTGTGACATGCAACATGTTACGATCTGACCGGCCCCCCGATCCCCGCTTTGACTGCTCTCCTCCCCCACTAGCTTTCACAATTTAAAAAAACCATCCCACCCACCCAAATATTGCTTTTAGCTGGACTCACAGAGAGTGGAAAACAAATATAAGATGATAATAAACTCAAATACACTCAAAACTGTATTAAACAAAGCATATCAGCACATAAAAAGCAATCTGGGCACTTACAAAACCTCAAATCGCAAGCAAGGAATTACATAATGGATGATGTCTTAATCCAAATCTAAAAACCTAAAATGCAATAGTAAGCAAACAAAAGTAAAGAGCCATAGATGGTGCAAATTCAGAAATAAATACCTATATAAGGTCTTTATTCCTGATGGAGGATAAAAGATGACACATTGGCAAACACAACTCTCAGCCTCAAATAAATCCAGTCCAATCACTTAAGTGAGCCCCTAAGGGGATAGTACCCAGTAAGTCACAGGCCAGAAGTGGACACCTCAAAGGATGACTAATAATCACCATCTACAAAATGAAGAAAAAAGCCAAACAAAATCACCATCTACAAAATGAAGAAAAAAGCCAAACAAAATTTACTAATGTCCATAGACAAATATAGACATGGCAATCCTAAACACAATATAATAACCACTAAAGGGCTTACTCATTAATTCATCTATCCATCCACCAACATGGTATTCTGCACTGCAACCACAGGTCACACCAACACAAACCTCCAGCCATCTTGATTTCCCTATATAGAGAGGAGGTAAACTCATCAAGGGACCATAGATTGCCAATCATATCAAAGACCAACAGACTGCCCAAACCAGTGCCTGTTATGAAAACCCCTCCTCCTGTATCCTATCCACGAATGCAACAACAGTTTGTTGCTGAAACCTGGCTGTGGGTGTTGGTTGCAAGTCTTTATGGACTCCAGGGGGCCTCTTATAAGAATGATCCCATGCTGTACTTGATTTTTAGAATCTGCTTTGCCCATTTCTGTATGGTCAGGAGTTTAAATGCCAGGAAAACAGTTCAGAAGTGCTACAATAACAGACAGACAGATGTCAACAGTTCAGGAAGGACTGGTGCGTAGAAAGATCAGGGCTGAGCAGTCCAAGACTTAACAGAGAGTCTTATAACACAGGAGGATCTGGCAGTGGAGTAGTCCAGATGAGCCAGGTCAGAATCACAATGGAGAGAGTAGGTTCAGAGCAAACTGGGTCATACATGGTTTACTACGAAACAGATACAAGATGGGTCAAGCAAGAGCACACCAGGCTGGCTCCACTCTCATAAGCACTGGTGGAATGTGAAACAGGTACTTTAAGCATGTGCAACAGGGAGTTGTCCAATCACTGTGGTTTCCAGATAAAGGCTGTCTCAGGTGAGTTTTGCTGAGCATTAAAGAGTAGGCTGAGTCCTGGAATTGACACTTTCATATTAATTCATACTCTATCCAAAACTTAAAAAAGGGAAAGAAACAAAAAATGTTATTAAAGGATATAGTTCATAGTCAGCTCCTGAGATTAACAACACATGCACATGGACATAAATACAGGCATTTGACCCCACAGCAAAAATTACTGAAGCATAAGCTGCAATGCATTTCTGTCCATATAACTCTACTGGAAAATATGTTGTACCTGTAATCTCATGTAACTGTTGATGCTTGCAATGACACATGCATGAATGTATTTTTCCAAGTGTTTGCTGTCAAAACAGAACTCATTTTTTTCTAGAAAAAGAACATCTTTAGGTACACCTTGTTAAATAACAAAATTTAAGCTATGAAAAATTTGAAAAGCAAAGTATTTTGTCAAAACAAACCTATTTTTCCTCTAAATAGAAACACTTTTAAAAGCAGAATTTGAAAATGGGTTGTCAGGCTCTAGGAATAAAAGAAATAATCAAATAATCAAATGTACTTTTCTTTAATCAGGAGCATGCCATGACGTTGATCTACTTTGCTCAGTGCCAACCCTTTGCATGATCCTAACATTCAGGGCTGGTACTGAGCAAAGTAAATGGAAACATCAGCACACTCCCAAGCACAGCATCTCATAAGATATTCCATCAGGTGACTTCAGAGCTGGGGGGATTAAACTGCTGGCTGTGAGGGGGGAGAGAGACTGGGACACTCCAAGAAGTGTTGAAGGTTGCTCAGAATAATAAAAAAAAAAGTAATGAAAAACAAAAAATAGATTGATGAAAAAAACCAGGAGGCTAAAGTAAGTGCAAATTGCTTCTTTTTATACATGTGTTAAAACAGTAATTAAAAATTAAAAAGGTATTGAACTGAACTCATAAGAATGATACTGTATCTAAACTGTCTTAGACAACTTTGTTAAAAAAATATTATTACACACAGTTCACTTCCACCCAGTTAAAACCAGACTGATGTCTTTTAAATTCCACACTGTTCACTTTCACCCAGTTAAAACCAGACTGATGTCTTTTAAATTCCAAGTCCCCCAATCCACATTGAGCCCAGGGTCACAGTACATGCATAGAACCCAAACGGTTATGAATACCTTTAGGTCCTCTTACATTCTTCTTATCAGTCCAAGCACATGCCACCTATATATCTACAGCATGTACTGCGGTGACAAGGTCTCTTTAAAAGCAACCATTTTTATAACAGAATTCCTTCAATTCCACAATGCTTTCAATAAACAAATACGTCATTCTCAAATAACGATTAACATTTTAAAGTATTGATTAAAGCATGTGTAATTTATCTTTCAATTTAAATAACAGGCAAGTTATACTTACCTGTTCTGTGCAATGGTTTTGCAAAGAGCAGCCCTGAACCTCCTCCTGTTAGGGCCCCCATCAGTGATCTTGGCTCCTCCTTTTCTTTGTGTACCTCCCAGCTTGCTATTGGGGCACACATATGGGCTCAGTCTCAAGCTGGGCCGTGTGCATCTATTCGGTCCCATCCCCCATTCTGCTCACAGGATTTGATTGACAGCAGCAGGAGCCAATGGCTCCAGTTGTTGCCTCTGTGAGGAGAGAGAGAGAGAGGAGAGAGCGGAGAGGAGGGGGGACAATACAAACATTGAGACTTTGTTTACCTTAATGCAGGGAATGCATTAAGGTAAACAATGTCCAGGCTTTAGAACCACTTTAATAATATCCTAATAAAACCCAGAGGATCGAGTTATCATGTGTCAACTTTTTTTACATGGTGGAAAAATCATGATGAATCTCTTAGGAAATTCTCCATGAAATTGTGCCAAATCCTGTTATGCAGACTTACAAAACAGAAAATGTGTGTTCTTTGCTTAATCATAGGTTTTATTTGCAAAATGAAATTAAACTGGAAAATTACAACAGTCAAGGGCCTGGATGTGTTTTACACTAGATCTGTTTACTCATAAGGGCTTAAAGTGCTTATAAAGTAAGAGTTTTTAGTTTGGTCCAAGGTTTGCTTGTTCAGACATTCATTTGAACATTAGACTTTTTACCCATCTGGCAGGAGCTGATCTCCCTATATAGTAAGGGTTTTTCTTCCACTACTATATATTATAGCTTCCTTCTTCCACTATCAAGGTTTTGTAAGGGGTGTGCTAGCATCCGCTACATCCTTAGCAACCAGTGACATCATCCAGCTTCATTAAGTTAGTGGTCAGGAATTTACCCGGTCGTGTAACCAAACTGGCTGGTATAGTTTAAAAACAAATGGAAACAATCAAGAAAAAAAGGGTACACCCGAAAAATCCACACCCTTCCAAGCATTCAGCCTGTTGGGTCAGGAAATGGAGGAGTGAGCACGCACCCTCTTCTCCTGATCCATACCAGGTCACATGCCCTCAGCCATACCTTGTCAGTTTTCCTGCAGTTGGCTGTATATGAATTCAAGAGCTTTTTCCCCACAATCCTAGCCCGGCATTTGAAATTTAAAAAAAAAAATGCTTGTATTGGCACATACCATGACAATGTCCAGCCCCCACCATGTCCAGTAATTTGTTTAACAATCTCTTATAGAGGAATTCCTCCCATACAGGCTAGAATTGCCCCTAATGTCATTGATCCCCCATCCAAACCCAGATTTTTTCATAATATGGTAGGCTATTACCTGTGTAAAAAGTGTTGTGTTTGTCTTTAGAATGTACTGTATGTGGAAGACACAAAATAATTTTCTTTACATCTACAATTTCTCAGCAAACATATTCAATTAAACATTTTGTTACATGTGCCACAAGGAATAAATTATATTTACTATTTGTCCGTGTGGCAAACGTTTATGTGTAAATGAACACATCAATGTCATTAAAAAGGGATTCAGGGGTCATAGTGTCCCCAAACACCATGCTTGTGTCCATAACAAGGATCCTAGTGGGACATGGTTTATAATTATTGACAAATATGTACCTCCATAGAGGGGAAGTACCATCAAGAGGGGCATTTCATGTTTAGAAACCCAATGGATTTATAAAATTAAATCATATTCTCCTCTGGGATTGAATGTGGAGTGGGACAACATGTTTATTAATAATGCTTGATGTCCCTTTCCTCCCCCTCCCTCTTCCTTCTCTTTCTTGCTTTCCCCCCCCCCTTTTTTGTTTTTATTAATTAAATAATTTATTGATTGATTTGTTTATTTCCTCTTCTTAGCTATTTGTGGGATATATTTTGATGTGTATTATATGAATATTTATATTCACATTTATTCAGGTTCATGTGCTATAAAATATGGGTTATACAATTAGTAGACATATGGATAATTTTGATATATTTTTTAATGCAACCAATGAAGAAAATTTCTATATGATAATAATATTTTATTTGATAAAGTTTTTAGTGCCTTTTTTGTAAGGTCCCCTTTAATTTAAACTAACTTATACTATTCATTGAAAATTGGGGTTGTTAAACTGATGGTTCATTAAAATAAGGTTTGGTGTATATTGTAAATTTACTTTTGTCTATCTTTTTTAAAGTGAGGCATGAACCGCAATACAAACATTTGCCTTTTAGCCATATATATATTGCAAGTATTTCCTTTGCTTTTAGTCATACATAACCCTTTGTCGGTAGAGATGCTCGAACAGTGAGAGGAAATCACGCCTCTTGGCCATATAATGTGTGAGTAAAAGCGAGGTTTGGATTACCTGGAATGGATTTAGTAGAATGTAAATGAAGAGTGGAGCACATATCACACTCCATCTTTGATTGGTCCAAGCAGACTGAAAACGTGGTTTGCAGCACTCTATCTTTGACCATATCTGATCTCTTCAAGATGAGGATTGAATAACACTAGATTGGTGCCTTCATTGATTGCCATTATATATAGGACATGATTTCCGGACACGACTCCATGACAATGTCAACTATGACAAAACATGTGTCCATAATGTCATCACGTACTGGAATCCAGGAAGTATCCAGCACTTTTGAGAAGCGTTTCTATTGTCTTTTAATCTTGTAAATGCAATACTTTTTTTAAATAAAGATATCTTTTAAGGGCTTTACACTATGGGGATGTGTTCCCACACATGCCTTTGCCATCTAAGGTTGATTTGTGAATGCTATCAGAGTCTATTTGGGGTCCATATGAGATTGCCCAATCTGAGGAATTGTGGTGTTCTTCCTTCCCGATGGGTTTAACTTGCTGACCGGTGGCTTCAAATTTCAAATGCTGGTTTGACTCCATACTTACTGCTCTGGTAAGCGTGCATGGTGTTTATAGGTCGTGAATCACTGAACAAGTATATTCACATGAAATGCCACTTTCAATGGATCTTATGTGTCACAGTAACTCCGTTGGGAATTTAAATTTATACACTCGGGATTACCCTGCAGCGTTGCTCAGGGATCCCTCTTGCGCTTACTGTCAGAGATCCAGGTATGACCAGAGATGTGTGGACTGCCACAGGGAACAGCAGGCTTCAGAAATGATGAAATAATAATAAAATTTATTAAGAGCACAAATATAAAAAACGCACAGTAAACAAAAACCAAACCTTCAACTATTAATATATACTGTACAGGAACACAGGCGTAGTCAGGGCAGGAGAGGTGGAGTGGTCAGGCAGGCCGGGTCAGGGACAATCGGGCAGATAAGGTACAACAGGAACAGGCAGGAGAATGGTCAGGAATAGCCGGGGTCGGTGCAGGTGGAGTTCTAGCAGAGTTAGAGTCAAGCAGGAGAGTCAAGCAGGCAGAAGACAGGATATAGGAAACAGGATAACAGAGCACATGGGAAAACACCAAGGCACTGATTGCAGGCCTGGTACTGCTTAAATACACCTCCTGCAATCAGCCTCAGGTGATGGCTTGATTGCAGGAGTGAGATCCTGGCTGCTGAAAGCACCCACTGGCAAGCACGGGTACTGCAGCCCACACGGCAGGTGGCCCATTCCTGACACTTACCTTGTCCCCCTGTAGCATCCTTGGCCATCTCCTCCGGCCGATGCCAGCATCCGTCTTCTCGTTCTGGTCGCTGCTAGCGTCGGGACATACGAGACGTACGGGAGACGGAACTGGCGGGAAATTTAAAAATGTTAAAACGTGACATTCACTAAATACACTAAAATCTCATAGTATAACATTACTGTATCAAACGATTTCACATACATTTTGTCCCTAGTGCTTTGTCCTGTCCCCTGCCTGCGTTTGTAGTGTTCTTTCTGCCTTGAAACTGAGAAATGTCCATGCCATCAAAAAAGCATCCCTTTAGGTCAAAAGCGGTTTTAGACCAGCTAGAAAACAGTGATAGTAAATTAGAACCACTTCCAGAATTGAATTATAATGATTCGTGGGGAAATTCGTCATCAGACACTGAAAACGATTTTGCGACTAAGTTCAGTGATGTGCAAACTTGGCGCTCTATTTCAAATTTCAGTGTTTTTGGTTTGATTATATTATTACATTAAATTTATTATTATATTATTATTTTTTATGATTATTTATTATATTATAATTGATGATTTCGTGTTTCAAAATTTATCATACCCGGGATGTTTACTAGACTTTTGTTTGGACAGATTTCAGTGAGTTATTCTTAAAAATTACAGGCCTACAATAAAAAAGACATATTACAATGCAAAAAAATTTACCGCTTTGAGCACAGAAATATTGACATAATCAGACAGCTAGGGAGGTTAACCTGTCTCTAACCAATCCCAGGTACGTTCAGCTCATTCATGGTATAATAGTATAAAAGTGATCCCCTCACTGCACATGCAGTAAGATGTAATGTTCCCTGTATTGAGGAGAGAAGTTCAGGTAGGCAATTTCCAGAATATCCAGAATTTTAGTTTTCTACATATGTTTATAAGTTATTTGTAGCTCTATACCCACCAAAAATGAATCATGCAATATCTGATTTTGTGGAGCATGCCATTAAAAAGAAAAAACTTTGCCCCAGACACACTGTCACAATCATAATTGACCTTTCTTTGACAAAGAATGTACAGTATGAAAGCAGAAAAGTAAAAAGTTTAATCTGTGCAATCTTTATTCAGCTTTTAATGTAAATCTAAAGAGAATACTGCAAATGTGGTCTCCTTACATATATCGGCTTCCTTGATGGGCAGCAAAGTATCTTGATTGAGGTGTTGTTCTAGGCCATTACATTTGGCGCTACAGTTCTATTAGAATTGGATTGTGTAGCTAGATAATTTCGGCAACTTTCACGTCCTAATAAAAAACCCTTTGTCTTCATTAGACTGTGGTTCTAGAAGCTGTTTCCATCCACCTATATAGTAGACCTTTTAAATAGGAACATTGTAGCTCCATAGACCTGCATTCTAATTAGCTATTTTATTAAATCCAATATTGTTATATGAGTTTGATGTTACAGTAACAGTTGTAGTTTGCAATTACCAATAATGCCAACATATTTCCTGCTTCAGTAAATCGATCATAACAGCTATAGTTTTATCACATTTTAGTACTGATATCTTTCCTACAAATCTCAGTAATCAGGTGCATATATTTACAAAGAAGCAGATCATTGTGTTATGATATTGGTAGCAATTGTTTGATTATAGCACTTTTCACTATGGAATTACAGAAAATGATCTTGTTTGATGCACGCTATACTTACTTTTCCTGAAAAATTATATGTGTGCAGATGTAGAGAATTTGCCGCACCATCTGGAGCCCAATAATGAAAGACATTTTGAAGAACATTATCATGTTTATTTGTTTGAACATTTTAATGGTATTCCTCATTTGAACAAAGAGAATTAGGATGACAATCTCCGGCTTTGTATATCAGGTTCATGTGTGCCCTTATTTAAAGAGCAAGTTCATCCACAAATTATGCAAAAAAGTATTTAAGTTACTCACCAGCTTCCATCTTGCAGTAAAATTTCTGCACATGAGTTTCTTACCCTGTCCACCTTTCATCACCATTACAAGGGTGATTCACTCTCACTGAAAAGTTTACATTATATATAATTTGGAAAGCAGAGTTTGAAAAATTGCCTGACTTAGATATTGATGTTTATGTCCTTGACAAATATGAAAAGTTATTTAGTGATTCAACACAGTCATAAAATACGTAATATGTTGACTTACCTGTTAATAACATGGTGCAAACATTAGTGTTTTAGTGCAAACTAGACTGCTAAATGGCAATGCCTTTTGGTATCTTTGGGTTACTGCACGTTGTTGATCATGGCACTTCAGCTTTAGAGGGAAATCTAAAATGAGATCTTTGCTGTAGACCATTGTATATTTTCCTAAAAAAAGATCAAAGTGTCTAATTTCAATCCCAGCCTGATGTTGCAGACTAGAATTATATGGAGAGATTTGTTAAAACTGGTGCACACAGAATCTGGGGCAACTGTGCATAGTAACCAATCAGCTTCTACCTTCTGCTTGTTCAAGTAAAACATTCATGACAATAAAGATTGGAAGCTGATTGGTTTCCTTGCACAGCTGCACCAGATTCTGTGTGCACCAGTTTTAGTAAATCTTCCCCAGAGTGTACATGAGGTAAACAAGACCTTGCACCTAAATAATAAGGTCTATTTATTGTACCACTCTCCCACTATCTGATTTTTTGCAATAACTTTAAAAAACACCCGAGGAAGAGCTAGAAAGGAGTTAGATAATATACCTAAACTTCCCCTGTGGGGTAAGGCTGATGTCAACCTTAGACAAAGGTGATGTTATCCTTCTTCCAGGGAGATCTGAGAAATGTTGAGTAGCCTAAATGTTGGTGAGAAGGTGGTCCTGTACCATGCTACATTGCTGCTGCATTATCTTCTTGTGAAATTTAGAGTACATTATCTAATTTTGTACTCTACCATTTTCTTTTTTGTGGAAGGGGGGTTAATGCAGTATTATAGCAAGAAAGAATGGGGGTACGCTTTAACTTTAATCCCTAAAGGGACAGCAGGCCTCCCTCTATATCAGGTTCCTAGAGCAGTCTGCACATACAGTAAGTTCAGATACCCTGCATAACAATTCAGTGGTACACAAACTCAGGCCACTTTTTTATAACGTCAGCTCTGGAAACTGAGCTTGAGTCTGCTTACTCCTGCTTCTCGTGCTTCACTTTTGGTGCAGAATTTTCAAAGTGGCCTAACTAACCAATACTGGGGAACTGGAAGTCATAGAGCACAAAATTAGGTAAAACATCAGGCCATCATGGAAAGCCCTGCGTTTCATGGTTCTTAGGATGCTCTAGAGTTTTTGAACATTTTGTACAATTACTACTGCTCCTTCCTACCATTTTATAATAAGAAACGTGCAGCTCGAGCTGGTGTAACATTTTTAAAATGATCATGGGTTATACAAAAAATCTGTTTTGTATCTAACAGTGCCATATGTTTAATATTTTTCACATATTCAGACAAAATTACGCTCATCTTCTCCAGTGTTTACCTGAGAAAATTTAGTAATTATTGGAAATATGGCTCCCAGTGTGACTGTTCTTTACAGAGGAGGCACCTGCTTTGGAGGATGTTGCCACCCAAATTGTGTTGTGTGGTAGCAGCTTTGACAACTAAGAGCTGCATTTTTTGGAAGCGAGAGCTCTTGACACAAGTTCAGTTTCTGTACTATAATGGGGTTATATCTGCATAGTTAATCCCTGTACATATCGGTCAAAAAGTTGGCGTTTCAGCAGGAACTGGATAACGTTTGGTCTGTGTGTACAGCTGTCTACTCAGCAGGGCATTCTGGAAAACCTGCATTCGATCAGCACTTGTAGCCAATGGCTGCGAGTGCTAATCAGTGAATTCTAAGGGAGGGGAGTCCCACTGCCAAAATTCAATTACACAAACAAAAAAAAACTGCCTGTGCATACCCAGCTTAAGTGTCAGAAAGGCAAAAGTATATATTTAATAATGTTGTTTGGTTGTAAATAGCCGCAGACTAAAAATGTCTGTACTGAAAAAAACATGTCCAGAAAAAATTTCCACTTAAGTTTGTGTAGCCCAGGAAATGTGGAAGCAACTGGGAAAAACAGCAACTCAGCCACAAATTGGTAGGCCATGTAAAATGACAGAGTGGGGTCAGTGATTGCTGAAGCGCACAGTGTGCAGAAGTCACTAACTGTCTGCAGAGTCAATAGCTAAAGACCTCATAACTTCGTGTGGCCTTCAGATTAGCACAACAATGTGCAGATATCTTCATGGAATGGGTTTCCATAGCTGAGCAGCTGCATCCAAACCTTACATCACTAAGTGCAATGCAGTGGTGTAAAGCAAGCCACCACTGGACTCTAAAGCAGAGGAGATGTGTTCTCTGGAGTGATGACTCATGCTTCTCTGTCTGGCAATCGATGGACGTGTCTGGGTTTGGCAGTTGCCAGGAGAATGGTACTTTCCTGACTGCATTATGTCAAGTGTAAAGATTGGTGGAGGGCGGATTATGATGTGGCGTTGTGTTTCAGGGGTTGGCCCCTTCCTGTTCCAACACCAGTGCACCAGTACACAAAGCAAGGTCCATAAAGACATGGATTAGCAAGTTTGGAGTGGAACTTGACTGGTCTGCACAGAGTCCTGGCCTCAACCCAACAGAATACCTTTGGAATGAATTAGAGCGGCGATTGCAAGCCAGGTCTTCTCGTCTGACATCGGTGCCTGACCTCACAAACACTCTTTTGGAAGATTGGTCAAACATTCCCATAGACATACTCCTAAACCTTGTAGACAGTGTTCCCAGAAGAGTTGAAGCTGTTATAGCTGCTAAGGGTGGGCCAACTCAATATTGAATCCTACGGACTAGAGATGAGCGAATTATTCAAAAATTCGATTCGGCTGATTCGCCGAATTTGAGGAAGAAATTTGATTCGATGCGAATTAATTCGCTACGAATTTAACTTATTAAAAGGGTTTCTAGGCTTCAGAGAGCCTTTAAATTAGTGCAGAACACTGTACCTTTAATTTAAATGCCCTTGGAGATGAGGAAGGAGAAGGAGAAGGAGAAGGATGAGAAGAAGGAGAAGGAGAAGGAGAAGGATGAGAAGAAGGAGAAGGATGAGAAGAAGGAAAAGGATGAGAAGAAGGAGAAGGATGAGAAGAAGGAGAAGGAGAAGGATGAGAAGAAGGAGAAGGAGAAGGATGAGAAGATGGAGAAGGAGAAGGATGAGAAGAAGGAGAAGGAGAAGGATGAGAAGAAGGAGAAGGATGAGAAGAAGGAGAAGGAGAAGGATGAGAAGAAGGAGAAGGAGAAGGATGAGAAGAAGGAGAAGGAGAAGGATGAGAAGAAGGAGAAGGATGAGAAGAAGGAGAAGGATGAGAAGAAGGAGAAGGATGAGAAGAAGGATGAGAAGAAGGATGAGAAGAAGGAGAAGGGTGAGAAGAAGGATGAGAAGAAGGAGAAGGATGATAAAAAGAAGGATGAGAAGAAGGAGAAGGATGAGAAGAAGGAGAAGGATGAGAAGAAGGAGAAGGATGAGAAGAAGTATGAGAAGAAGGAGAAGGATGAGAAGAAGGAGAAGGATGAGAAGAAGGAGAAGGAGAAGGATGAGAAGATGGAGAAGGATGAGAAGAAGGAGAAGGAGAAGGATGAGAAGAAGGAGTTTCAACCGCTGTATGGAGGGAATGTCACAGAACTGTCAGAAATAGCCTATTTCTGACAGTTCTGTGACATTCACTCCATACAGCGGTTTCAACCGCTGTATGGAGGGAATGTCACAGAACTGTCAGAAATAGCCTATTTCTGACAGTTCTGGGACATTCCCTCCATACAGCAGTTGAAACATTGTATCTATTTGTTTCCATTTATGGAAACAAATAGATACAATGTTTCAACCGCTGTATGGAGGGAATGTCACAGAACTGTCAGAAATAGCGGAGCTCTGCAGATACACTTAGCGGAGCTCTGCAGATAGATACAGCGGTTGAAACATAGGCTATGTTTCAACCGCTGTATGGAGTGAATGTCACAGAACTGTCAGAAATAGGCTATTTCTGACAGTTCTCTGACATTCACTCCATACAGCGGTTGAAACATAGCCTATGTTTCAACCGCTGTATCTATCTGCAGAGCTCCGCTAAGTGTATCTGCAGAGCTCCGCTATTTCTGACAGTTCTGTGACATTCCCTCCATACAGCGGTTGAAACATTGTATCTATTTGTTTCCATTTATGGAAGAGGAAGAAGAAGAAGAAGAAGAAGTAGGATGAAAATAAGAAGAATTCCAAGCCGGCAAAAAGTGTATCTGCAGAGCTCCTCTATTCTGCAGATACACTTAGAGGAGCTCTGCAGATACACTTTTTGCCGGCTTGGAATTCTTCTTATTTTCATCCTACTTCTTCTTCTTCTTCTTCATCCTCATCCTCTTCTTCTTCTTCTGAGGATGAGGATGAAGAAGAAGAAGAAGAAGAAGTAGGATGAAAATAAGAATAATTTCAAACCGGCAAAAAGTGTATCTGCAGAGTTCCTCTATTTCTGACAGTTCTCTGACTTTCACATTTACAGCGGTTGAAACATTGTATCTGTTTCCGAATAAAAACATCTGTATCCTAAATGGAAACAAATAGATACAATGTTTCAACCGCTGTACATGTGAAGTAACTGTCAGAGAACTGTCAGAAATAGCGGAGCTCTCTGCAGGGACACTTTTGCCGGCTGATCGGGAAAAATCCGATTCGCGCACCCGAAGTAGGCTAATATTCGGATTTGACGCGAATCGAATTTTTCCTGAAATTCGAATCGAATTCCACTTCGCCTGGTTCGATTCGCTCATCTCTACTACGGACTAAGACAGGGATGCCATTATAGTTCATGTGTGTGTAAAGGCAGGCGTCCCAGTATTTTTGGTAATATAGTGTATGTAAAGCGCTGTGTAAATTGACAGTGCTATATATCTACCTCCAATAAATAAAATAAATATCAAGATAAATTTGCCAAGTGTAAGGATTGCAAAAACATCAAAATCAGTTTGCTCCAAAAAAAGGCAGCAACATTCTTACTTTTTTTCTTTTAAAAAAGTTCTTTGTTCTTCTAAAGCAACAGCACAACAGAAGCTGTTTTCATTCAGAGTCTCTCTTTAATTTACATTTTATGCAATTCCATTTGTATAGAGTGAGTAAGGAGGGTGAGTTGCTCTTCTGCCCCATTTAGGCATATATGTACATTTAACTTGAACACTGTAAAGAGAATATCAGATGAGCATAATGGTGTGTGTATAGGATGGGCAGAAGAAGGTGGAAAGCAGTTGTTCCAAATATGTTTAAAGTTTAAATGATAACAAAGCTTTTAAAGTGCAAATGTGGCCAGACAATGGATATTTATCAGTTATCTCAGCAGCTTAGCTTACAACCCCCCCCCCCCCCCAGAGCTCCTGCTCTATGTTTACAATAGATGTTAGAACATTTGAAGGCTGTCAAGTCACTGTTGGGAGGGGACAGAAGGGGGAGCTGAACAACAGAGAGAACTGCTTCAAGAATTTTGCTATGAACTTTTGGGATGTAGTATGTCCTCCTCCCCGATCACCCCCTCATGACTTTACTATTGAGATCAATAGCACAATTATTAGTCCCTCCACACACTCTAGGGTGCTAGGTATAATCCTAGACTCTGACCTCTGCTTTGAGCCCCACATCCAATCAATGGCTAAATCTTGCCACTTTAACCTCTGTAACATTTCCAGAATTCACTTGTTCTTAATGTGACAGTGTGGCGATCTGTCACCCTGGATTCTCAACAAGGCAGGTTGAGGGGCTCCAGGGTAAATGTTTGATATGGAGGAAAGTGGCTTTTCACTTTCCTCCTTTGTTTGTAAGGTCTGTTTTGGGATCTGGAGCCTGGAGATTTCAAAGAGATCTGGGAGGGATGAAATCTCCAATCCTGGGACCAGGTTTTGGGAATGGCCATGAGACTGATTGCACAGGTGTGTGCAGGCCTTTAGATAGAGTCAGGACCAGAGTTCTAGGCTCCACCCCGGCAGCTAGGAGTCAGCAGGGCTCCACCCCGGCAGCTAGGAGTCAGCAGGGCTCCACCCCGGCAGATAGGAGTCAGGAGGGCTCCACTTGGAAGACAGGAGGTCACTGCCTGGAAGTCAGGTGGGCTTCACCTAGGGGAGGTGGAAGCCAGACTAGCTGTGTGCTAGGGGCTATAATTTGGGAAGAGTCTGCAGGAGACAGACATTGAACTGTGTGTGTTCCACCCCTCACCTCACCCCCACTATCTCCGCCCGCATCACTCACCTCCTAAATGACATCTCAGACTGGATGTCGCTACATTTCCTCAAGATTAACCTCTCCAAAACCGAGCTTCTCGTCTTTCCCCCTGCCCACACCCCCCCCCCCATCCTATCCATCATCACCAACAACTCCACTATCACTTCCGCCCCGCAAGCCAAAGTCCTTGGCGTCATTCTTGACGCGAACCTCTCCCTCCAACCGCATGTCAAATCACTCACAAACACATGCAGGCTCCATCTTCGCAACATTGCCAAGATCCGCTCCTTCCTCACCCCAGACACCACCAAACTTCTAGTACACTCCCTCATCATCTCACGCCTTGACTACTGCAACTCCCTCCTCACTGGCCTACCCAAGTGCAGGCTCTCCCCGCTCCAGACCATCCTGAACTCAGCTGCCAGACTCATCCACCTTACCACCCGCTCCACCTCTGCCACCCCCCTCTGCCTCTCCCTCCACTGGCTCCCGATTGCCCAACGCATCAAATTTAAACTCCTTACCCTGACCTACAAAGCCGTTCACAACACTGCCCCTGACTACCTCACCAATCTGATCACCAGGTACCACCCTACCCGTACCCTTCGCTCCTCACAGGACCTCCTTCTATCCTGCTCCCTGGTCTCCTCCTCCCATGCACGACTGCAGGACTTCTCCAGGTCCTCCCCCATCCTCTGGAACTCACTGCCCCAATCCATCAGACTGTCGCCTTCTCTATTCACATTCAGGCGCTCCCTCAAAACCCATCTCTTCAGGGAAGCCTACCCCACCCTCACCTAACGGCCATCCTCCCTCATTCCTCCTACCACTTCATCCCCCCCAGCCACTTCCTACTGTACCTTTACCCCCTCCCTCCTAGATTGTAAGCTCGTAAGAGTAGGGCCCTCTTACCCCTCGTATGCTGTCTGTCTTTGTTGTACTGTGCCATGTATTGTCCCCCCCTATTGTACAGCGCTGAGCAAACCCTTTGGCGCTATATAAACTCGTAGTAATAATAATAATAATAATAATAGTGTGTAAGCCAGGAGGCTGAATCTTTGTTTTGTTGGTGGATACCCCTGCGTGGGAAGCATTATGTTTGAACTTTCATTTAAATAAAAGTGGGCTAAAAAGGCCCTGAAAAAGAAAGCGAGTAGCTGTTTGCGTTTGAAAGCTCTACCACATTGAAGCGAGTTCCCACATTAACTAATGACACCAAAAAACAACTTAACTCCCTGGTTATCTCCCGCCTTGACTACTGTAACTCCATTCTTGCTGGCCTACTTTAACACAGGCTATCCTCCCTGCAGTCTATCATGAATGCTGCTAGACATATATACAGTTGTGTTCACAATAATAGCAGTGTGTTGAAAAAAGTGAAAAAAGCTATTAGAAGGATTTTGAGCTTTAATTTCCATACACACAAATGCATTGGGAACAAAATAATATAAGTGGTGAAGCGCTCAACTTAACCTCTTGCCGTCCGCCTGCTGTTTATAAACGGCAGGGCGGTGGCAGTCCAAGGTCGGGTTGCCGTTCCTAAACGGCACCCGCCTTTTCTAGCTGTGCGCGCTCCCTAGGAGCGCGCACCACCGCGATCCGGTGTCCGCTGTGTCCTCCGGACACAGTGAAACACCGATCGTCGGACGGGACCTCTGTACGAGGTCCCGGTCATGTGATCACTGATTGGCGAATCAGTGATCACATGCAAAGTAGTAAGCAAGATGTCACTTGTGACATCATTGTTTACTATGTGTGAAATCTGTGAATGATCACAGAGGTCACATGGTACAAGGCTATTCACAACAGCCTTGTACCATGTGACAAGCTGTGACCAATCACAGCTCACTCAGTATTTCTCAATGACTGCAAGAATGCAGACAGAGAGAAAGAGAAATGATTGCTTTTACATCCTATATGGGTGTAAAAGCAATCAGTGTAAAAAAAAAAAAAAAAATCTTCATCACCCCCCACAAGTAGTACAGTCTCACCATGGTGACACTGTACTGCTAGGGTGACAGTATGTAAAAATAAAAAATAAAAATAAAAAATAATATAAAAAAAAATAAAATAAAAATGTAAAAAAAAATGTTTAAAAATTATAATGTTTGGTTATAAACTAATTTTGATTTTTTTTTTTTTACTAAAAAAATAACGGAATAAATTTTGGCCAAGATTTAGGATGAAATATTATTTATTTGCAAAATTTTATTAAAAAAAACACTTTTTTTCAAAATTTTTGGACTTTTTCATTTACATAGTAAAAAAAATAAAAATCCCAGCGGTGAATAAATACCACCAAAATAAAGCTTTATCTGTCTCAAAAAAATGGTAAAAAATTCATATGGGTACAGTATTGCATGACCGCGCAATTGTCATTCAAAGTGTGATAGCGCTGAAAGCTGAAAATTGCCCTGGACAGGAAGGGGGTAAAAGTGTCCGGACAGGAAGTGGTTAAATACTCAAAAACTAGTGCAATATCCCCATATATAAATATTAAATACCTAGTGATATAATAATACACAAATGATACCTCTTAGGCTATGCAGATATACAAATAATACTAATAAATAATAATGAATAGAAAACTAGTGCAATATCCTCATATATAATATATATCCCTGGTGATATAGTGATAACTAATATCTCTTAAACTGTGCAAAAAAGTGATACTGAAATGCAATTGATTATATCAATTTAAAATAAAATATTAATTAAAATAGTGATGCCACACTGTGCAAAAATTATAACAAAGTGTTCAAATATTGCCACTCCATGCTGAAATAGTGCTCTTCGTGGCATCACTATTTTAATTAATGTTTTATTTTAAATTGATATAATCAATTGCATTTCAGTATCACTTTTTTGCACAGTTTAAAAGTTATTAGTTATCACTATATCACCAGGGATATATATTATATATGAGGATATTGCACTAGTTTTCTATTCATTATTATTTATTAGTATTATTTGTATATCTGCATAGCCTAAGAGGTATCATTTGTGTATTATTATATCACTAGGGATTTCATATTTATATATGGGGATATTGCACTAGTTTTTGAGTATTTAAGTTGAGCGCTTCACCACTTATATTATTTTGTTTCACTTATCTTGTGGTATATAGAATAGGTGATAGCAGCTAACTCACTAGGTTCTGTGGAGCGCAGGGGGATTTCTGTATTTTTTATTAATGCATTGGGAACACTACACATTCTATTCCAAATTAAAACATGAAGAAAAATATATCAAATTTGTGTTGTTCCTCTAAAAAAATGAAGAAAAGTGAATATTAGACTGTTCAAAAAAATAGCAGTATTTGTTTTCTTCTTTACAAACTCAAAATTCACAATTAGAGATGAGCGAATTATTAAAAAATTCGATTCAGCTGATTCGCCGAATTTGCGGGAGAAATTCGATTCGATGCGAATTTATTCGCTGCGAATTTAACTAATTAAAAGGGTTTCTAGGCTTCAGAGAGCCTTTATATTAGTGCAGAACACTGTACCTTTAATTTAAATGCCCTTGGAGTCTGCTGGGGAAGAGAAATAATACTGTCAGTCAGTATGACATGCAGATGAGTGCCGTCGATCTTAGAATCACCGCACACTTCACTCATTTGGGCAGTCACGGGCACGACGAAGAAGAAGAAGAAGAAGAAGAATGAAAAGAAGAAGAAGAAGAATGAAAAGAAGAAGAAGAAGAATGAAAAGAAGAATGAGAAGAATGAAAAGAAGAAGAAGAATGAAAAGAAGAATGAAAAGAAGAAGAAGAATGAAAAGAAGAAGAATGAAAAGAAGAAGAAGAATGAAAAGAAGAAGAATGAAAAGAAGAATGAAAAGAAGAATGAGAAGAATGAAAAGAAGAAGAAGAATGAAAAGAAGAAAGAGAAGAAGAATGAAAAGAAGAATGAAAAGAAGAATGAAAAGAAGAAGAAGAATGAAAAGAAGAAGAAGAATGAAAAGAAGAATGAAAAGAAGAAGAAGAATGAAAAGAAGAAGAAGAAGAATGAAAAGAAGAATGAAAAGAAGAATGAACTATATTACTATATCAGTCTCTAATGGATGCTGGAGAGTTAAACCCCCTAACACCTGCTGTGCCCATTATGAGGGGTTCCCACCATCCCTGTGCTGAGGTTCTGGGTATGCACACCTGCTGTGCCCATTATGAGGGGTTCCCACCATCCCTGTGCTGAGGTTCCAGGTCTGCACACCTGCTGCGCCCATTATGAGAAGTTCCCACCATCCCTGTGCTGAGTTCCTGGGTCTGTACACCTGCTCTGCCCATTAGGAGGAGTTCCCACCATCCCTGTGCTAAATTCCTGGGTCTGTACACCTGCTGTTCCCATTATGAGGGGTTTCTACCATCCCTGTGCTGAGGTCCCAGGTCTGCACACCTGCTGCGCCCATTACTAGGGATTCCCACCATCCCTGTGCTGAGGTTCTGGGTATGCACACCTGCTGTGCCCATTATGAGGGGTTCCCACCATCCCTGTGCTGAGGTTCCAGGTCTGCACACCTGCTGCGCCCATTATGAGAAGTTCCCACCATCCCTATGCTGAGTTCCTGGGTCTGTACACCTGCTCTGCCCATTAGGAGGAGTTCCCACCATCCCTGTGCTAAATTCCTGGGTCTGTACACCTGCTGTTCCCATTATGAGGGGTTTCTACCATCCCTGTGCTGAGGTCCCAGGTCTGCACACCTACTGCGCCCATTACTAGGGGTTCCCACCATCCCTGTGCTGAGGTTCTGGGTATGCACACCTGCTGTGCCCATTATGAGGGGTTCCCACCATCCCTGTGCTGAGGTTCCAGGTCTGCACACCTGCTGCGCCCATTATGAGAAGTTCCCACCATCCCTGTGCTGAGTTCCTGGGTCTGTACACCTGCTCTGCCCATTAGGAGGAGTTCCCACCATCCCTGTGCTAAATTCCTGGGTCTGTACACCTGCTGTTCCCATTATGAGGGGTTTCTACCATCCCTGTGCTGAGGTCCCAGGTCTGCACACCTGCTGCGCCCATTACTAGGGGTTCCCACATCCCTGTGCTGAGGTTCTGGGTATGCACACCTGCTGTGCCCATTATGAGGGGTTCCTACCATCCATGTGCTGAGATTCCGGGTCCGCCCACCTGCTTTACCCATTATTAGGGGTTCCCACCATCCCTGTGTTGAATTCCTGGGTCTGTATGTACACCTGCTGTGTCCATTGTGAGGGATTCCCACCATTCCTGCACTGAGTACCTGAGTCTGTACACCTGCCAAAAGAAAGTTTCAGGATTTTGAAGGAGCAAAATACAGTAATACTGGAACAAAAATGAGCTGCGTGGTGGAGTTGCCAGAAGAAGAAGAAGAAGAAGAAAAGAAGAATGAGAAGAATGAAAAGAAGAATGAAAAGAAGAAGAAGAATGAAAAGAAGAAGAAGAAGAATGAAAAGAAGAATGAAAAGAAGAAGAAGCAGAATGAAAAGAAGAATGAGAAGAATGAAAAGAAGAAGAAGAAGAATGAAAAGAAGAATGAAAAGAAGAAGAAGAATGAAAAGAAGAATGAGAAGAATGAAAAGAAGAATGAAACGAAGAAGTAGAATGAAAAGAAGAATGAGAAGAAGAATGAAAAGAAGAATGAGAAGAAGAATGAGAAGAATGAAAAGAAGAATGAGAAGAATGAGAAGAATGAAAAGAAGAATGAGAAGAATGAAAAGAAGAAGAAGAAGAATGAAAAGAAGAAGAATGAAAAGAAGAATGAAAAGAAGAATGAAAAGAAGAAGAAGAGGAATGAAAAGAAGAAGAAGAAGAATGAAAAGAAGAATGAAAAGAAGAATGAGAAGAATGAAAAGAAGAAGAAGAAGAATGAAAAGAAGAATGAAAAGAAGAAGAAGAAGAATGAAAAGAAGAATGAGAAGAATGAAAAGAAGAAGAAGAAGAATGAAAAGAAGAATGAAAAGAAGAAGAAGAATGAAAAGAAGAAGAAGAAGAATGAGAAGAATGAAAAGAAGAATGAGAAGAAGAAGAAGAATGAAAAGAAGAATGAGAAGAAGAATGAAAAGAAGAATGAGAAGAAGAATGAGAAGAATGAAAAGATGAATGAGAAGAATGAGAAGAATGAAAAGAAGAATGAAAAGAAGAAGAATGAAAAGAAGAAGAAGAAGAATGAATAGAAGAATGAAAAGAAGAAGAATGAAAAGAAGAAGAAGAAGAATGAAAAGCAGAAGAAGAAGAATGAAAAGAAGAATGAGAAGAATGAAAAGAAGAAGAAGAAGAATGAAAAGAAGAATGAAAAGAAGAAGAAGAAGAATGAAAAGAAGAAGAAGCAGAATGAAAAGAAGAATGAGAAGAATGAAAAGAAGAAGAAGAATGAAAAGAAGAATGAAAAGAAGAAGAAGAATGAAAAGAAGAAGAAGAAAAATGAAAAGAAGAATGAAAAGAAGAATGAAAAGAAGAAGAAGAATGAAAAGAAGAATGAGAAGAAGAATGAAAAGAAGAATGAGAAGAAGAATGAGAAGAATGAAAAGAAGAATGAGAAGAATGAAAAGAAGAATGAAAAGAAGAAGAAGAAGAATGAAAAGAAGAATGAAAAGAAGAAGAAGAAGAATGAAAAGAAGAAGAAGAAGAATGAAAAGAAGAAGAATGAAAAGAAGAAGAAGAAGAATGAAAAGAAGAATGAAAAGAAGAATGAGAAGAATGAAAAGAAGAAGAAGAAGAATGAAAAGAAGAATGAAAAGAAGAAGAAGAAGAATGAAAAGAAGAATGAAAAGAAGAAGAAGAAGAATGAAAAGAAGAATGAAAAGAAGAAGAAGAAGAAGAATGAAAAGAAGAAGAAGAAGAAGAATGAAAAGAAGAATGAAAAGAAGAAGAAGAATGAAAAGAAGAAGAAGAAGAATGAAAATAAGAAGAAGAAGAATGAAAAGAAGAATGAGAAGAATGAAAAGAAGAAGAAGAAGAATGAAAAGAAGAAGAAGAAGAATGAAAAGAAGAAGAAGAATGAAAAGAAGAATGAAAAGAAGAAGAAGAAGAATGAAAAGAAGAAGAAGAAGAATGAAAAGAAGAATGAGAAGAATGAAAAGAAGAATGAAAAGAAGAAGAAGAAGAATGAAAAGAAGAATGAGAAGAAGAATGAAAAGAAGAATGAAAAGAAGAATGAGAATAATGAAAAGAAGAATGAAAAGAAGAAGTATTCCAGTACAGCAAAAAGTGTATCTGCAGAGAGCTCCGCTATTTCTGACAGTTCTCTGACAGTTCCTTCACATTTACAGCGGTTGAAACATTGTATCTGTTTCTGAATAAAAACATCTGTATCCTAAATGGAAACAAATAGATACAATGTTTCAACTGCTGTAAATGTGAAGGAACTGTCAGAGAACTGTCAGAAATAGCGGAGCTCTGTGCAGGGACACTTTTTGCCGGCTGATCGGGAAAAATCCGATTCGCGCACCCGAAGTTGGCTAATATTCGGATTCGGCGCGAATCGAATTTTTCCTGAAATTAGAAACGAATTCCACTTCGCCTGGTTCGATTCGCTCATCTCTATTCACAATATAAACTGAAAAATGTGTTAAGATCTTGCTTTCCTTTGAATCACTTAATTAATATTTAGTTGTATAAGCACTGTTTCTGAGAACTGCTGTACAACTGTGTTGCATGGAGTCAACCAACTTCTGGCACCTGTGAACAGATATTCCAGCCCAGGATGATTGGACTACATTCCACAGTTCTTCTCTATTTCTTGAAAATGTATATTATATAGGGCGCTCTTGTTGGAGCCCAACCTCTGTAGCTGTAAGATAAAGGTGCCAGATGGATATCAGGGATGGATGGATGGAAGAAGTAACACTGAGGCAGCTCTTCTTAGAGTGGAAGCAAGGCTCTAATGCAGTAACAAGAAAAAGAGAGGAAGGCACCTCTAAGTGCAGTATTAACAATTAGTAGACAATGGAAAATTTGCACTTACAAGATAAACGGTTAAAAAGACTCATCGTGTGGTAATTGGATCCAGGTGGGACATCCAGCCGTCCAGCAGCAAGCTATGCCTATAGGATCAGGACGTAGAGTCCAGGATGTGCCTGTGCCTCAAAAATTAAGCTTGGAGAGCAGAGTCAGATGTAGCAGGTGAAAGGGGCGGTAATGCATTTCGGAGCATGCTCAATAGGCTCCTTCTTCAGACCTGAGCCCCAGGTTTCTTGGTTTTGCCTCAGAAACTGCATTTTTGATGTCACCTCACAAGTTTTCTATTGGATTAAGATCTGGGGATTGGGCTGGCCACTCCATAACATCAATCTTGTTGGTCTGGAACCAAGATGTTGCACATTTACCGGTGTGTTTGGGGTCGTTGTCTTGTTGGAACAACATTTCAAGGGCATTTCCTCTTCAGCATAAGGCAGCATGACCTCTTCAATTATTCTGATGTATTCAAACTGATCCATGATCCCTGGCATGCGATAAATAGGCCCAACACCGTAGTATGAGAAACATCCCCATATCATGATGCTTGCGCAACCATGCTTCACTGTCTTCACAGTGTACTGTGGCTTGAATTCAGTGTTTGGGGGTCATCTGACAAACTGTCTCTCGCCATTAGACCAAAAAGAACAATCTTACTTTCATCAGTCCACAAAATGTTGTGCCATTTCTCTTTAGGCCAGTCAATGTGCTCTTTGGCAAATTGTAACCTCTTCAGCACGTCTTTTTTTCACTAGTGGGACTTTGTGGGGGCTCCTTGCAGATAGCTTGGCTTCACATAGGCGTCTTCTAATTGTAACAGTACTCACAGGTAACTTTAGACCTTCTTTGATCTTCCTGGAGCTGAATGTTGGCTGAGTCCTTGCCATTTTGGCTATTCTTCTATCCATTAGAATGGTAGTTTTTCACTTTCTTCCACGTCTTTCAGGTTTTGGTTGCCATTTTAAAGCATTTGCGATCATTTTAGCCGAGCAGCCTATCATTTTCTTCTTTATATGTGTTCCCCTCTCCAATCAATTTTTTAATCAAGGTACGCTGTTCTTCTGAACAATGTCTGGAACGACCCATTTTCCTCAGAATTTCAGAGAGAAATGCACTGTAACCAGCATGTACAACATTTGCTGCCTTCCTTCTTTAAATAAGGGCAATAATTGCCACCTGTTTTTCAAAGAATGAATGACCTCACTAATAGAACTCCACACTGCTATTATTTTGAACATGCCCCTTTCAATGAGTGATTCAATGACACAGAATCAGCAGCATGCATGTCATGACTGTTGGGTCTGTTGGATTTCTATTACTCTACTGCACCTGCTAGTAAATTATTTGCCATGTAGAAATATCATTTCTTCCAAAAACAGTGATTGATCAGGTTAGTGATGTCTGACTGCTATTATTTTGAACACAACTGTACCTTACCAATTGATCAATGGCTGCTGCCCCTCTCTGCCAATCCCTTCACTGACTTCCACTAGCCCAGTGTAGAAAATTCAAAAAACTAACCACAACATACAAAGCAATCCATAACACTGCCCCCAGCTACATTACCTCATCTCAAGATATTGTCCAAATCATCCACTACGCTTCTCCCAAGACATCTTG
The DNA here is from genome assembly GCF_062004578.1 of Staurois parvus. Classification (NCBI taxonomy): domain Eukaryota; kingdom Metazoa; phylum Chordata; class Amphibia; order Anura; family Ranidae; genus Staurois; species Staurois parvus. The sequence continues at coordinate 15,217,417 of NW_028317802.1, forward strand.
CTCTCCAGCTCTTTCATCACCTCCTCCCATGCTCACCTCTGTACTTCTCCAGAACCATCCCCATCCTCTGGAACTTCCTACCCTAGTATGTCCGGTTAGCTCCTACCCTGTCCACCTTTAGGCAATCCTTGAAAAATCATTTATTCAGGGAAGTCTACCCCACCTCCACCTAAAAAGTGTACTCCTCCCTCCCTTTAGATTAGTTCTATGAGCAGGGCCCTTCTATTCTGTATTGAACTATATTGTTATTGTACTCTCTCCCTTTATATTGTAAAGTGCTGCACAAACTGCTGGCGCTATATAAATCCTTTATTATAATAATAATATTAAAAAATTGCTCTTTAGTGCCTGTAGCTACAACAGTTAGTGAGGATTTGTTTTAGAGTTCCCTTACAGCTTTTAAAAAATATTTAAATATTTAAATGTAAATAGCCACACCACAGTTATACTTTAAGGATCACATGGATTAGGATATGGTATAGTTTTTTTCTGTTGTTTTTTTTAAAGGAAAATAATTCTAAAAAAGACCCTCTATATGCGCTAACCTGCAGTAAAATATATTTGATTTAACTTTTGAGTTCAGTTGTCTGTGTAGCTATTGTCAAGTCAACAAGTCATCATATTCTCCTGGGTCTAAGGCAATATGACACTTGCACATAAAAGGAAAACATTTTAAACTGAATAAATAGACTTCGAATTATTGATGTGAGCCTTTTCTCATAAAAGGGACTTATTTTTGGACTGGATAAAGGAAGAAAATAAAACCTCATAATGTCAAGATTAAATAAATTGTTAGGTGAATTGTTGGGTTAAAATACAAAACTCTTTTTCATTGAGACAGTAAGGATTTGTAGAATATGGGTTGTTTATGTTATAGTACATGGCATTAGGAATAAACATTTTAGGAAGATATTTATCTGCAATTTGGTGATAAGTGTCAAGATAAAAGAATGGGGAGAACTGAGACCATTTTTAATCTACATACAGTACATCACTATGACTATCTCATGTACATAATAAACACACATACTTAAACAGTTAATGGATACAGTATTACATGGTGTTATTTCTTTGTCTGAGAACCAAGTCATCTAAGTTAAAAAGTATCTTAATATTGTAAAAAAAATGGACTGGAATATAAATTTATTAACAGTGTGACAATGTGTGATTTTAACACTACGGTCTAATTAGAGTAATTAGATATGCAATTCAAAATTGGGGGCTGTTTTAAATTTTTTTTAATACAAACAAGCAGAACTTGGAACAGAACAGCAGTTTATCAAATATCTCATTGCGTCATGAGCACTTTCCTAGTTTCAGATATAACACTCCTATTTCTTCTGTACTGAAATGTATTGTAATTGTACTGTCTCCTTTATATTGTAAAGTGATGCTCAAACTGTTGGCATTATATAAATCCTGTATAATAATAACACTCTGAAAAGTGGCCGTAAACTGAAATTAAGCTTTCAATTCCACTAGTGCCCAGATTATAGTCATTGATGTTTTTACATAATATTAACAAACAGTAAAACACCTTTAAAACAAACTACTTCTTTATCTGCATGTATTGTGAAGTAATTCATCCTCAGAGATCAAAACAAAGACCCTAACCTTGGGTTTCAGTCAGTTTTTACAGCTTAGAAAGACCTGCTGTTTGCTAACATTAAAAGGCTGGCTGGCAATGGAACTGGATAAATAAATAAACAGGATGTTTTCTTGCATGTGATTGGATAAATGGAGTCAACACAACCGTAATTGCAAACATGCTGGGAACATTACCTAGAATTCTTAAAGAATGTGAAAACAACATGATTCGCTGGTTGGTAGAAAGTTTCAAGCTACACATACATGCCCCATTCTGAGCAATGGTGTTTCTGTACACCAACTCAGACTTACCACCAGTTTCCTAACCTGCAACCTGGTACTAATTTATTTTAAATTTGCCATTCGCCATAGCATCAGTGGAGAGGAATAAGAACTATCTGAATATGTCACATACAGGTGTAAGCCATAATCATCACAATTATGACAAATCACGGCTTGAACTATCTTGCTTTGCATGTAATGAGTCTATCCCATATATTAGTTTCACTTTTTAAGTTGCATTACTGAAATAAACTTTTGCATGATATTCTAATTTTCGAGTTTCACCTGTATGTTGGATTTAGTAACAAAACTGTTGCCATGCTTTTCTGAATTAGGTGCAGGGCATTTTACTTGGACCATGCTGCCAGAAAAAATGCTTTATTGAACCCCCACATTGTTCCCAATAAGTGTACTTCAACCACATCTAAAAGTTTTATCTCATTTATTTAGGGCTTTAATAATAAAGTCAGTATATTCATAAAACAGTGAATGTGACAGCACCAAACCTTTACTGTGTGTTTATCACCCTGGTGTATGTGTATTAAAAGAAAGTGATTGATTCACCTGCAGTAAATGTTTGGTATAAAGAAAAAGGAAATATGAAAACCTGTGCTCCTATTGTTGGAATACAAAACATGCATTTGTCCCACTCCCATTAGAGTGTCTCCTACCCTGAAGACACCCTATTGAGGGAATGCATCGAGCGGAGTCAATCTTGTGACATCGTCGCATACTCCGGCAACTGGTCTTCCTGGCGAGGTTTGAATCCTGTACTCGTACTGCTGATATTTAACTTTTGTATTTTAAGTGGATCTAGTTTTTTTATTAAACTGTGGTTCAAGTTTTATTGCACTGAAGGAAGTCTTCTCCTGTCTCTCATTCTAACAGGACATCTCCAGTTGTGCGGGAGTGAAGTGCTGGGTTCCCGATCTACACTATGTTATGACAGTGCTCTGAGTCTGTTGGTGGAATCCACACAAACACACATGCTTTGTTGATCTCCTGCTTGTGAGACCCGTGCTGTTGGTAAGCTGCTTTATATTGCATATGAGTACTGGAGCACTGTTTTCATCAACTTCTTTGCACAGAGAGCACTTTATGTTACATCTGAAGCTGTAGGAATTTTAATCATGTGACTACTGGATTGGACTATATTATTGCATGTATTTTCTGATTTGCAATGGTTATTATATTATAGGTCCTAGGAGCAAAGCTAAATTTAGGACAGCAAAATCCTAATTAACAAGAATTTAACTACAGGTTAGTCTAATTATTCATTAAACAGGTATCCAGTAGACAGTTGATTATAATAGGGCATTACTTAACAAAGGAAACCCCTTCCCATTTTATGCTGTCAGCAATGGCACCACATGGAAGAGTAATGGCACAAGGCCTAAGAAAGAAAATAAGTTGAAGGCTACAAGAAGATCAGTAAAGCTTTACTTATCAGTCAGGATACTGTAGCAAAAGTGATACAAACATTCAACAAAGATGGAACTGCAACCATCTCACAGAGATTGTACTCATTTATGCTGTGCACACTATATATATATATATATATATATATATATATATATATATATATATATATATACATATACATACACTGTAGCACTTTTTGGTTTATTCATGTTTGGTGATTGTCAAATTCACTTCTTTAGAAATAAGTCCCTTAATTTACTGTATATCAGCTTCCTTGCTATCACTTTTAACCTGTTTATTTATCATTTTGGGTGCTCATTGATTAATTTTTCCAATAAATGCTTAATAATTTATGTGTTAAGTGTTTTGCCTATCTCATCTAAAGATAAAACAATATAATTTAGCAAAATAATGTACATTGCCTGCCCATTACTTGAATCTTACATTAAAAATACATCCACATTTTATAGTTCTCACTGCCTTTTCTCTGGCCATGAAATGAGCCATTTATGATTATAACAGCACATTTAGGACTAAAAGATTGATATGGCTATAATTTCATCATAACCTTTGTGCCACGGCATTAAATATCAGACAGGCTTAGGTGAAGACATTTCATTTTGCTGATATGCTGTATTTTGACAGCTTAAATCTTCTTCTGTCTGAAAGCAAACCAGCTGTAGAAATGATGGCAGAACTTTCAAAGATCCAGAAATTACATTTCTAACAATTTTATTTGATTGAAAGTATTTTAATGTAAATTATATACTAATTTTTTTAATAACTATTTTTTACATGACTCATATTTTTAATGCAAGTTATTATAATAAATGTTTATGAATAGAGTTTATTGCTTTTCTTGTTCCATATGCTTGTGTAGGATCTTAAAGTGAAAGATATGGAGTCTGCCATTGTTGATAACCTACTGAGAAAGCTAGTTACCTTGCTGTTATGCAAACCCTCTAGTTTCTAGAGCCACTTACTTGGGACAAATTTGCAGATCAGGAAAGTCTGAAGTTCTCACCCTTATACTTGTGTCACCTCACATACTCAAAGCACTGAACCTCAGCATTGGCTGCGTCCATGTTTTTCTCATAAATATTTTCTACCTTAGTGGCATGGTCCACTTATTTTTGTTTCTTTGTCAAAAAGAACATCTTCAATGAAACTTTGGAACATGCACCGATGTCTTCTACAAACATTCAATAGACACTAGACTATTAAAGCTGTTCTTCAACAACACCCTCTGGTCAGGTTCTGGTGCCAGTTCGCTACAGAGAATCCAAAATAAAACTTAAAAATGTAAAAAACAGTGTTGCATGATTTGCACAAAAAAATAAATAAAAAATATATATACAATATATTGCCAAAAGTATTGGGACACCCCTCCAAATCATTGGATTCAGGTTCTAATCACCTCCATGGCCACAGGTGTATAAAATCAAGCACCTAGGCATGCAGATGGCTCTACAAACATTTTTGAAAGAACTGGTTGCTCTCAGGAGCTCAGTGAATTCAAGCCTGCTATTGTAATAGGTCGCCACCTGTGCAATAAGTCCATCCGTGAAATTAGTGGTATTATAACAAAGTGGAAACAACTGGGAACAGCAGCAACTCAGCCATGAAGTAGTAGGCCACGTAAAATGATAGAGTGGAGTCAATGCATGTTGAAGTGCACAGTGCGCAGAAGCCGCCAACTGTCTGCAGAGTCATTAGCTAAAGACCTCAAAACTTCATGTGACCTTCAGATTAGCAAAACAGTGCATAGAGAGCTTCATGGAATCGGTTTCCATGGCCAAGCAGCTGTATCCAAGCCTTACATCACCAACTGCAATGCAAAGCGTCAGATGCAGTGGTGTAAAGCATTGGAGTCTGCAGAGTCAATAGCTAAAGACCTCCAAACTTCATGTGGCCTTCAGATTAGCACAACAATGTGCAGATATCTTCATGGAATGGGTTTCCATAGGTGTGCAGCTGCATCCAAACCTTACATCACTAAGTGTAATGCAGTGGTGTAAAGCAAGCCACCACTAGACTCTAGAGCAGAGGAGACGTTTTCTTTGGAGTGATGAATCATGCTTCTCTGTCTGGCAATTCGATGGACGTGTCTGGGTTTTGCAGTTGCCAGGAGAACAGTACTTGCCTGACAGCATTGTGCCAAGTGTAAAGTTTAGTGGGGGGGGGGGTTATGGTGTGGGGTTGTGTTTCAGGGGTTGGGCTTGGCTCCTTAGTTCCAGTGAAAGGAAATCTTAAGACATCAGCATACCAAGACATTTTGGACAATTTCATGCTCCCAACTTTGTGGGAACAGTTTTGGGGATGGCCCCTTCCTGTTCCAACATGACTGCGCATCAGTGCACAAAGCAAAATCCATAAAGACATGTATGAGAGAGCAAGTTTGGGGTGGAGCAACTTGACTGGCTTGCATAGAGTCCTAACCCAATAGAACACCTTTGGGATGAATTAGAGCGGAGATTGCGAGCCAGGCCTTCCCGTCCAACATCAGTGCCTGACCTCACAAATGCGCTTTTAGAAGAATGGTCGAGCATCCCCATAGACATATTTCTAAACCTTGTGGACAGACTTCCCAGAAGAGTTGAAGCTGTTATAGCTCAATATTGAACCCTACAGACTAAGACTGGGATGCCATTAAAGTTTGTGTACATGTGAAGGCAGGTGTCCCAATACCCAATACTTTTGGCAATATAGTGTGTGTGTGTGTGTATATATATATATATATATATATATATATATATATTTATATATATATATATTTATTATTGCTGTATGTATCCATGTATCTTCCGAGAAAATCTCCCCAATTTTTGTCTATTTGATGGTGTCAAAAGGGATTAGAACATCTTGAAGGGGAACAAGAAACAACAAAAAATATCTAGTATAGCAGGGAAAGGCTAGAAACTCAAGATTCTTATTTTTTTGCTGCCTGTGTCAGATTTTCCCTCACTTCCTTTCCAGGTAATGGTTGTCAGAAGGAACAGCATGAAATCTTCTCTGTATAGACACAGAATTTAATATCTGAGAGAAAAATCTCATCAAGTGGAACAAAGACCACTTAAAACATAACAGAACTTCATAAACTTTCCCATGCTGTCCAAAACTAAAAATAACAAAACAGCTTTTTCACTTTATGTGAACTGTATTAAATACATAGTAAAGCTAATTAATGTAAGGTAAATACAGTAGTTTATATACACCAGTGACATTTCATTTTAATTTATATAACAAGGTGTTTAATTGATTTTTCAATGTTTCAAAGTTTTTGAACACTTTAGCCTGTGGTATTTAATCTGTTACTTTAACATGTTTTAGCAATGCTTGACAAGCCAAAAAGTGAATATAATCCAGCAACATGTGACTCATAATACTATCAGGCATAATAAATCAAGAAAATTAATGTTTATCTGAGCTACATGGCAGAAACATGTTCGTGTTCAAATCCTTAGGGACTCCCAACAGCCACAAAATGATGAATGCATGTTGTGTCTCCATGTGAAAATGGGAAAATATGATCGATGGTAACATAGCTAAAGATAGAAAATCTTAACAAAAAATAATGTCAATGAGTTATTGTTGCATCCATAGCGATCAGTTATGGAAAAATGATTTAGCATCTTTACCTGGCAATGTGACAAAGTACCTGGGTGTGTTGTCAGACTTATATCTCATAAGCCTGGTTCACAGAATCTTTGGCACTTTAAACTTTGGCCATCATTTACATAAACCCTAATACATAACCCCCCATTTCTGCTAAGTATCAAAAGAAATGTATTGTTAAAAGTATTTTACTATTTTATGTTATGTTAGCAGCATTTTAACACGTTTGCCTTGTAGACAATTTTTCCAATGGCGATTGCATCTGGAGTTTCCTTACTATATATAGGGGTTGAGTTACTAAAACTGGAGAGTGCAAAATCTGGTGCAGCTGTGCATGGTAGCTAATCAGCTTCTAACTTCAGCTTGCTCAATTAAGCTTCAATGAAAAAAACAACTGGAAGCTTATTGGTTTCTATGCAGAGCTGCACCATAGTTTGCACTCTCAAGCTTTAGTATACCAACCAACTCCATAGTATTATATCTGCACACAGTGTGTATTTTCTTCCCTTGTTTGGATTTACTCCTGTGATTAAAAATATATATTGGTAGGTTAAAGTAAAACCAGGGCTCACATTATGCACACTATAGTATTTACATATTTGAACAAGCTGTAAAAGCACTTTAAAACAAACCCTCATTCATTTCTGTATCTAGAACATTATGAAGAAATTAATTTTCAAATTTCACAAAACAGGAAGTGAGGTTTTTCTTTGAGAACAGAGTCTTGGTAAGCTACTAGTAAACTATTGTAAGCAACCAGCAGGTGTTTATAGGTTATTAGAAACTGACTGAAACGCAACTCTAGAATCTTTGTTTTTATCTCTGAGAACTTAGAGAATTAATAACTTCTCACTAAACGCAGATAGTGAGGTCAGTAATGTTTTAGAGCTCTTCTACTGCTTGTTAGGAATATGTAAATAGTTTGATGTCCATAGTTTTAGCAAAGGTGCACTTTAAAGACCTAAAAAACAGTTACAGGTATAAGTTATAGATGTCCATATACAGCTTCTCATTATGACCAAAACTTGGTTGTTTCTGACAAGCAAAGCTTCACCACCCCCTTCTTCTCTTTGTACATTGCTTTTGGCAGGCAGCCTGCACTTCATAGTAATGGACCAATAGGAATGCGGGGGACAAGACTTAGCTTTAACAGAACTTGGAAGTGTCAGGACTTTGTAAAAATCAGCCAAGATTTTGTCTTCTAAAGTGACTGCAAAAGGTTCTTTTAATTTTTATGACAGATTTTCTTTAGTTTTCTTAATCCCAAATTGGTCCTAAAGGGTGTGATTTTGATGGTAACATTTCATTGTAAACTTCTCAAATGACATTGACAATCATTCAGTGTTCTTTGCGTAGAGCTCTATGAATGAGTAGAAAAGATAAGGCAGATACAGAATCATGCAAATAATTAAATTTTACATCATCTCAATATATTATATTGATATAGTTTATATATCCAAAACGTATTGGTGAATGGAAGAATATATTATACTCCAACAAAACATTATGAATTGGGTACTAGAATATTTCATCTCTTTTTCATTATACTCCTAAAGTACAACCATTAAGATATGACTGTGATATAAATTTTGCAGGCCACAGCTGTGAAAATTTTGTAACTTTCAAAGTAGATTTACTTATTTAGGGAAATATGATACTTATTTAAAGTGGAGCTCCACCCAAAAGGGGAAGTTCCATTTTAAGGACTGGTCCCCTGCTCCCCATTAAGGATTGGCACATTTGGATTGCGGGGGCTGGTACCCGAAATTGACAGGTACCAGCTCCCACTTCTGCTGCGATCACCAAGGTGTACAGAAGCGGACATTTTCCTCCCCCATCCCTCCCCATACTCTTCTCGGACATGTGACAGGTCCCAGAAGACTACAGGTCCATTCACAAAGTGCAGCGATACTTGCACATGCGCAGTGAGCACCTGGCTTTGGAGCCACAAGCTGTCACAGCCGGGTGCCCAGACTAAAGATGCACTGTAAAATGAAATAAAAAACAAGAAGCGCACCAGCCTTGCGCATTACCTCAGCGACCAAAATTTATTACTTGTAAAAAACATACTCACAAACAGCGAATAAAATCAGGCATGTAAGTCCTCTCAGGGACTTGAAGATAACATGAGTCCCATCAGGGGAATAGGTGTTCAGTACAGCTGACGCGTTTCGAAGGGAGTCCCTTCTTCCTCAGAGCTAACTGAACCATACGTGCACCCTCCTATATATACCCATATCTCTGGACTAAAAATAAGCCCTCCCTACCCGGGTTGGGCAGTCTCAGGATAGTAGGAGGGGCCAAAATCTCATAAACTAACCATCAATATTTACAATGCCATTAGAGAGAGATATAACATATAAATTATAAAATGAATAAAATACATAGAGAACATAAAAAACCTATATAAAATATATATCTTAAAAATATATATATATAAAAAAAAAAAAAAAAAAAAAAAAAAAAAAAACCATATATTGCATACGCCACTTGGTGTGCATCTACTCCCTCAATTTGACTATGACACCAGAGGAGATAATGGTCTTCCACAGTTATGAAACATTGTCATGTTCCGTGTTGCATTAGTGCACAATGTGTCCCATGGATACTTCATCCAGAGGACTTGTCATAACGCTGGATGGAAATATAGCGATCAATGTGACAATAATCATAGGTTCTTAATACAGATTGTTAATCACCGGATATTTTGATGGTTAAGTGTCCATAGTGTCACAACCCCATGTATATATATATGTCCAACCATATAGTCAAATCCACCCACACTCAGACCTTCAACCCAGAGCTGTGTGTTTTTTGTATTTTCTACTACCAGGCAGCTGCATGCGTTTCATGATCAGATAATGAAGAGGATTAGATCAGAGCTCTTAGATCCACATGTATATACATTTACACACTCACAGACGTATACATCCACACTCCCACCTTCAATCCTGATGCTGTGTATATTTTATATATATAACTAAATATCACCAGGCAGCTGCATGCGTTTCCCGATCCATTGATGAAGGGGATTTGTAGTCAGCTGCATAGGGAGGACATGAACTTCCCTCATTGCTTGCTGGTTTACCCTGTGGAACGCACGCTACTGCTCCATGCTCCTAACTGCGCATGCGTGAACCTAACCTGCGCATGTGCAGAAGAAAAAAAAAAAAAAAAAAAAAAAAAAAAAAACCAGGGGGGCAGATGTATCCTTATAGTATGAAGCAGTGAGTGGAACAATTATTACTATCAGGGCTAATACTAAATAACCATATTCCTTACACTCAGAACATTCCTGTTGATAACAGTATATGTAATGCTGAATACAGAGAATATATATAAAATAAATTATGTATACATATATATATATATATACATACTTCAAATACATTCAATACACTAGATACATCAAATGTATTTGAATCGCAACCTAAAATTGGGGTGGAACAGTAGAGGTCACTAATTGTATTCATACTTTCTGGTGACTAAATAAGAGTATGAATCTCCAGGTCATCATTTAAACCTCTAGGGGACAAGGTACCCAATGTGAAGATCCAAAAACTTTCTCTTCTACAGAGTTCTTGGTATCTCCTCCCACTATCTAAGTCCTTTGTGATTGCTTCTATTCCAAAGACTTTCAGTCCATCGTAGTTGCTCTGATGTGTTTCTTTGAAATGACGAGGGACTGAATATTTATCTTTTGCCAATTTTATATTACTTTTGTGCTCGCTAATACGTGTCCTAAGACACCGTGAGGTGCGGCCTACATACAGTAGGCCACAGGGGCAAATTAAGCCATAAATGACAAAAGAAGTCCCACAGTTAATAAACTGTTTAATGGAAAATCTCCTGCCGTCTGTGCTCAAAAAATCTTTTTTCCGATGCCATATGACTCCACATGTGCCACAATTGGGAACGCTACATCTGTAGCTGCCCTTTTGGTCGAATAGCACTGACCATGGACCTGGGTTAGAAGTCTGCTGGTAGTTCCTTTTACGTACTCTGCTAGGCGCTATTATGCTCCTGAGATCCCTAGGTTTCCTGAAAATTAATGTGGGTTTATCAGGAAGTACCTTCCCTAGAGTAGGGTCGTTTTTTAAAATGTTCCAGTTTTTCGACAGAGTGTGTTTGATATCCCAGGCTTTGTTACTATATCTAGTACAGAAACGTACTACGTTTGTATTGCAAATGTCAGTCGTGGTCTCAGAATGGACACCAGCTTCCACGACAGTACAATCTATGGAATTACTATCATAAAGGGCTAAATATTTATTACATGCTGTTTGAATAAGCTGTGCATCATACCCTTTCTCCTCAAATTTCTTTTGAAGGATCAGACTTTGTTCCAAGTAGTCTTTTTTCATAGTGCACGTACGTTGTAGCCTGCAGAACTGTCCGAAGGGAACATTACGAATCCATTGCGGATGATGATTGCTCTTGGCGTGTAGATATGAATTCCCCGCTGTGGGTTTGAAATATGTTTTTGAGCATATCTGACCGTTTATATCATGTCTTAATTCAAGGTCTAGGAAGACCAGATTATCATCATCAATAACATGAGTGAACGTGATGTCATACGGATTGTTACTGCAATGTTTAAGGAACCCCTCCAGCTGGGAATCTGTACCGTTCCAGATGATGATAATATCATCAATATACCTTCCATATAGGATAAGGTTTGCACTATAGGGGTTATTCGTCCAGATATAGTTCTTTTCCCAGTACCCCATAAATATATTGGCATAGCTAGGAGCAAATTTTGCGCCCATGGCAGTGCCCTGTGTCTGGCGATAGTGATTATCCAGAAAGGAAAAGTTATTATGCTCTAGGGCAAATTCAATGCAATTATATAGAAATTGCATTTGTGTATAGTGAAGTGATGAATTTGTGGCTAGAAAATGCTGAATGGCTCGAAGACCATGCTCGTGTTTAATGGACGTATATAGAGATACCACATCCAAAGAAAGCCATCTATAACCCTCCTCCCACTTGTACCCTGCCAGTATATCCAGTATGTGACTGGAGTCTCTGACATAGGATGAAAGATTTACCACTATATCTTTTAGGAAGTAATCGATATAGCTGCCTAGATTGCTTGTCAGGCTACCTATCCCAGAGACAATGGGTCTCCCAGGGGGATTGTCCTTATTCTTGTGTACTTTTGGAATGTGATAGAAGAATGGAGTAGTAGGGTGTTTAACAAAAAGAAAGAGAAATTCTTCTTTGGTAAGGATTTCTTCTTTTAGTGCTGTTTCTAAGAATAATTTAATTTTAGATTGGTATTGGACTGTGGGATCATTGGGTAGAATTTCATAGGTTTGGCAGTCATTGAGGAGTCTCAGGGCCTCCGAAATATAGGTGTCACGATCTTGAATGACTAGACCTCCTCCCTTGTCTGCTTGCCTAATCACTATATCCTTATTCTCTTTGAGGATCTTAAGTGAGGTTCTTAGTGGATCTTGTTGTAGATAGTGTCTCTGTGGGGATGCATTTCTATTACAGATTTTCCTAAAATCCGCAAGTACTGTCTCATAGAAAGTAGGTACAAAATGACCTTTGACCCAATGCGGATAGAACAAGGACTTGGGTTTAAACCCCGTATGTATAATTTCTCCCTGAGAGACAGTCGCCAATTCTGTGAGAGAAAGATGTTCTAAATCACTATCCATAAAACCATCTTCCGTGTAGAGGTCTTCAAGAATGTTTAAAATAGGCTTTTCAAGTGAAACGTCTAAGACAGGAGAGTTCAATGGAAGACTTGCACCGTTGGTGCTGTCAGTAGTATTGTCATTTTTGAGGAGAAAAAATCTCTTTACTGTCAAATTCCGAATGAACTTGTTTAAATCCACAAACAGTTCAAACAGGTTAGGTGGATTTGAAGGTGCAAAATTAAGACCCTTTTTCAGGAGTTCAAGTTCTGAGTCGGAAAAAGTCGATTTTGATAGATTATAGATTTTAATAGTAGAGAGGGGAACTTTGCTATTCATCTCCTTCCTCTTTTGGTGTCTCTTTCCCCCTCTCTTCCCTCGTCTCGTCCGCTTTCTCTCTTTTTCCTTGGGGGGATTGATGGTAATGTTTGATCTGCTGGGGCTGCGAACAATGAATGGTTCGCAGCCGCTTCCCTTAAAAAATGGAATTGATTTTGATCTGAATGTGCATTGCCATGCCCATCCGCATCCAATGGTCCTTTAGGGCCCATATAATTAGGATGACCAGATACATGGTTAGAATCTTGGTGAAAACTAGGACAGTTCTGAGCTGTTCTATAATTGTAAGGAGATAGTGGTTCTCTTGTTGTATTTTCATGGGTTAGTGTCCCTTTATACTGAGTGCCCGTATGGTTCCTAGTAGATGTTGTTGCTAGGCCATTGGAATGATTGACATGTGATGAATGGGCTTTATAATGTGTGGTCTTATACGGCTGCCTGGTGGAATAATTCCCTTTATTACTGGCATTCTGATTATTGTTCTGTGTGTAGGAATTATACTGATGAGTCTTAGACTGATTATAGGTAGGTTTTGAACTTTTATACCCATTTTTTGATTTATGGGGCCCTTGTGAATTATGGCCTGTTGGGTTATTTATGGTTTCAGGTCTAGATGGATGTGTATTGTTCCACTGGCTATTAGACTGTGAAGCAGGTGCACTGGAAACCTTCTGTTTCCAATTGAACTCACGCCCATGTGAGTAGTCCAATCTATCCCTTTCAAATTTATCTGATTTACTGCTGATGGTATTGGTTTCAAAATACATAATCTGATCATTAACCTTGATATCCCATTCATTGAATGTAGGAATATCGATGTACGCAGCCAGTTCTTCTTGTAAACCGGCAATTTCTGATTTAATATTTAATAAATTCCTTTCTCTTTGTTGGATTATGAGATTCATCCAAATTCTATTGCATTTGCGGAGTTCATCCTTCCAACTACTATCTAGATCTTCATCTAGGAAGCTACATAGTTTAGTGATTCTAAGACCTCTAGGGGTCCTATAGGTTTCTAGATATTTTTGCAACAATAGTATGTCCCACCATTGGACAATTTCTCTCTCTAAGGCATGTTTCAAATTATAGAAAAGTGATACCATTTTATCTTCCCTCATAGCTATGTCCGACTTAGTATTTACACCAATTGCTTCATTATTACAACCTTTTGGCTGATGTTCAAATGCATTAATGCTACATGCAAAACCTTTCGCTAGGGAAGTTCTCCTGACTTCCCTTTCTTCAATCGATAAAACCATGATAGAGCAAAATATGACAAAGAAGAGTCTTTACAGTCTTTGCAGTCTAGTGTGTCCTGTAACAGTTGAAAATGCTGAACTAGGAGAAAAACAGGTCAAAGGTATTCAGAGGCTCTGATCTAATCCTCTTCATTATCTGATCATGAAACGCATGCAGCTGCCTGGTAGTAGAAAATACAAAAAACACACAGCTCTGGGTTGAAGGTCTGAGTGTGGGTGGATTTGACTATATGGTTGGACATATATATATACATGGGGTTGTGACACTATGGACACTTAACCATCAAAATATCCGGTGATTAACAATCTGTATTAAGAACCTATGATTATTGTCACATTGATCGCTATATTTCCATCCAGCGTTATGACAAGTCCTCTGGATGAAGTATCCATGGGACACATTGTGCACTAATGCAACACGGAACATGACAATGTTTCATAACTGTGGAAGACCATTATCTCCTCTGGTGTCATAGTCAAATTGAGGGAGTAGATGCACACCAAGTGGCGTATGCAATATATGGTTTTTTTTTTTTTTTTTTTTTTTTTATATATATATATTTTTAAGATATATATTTTATATAGGTTTTTTATGTTCTCTATGTATTTTATTCATTTTATAATTTATATGTTATATCTCTCTCTAATGGCATTGTATATATTGATGGTTAGTTTATGAGATTTTGGCCCCTCCTACTATCCTGAGACTGCCCAACCCGGGTAGGGAGGGCTTATTTTTAGTCCAGAGATATGGGTATATATAGGAGGGTGCACGTATGGTTCAGTTAGCTCTGAGGAAGAAGGGACTCCCTTCGAAACGCGTCAGCTGTACTGAACACCTATTCCCCTGATGGGACTCATGTTATCTTCAAGTCCCTGAGAGGACTTACATGCCTGATTTTATTCGCTGTTTGTGAGTATGTTTTTTACAAGTAATAAATTTTGGTCGCTGAGGTAATGCGCAAGGCTGGTGCGCTTCTTGTTTTTTATTTCATTTTACAGTGCTGATTGGGCTTCCCCAGCCTTGGTTTGGAGCTGCACAGCCCTTTATGCAGTGGTGTTCGTTCTCCCCAGGCCTGGTTCCATCTTGTGCCACCTGTCTGAGTCTTGGAGCGCAGGAGAATTCTTTTTCGTTTTTCCATGGTGTGTTTGTTGGGGCTCCTGCAGCCTGGACTCAGCCTCTGAATACCTTTGACCTGTTTTTCTCCTAGTTCAGCATTTTCAACTGTTACAGGACACACTAGACTGCAAAGACTGTAAAGACTCTTCTTTGTCATATTTTGCTCTATCATGGTTTTATCGATTGAAGAAAGGGAAGTCAGGAGAACTTCCCTAGCGAAAGGTTTTGCATGTAGCATTAATGCATTTGAACATCAGCCAAAAGGTTGTAATAATGAAGCAATTGGTGTAAATACTAAGTCGGACATAGCTATGAGGGAAGATAAAATGGTATCACTTTTCTATAATTTGAAACATGCCTTAGAGAGAGAAATTGTCCAATGGTGGGACATACTATTGTTGCAAAAATATCTAGAAACCTATAGGACCCCTAGAGGTCTTAGAATCACTAAACTATGTAGCTTCCTAGATGAAGATCTAGATAGTAGTTGGAAGGATGAACTCCGCAAATGCAATAGAATTTGGATGAATCTCATAATCCAACAAAGAGAAAGGAATTTATTAAATATTAAATCAGAAATTGCCGGTTTACAAGAAGAACTGGCTGCGTACATCGATATTCCTACATTCAATGAATGGGATATCAAGGTTAATGATCAGATTATGTATTTTGAAACCAATACCATCAGCAGTAAATCAGATAAATTTGAAAGGGATAGATTGGACTACTCACATGGGCGTGAGTTCAATTGGAAACAGAAGGTTTCCAGTGCACCTGCTTCACAGTCTAATAGCCAGTGGAACAATACACATCCATCTAGACCTGAAACCATAAATAACCCAACAGGCCATAATTCACAAGGGCCCCATAAATCAAAAAATGGGTATAAAAGTTCAAAACCTACCTATAATCAGTCTAAGACTCATCAGTATAATTCCTACACACAGAACAATAATCAGAATGCCAGTAATAAAGGGAATTATTCCACCAGGCAGCCGTATAAGACCACACATTATAAAGCCCATTCATCACATGTCAATCATTCCAATGGCCTAGCAACAACATCTACTAGGAACCATACGGGCACTCAGTATAAAGGGACACTAACCCATGAAAATACAACAAGAGAACCACTATCTCCTTACAATTATAGAACAGCTCAGAACTGTCCTAGTTTTCACCAAGATTCTAACCATGTATCTGGTCATCCTAATTATATGGGCCCTAAAGGACCATTGGATGCGGATGGGCATGGCAATGCACATTCAGATCAAAATCAATTCCATTTTTTAAGGGAAGCGGCTGCGAACCATTCATTGTTCGCAGCCCCAGCAGATCAAACATTACCATCAATCCCCCCAAGGAAAAAGAGAGAAAGCGGACGAGACGAGGGAAGAGAGGGGGAAAGAGACACCAAAAGAGGAAGGAGATGAATAGCAAAGTTCCCCTCTCTACTATTAAAATCTATAATCTATCAAAATCGACTTTTTCCGACTCAGAACTTGAACTCCTGAAAAAGGGTCTTAATTTTGCACCTTCAAATCCACCTAACCTGTTTGAACTGTTTGTGGATTTAAACAAGTTCATTCGGAATTTGACAGTAAAGAGATTTTTTCTCCTCAAAAATGACAATACTACTGACAGCACCAACGGTGCAAGTCTTCCATTGAACTCTCCTGTCTTAGACGTTTCACTTGAAAAGCCTATTTTAAACATTCTTGAAGACCTCTACACGGAAGATGGTTTTATGGATAGTGATTTAGAACATCTTTCTCTCACAGAATTGGCGACTGTCTCTCAGGGAGAAATTATACATACGGGGTTTAAACCCAAGTCCTTGTTCTATCCGCATTGGGTCAAAGGTCATTTTGTACCTACTTTCTATGAGACAGTACTTGCGGATTTTAGGAAAATCTGTAATAGAAATGCATCCCCACAGAGACACTATCTACAACAAGATCCACTAAGAACCTCACTTAAGATCCTCAAAGAGAATAAGGATATAGTGATTAGGCAAGCAGACAAGGGAGGAGGTCTAGTCATTCAAGATCGTGACACCTATATTTCGGAGGCCCTGAGACTCCTCAATGACTGCCAAACCTATGAAATTCTACCCAATGATCCCACAGTCCAATACCAATCTAAAATTAAATTATTCTTAGAAACAGCACTAAAAGAAGAAATCCTTACCAAAGAAGAATTTCTCTTTCTTTTTGTTAAACACCCTACTACTCCATTCTTCTATCACATTCCAAAAGTACACAAGAATAAGGACAATCCCCCTGGGAGACCCATTGTCTCTGGGATAGGTAGCCTGACAAGCAATCTAGGCAGCTATATCGATTACTTCCTAAAAGATATAGTGGTAAATCTTTCATCCTATGTCAGAGACTCCAGTCACATACTGGATATACTGGCAGGGTACAAGTGGGAGGAGGGTTATAGATGGCTTTCTTTGGATGTGGTATCTCTATATACGTCCATTAAACACGAGCATGGTCTTCGAGCCATTCAGCATTTTCTAGCCACAAATTCATCACTTCACTATACACAAATGCAATTTCTATATAATTGCATTGAATTTGCCCTAGAGCATAATAACTTTTCCTTTCTGGATAATCACTATCGCCAGACACAGGGCACTGCCATGGGCGCAAAATTTGCTCCTAGCTATGCCAATATATTTATGGGGTACTGGGAAAAGAACTATATCTGGACGAATAACCCCTATAGTGCAAACCTTATCCTATATGGAAGGTATATTGATGATATTATCATCATCTGGAACGGTACAGATTCCCAGCTGGAGGGGTTCCTTAAACATTGCAGTAACAATCCGTATGACATCACGTTCACTCATGTTATTGATGATGATAATCTGGTCTTCCTAGACCTTGAATTAAGACATGATATAAACGGTCAGATATGCTCAAAAACATATTTCAAACCCACAGCGGGGAATTCATATCTACACGCCAAGAGCAATCATCATCCGCAATGGATTCGTAATGTTCCCTTCGGACAGTTCTGCAGGCTACAACGTACGTGCACTATGAAAAAAGACTACTTGGAACAAAGTCTGATCCTTCAAAAGAAATTTGAGGAGAAAGGGTATGATGCACAGCTTATTCAAACAGCATGTAATAAATATTTAGCCCTTTATGATAGTAATTCCATAGATTGTACTGTCGTGGAAGCTGGTGTCCATTCTGAGACCACGACTGACATTTGCAATACAAACGTAGTACGTTTCTGTACTAGATATAGTAACAAAGCCTGGGATATCAAACACACTCTGTCGAAAAACTGGAACATTTTAAAAAACGACCCTACTCTAGGGAAGGTACTTCCTGATAAACCCACATTAATTTTCAGGAAACCTAGGGATCTCAGGAGCATAATAGCGCCTAGCAGAGTACGTAAAAGGAACTACCAACAGACTTCTAACCCAGGTCCATGGTCAGTGCTATTCGACCAAAAGGGCAGCTACAGATGTAGCGTTCCCAATTGTGGCACATGTGGAGTCATATGGCATCGGAAAAAAGATTTTTTGAGCACAGACGGCAGGAGATTTTCCATTAAACAGTTTATTAACTGTGGGACTTCTTTTGTCATTTATGGCTTAATTTGCCCCTGTGGCCTACTGTATGTAGGCCGCACCTCACGGTGTCTTAGGACACGTATTAGCGAGCACAAAAGTAATATAAAATTGGCAAAAGATAAATATTCAGTCCCTCGTCATTTCAAAGAAACACATCAGAGCAACTACGATGGACTGAAAGTCTTTGGAATAGAAGCAATCACAAAGGACTTAGATAGTGGGAGGAGATACCAAGAACTCTGTAGAAGAGAAAGTTTTTGGATCTTCACATTGGGTACCTTGTCCCCTAGAGGTTTAAATGATGACCTGGAGATTCATACTCTTATTTAGTCACCAGAAAGTATGAATACAATTAGTGACCTCTACTGTTCCACCCCAATTTTAGGTTGCGATTCAAATACATTTGATGTATCTAGTGTATTGAATGTATTTGAAGTATGTATATATATATATATATGTATACATAATTTATTTTATATATATTCTCTGTATTCAGCATTACATATACTGTTATCAACAGGAATGTTCTGAGTGTAAGGAATATGGTTATTTAGTATTAGCCCTGATAGTAATAATTGTTCCACTCACTGCTTCATACTATAAGGATACATCTGCCCCCCTGGTTTTTTTTTTTTTTTTTTTTTTTCTTCTGCACATGCGCAGGTTAGGTTCACGCATGCGCAGTTAGGAGCATGGAGCAGTAGCGTGCGTTCCACAGGGTAAACCAGCAAGCAATGAGGGAAGTTCATGTCCTCCCTATGCAGCTGACTACAAATCCCCTTCATCAATGGATCGGGAAACGCATGCAGCTGCCTGGTGATATTTAGTTATATATATAAAATATACACAGCATCAGGATTGAAGGTGGGAGTGTGGATGTATACGTCTGTGAGTGTGTAAATGTATATACATGTGGATCTAAGAGCTCTGATCTAATCCTCTTCATTATCTGATCATGAAACGCATGCAGCTGCCTGGTAGTAGAAAATACAAAAAACACACAGCTCTGGGTTGAAGGTCTGAGTGTGGGTGGATTTGACTATATGGTTGGACATATATATATACATGGGGTTGTGACACTATGGACACTTAACCATCAAAATATCCGGTGATTAACAATCTGTATTAAGAACCTATGATTATTGTCACATTGATCGCTATATTTCCATCCAGCGTTATGACAAGTCCTCTGGATGAAGTATCCATGGGACACATTGTGCACTAATGCAACACGGAACATGACAATGTTTCATAACTGTGGAAGACCATTATCTCCTCTGGTGTCATAGTCAAATTGAGGGAGTAGATGCACACCAAGTGGCGTATGCAATATATGGTTTTTTTTTTTTTTTTTTTTTTTTTTTTTTTTATATATATATATTTTTAAGATATATATTTTATATAGGTTTTTTATGTTCTCTATGTATTTTATTCATTTTATAATTTATATGTTATATCTCTCTCTAATGGCATTGTAAATATTGATGGTTAGTTTATGAGATTTTGGCCCCTCCTACTATCCTGAGACTGCCCAACCCGGGTAGGGAGGGCTTATTTTTAGTCCAGAGATATGGGTATATATAGGAGGGTGCACGTATGGTTCAGTTAGCTCTGAGGAAGAAGGGACTCCCTTCGAAACGCGTCAGCTGTACTGAACACCTATTCCCCTGATGGGACTCATGTTATCTTCAAGTCCCTGAGAGGACTTACATGCCTGATTTTATTCGCTGTTTGTGAGTATGTTTTTTACAAGTAATAAATTTTGGTCGCTGAGGTAATGCGCAAGGCTGGTGCGCTTCTTGTTTTTTATTTCATTTTACAGTGCTGATTGGGCTTCCCCAGCCTTGGTTTGGAGCTGCACAGCCCTTTATGCAGTGGTGTTCGTTCTCCCCAGGCCTGGTTCCATCTTGTGCCACCTGTCTGAGTCTTGGAGCGCAGGAGAATTCTTTTTCGTTTGCCCAGACTAAAGATGCCAGCATCAGGAACACAGGGTGGGAACACAGGGCAGCCAGTGAAACGGGATGCAGTGCGGACACCGCGTGATCGTGGGTAAGTGTCCATTTTTTAAACATTAGCAGCTACAGTTTTTGTAGCAGTTGACTTTTATTTTTTTTTATTTTCACTGGAACTCCGCTTTAAGGAAAAGCATGCACTACAGTCATAAGGTGCTAAACAGAGGTGAGTAATTACCAGCCGGGACTGGTGAATGGCAGCGTGGGTAGGGCGTGCGCCCCCTACCCTGAAAAGCAAAATCATGTATACATATGTGATTTTGCACACAGCTGCCGCCCTGTAGCAGTATTTCTGCTATAGGGCGGAGCTAAAGCAGTTAAATACCTTCTTCAGCTCTGTGTATACAAAGGAGTATAGGGGAGCTCATGGGGATGACATTGGCACAGCTCCAAATGATCCACAATGGCTCAAACATGATATGGTCCAGAAATATTTAAATAGAATAAAAGTGAATAAAGCACCTGGACTGGATGGCATACACCCATGGGTCCTTAAAGAATGTAGCTCTGTCATTTCAAAGCCATTGTTTCTAATTTTTAGGGACAGTACCACTGGATTAGTGTAAGGCCAATGTGGTACCTATATTTAAAAAGGGGTCAAAGTCTTTATCAAGTAACTATAGACCTGTTAGTTTAACTTTTGTAGTACTGGAGAGTTTGACCACTTGCCTACTGGGCACTTATACCCCCTTCGTGCCCAGGCCAATTTTCAGCTTTCAGCTCTGTTGCACTTTGAATGACAATTGCATGGTCATGCAACACTGTACCGATATAAAATTGTTATAATTTTTTTCACACACATAGAGCTTTCTTTTGGTGGTATTTAATCGCCACTGGGCATTTTATTTTTTGCGCTATAAACAAAAAAAGAGCAAAAAATTAAAAAAAAAAATTTCTTTGTTTCTATTATAAAATTTTGCAAACAGGTAATTTTTCTCCTTCACTGATGTGTGTTGATAAGGCTGCACTGATAGGCAGCACTGATGTGCACTGATAGGCAGCACTGGTGGGCACTGATGATGCTGCACTGATAGGTGGCACTGACTGGCAGCACTGATGGGGGGCACTGATGGGCACTGGTGGGTGGAACTGCTAAGCAAAGGTAGGTGGCACTGATGGGCACATGTGGGTGGTAGTGATGGGCACAGGTGGGTGGCACTGATGGGTGGCATAGCAGGACACTGATGGGCACAGGTGGCTGGCACTGCTGGGCATTGATCATCAGGGCACTGATCATCAGTGCTGATCTGTCCTCTGACAATTGCCAGTTATCGGCATTACTTTCCTCACGCTGTGACAGCCCATAACCAGCAACTGTATTTACCCAGAGATATGCTGTGTCATTGGACACAGCTGATCACGTGGTAAAAGGCCGCTGTGATTAGCCTTTTACCACATCATGTGATCAGCTGTGCCCGTAGAACACAGTGATCACGGAGATTGCCGGGTGCGCACCCCCGGGGTTGCATGGGAGGATGTCATATGACGCCCTCCCAGAACTGGGTAACCACACTGTAGCTGTCATTCGGCTATAGCGCGGTTATCAAGTGGTTAATTAAAGACCACATAGATGAGTTCTTTCTGGGAAAAAATATTTATACTGACAGCCTTAAAGCAATGGAAACCTCCCTCCTGATCAATGTAAAAAAAATTACTGTGATTTCTGAGGCTAAGTCACTATTTAAAAAGCATAATGTGCTGTTGACCTCAGCGCTTATCATACTAAATGCTATTTTCCCTGCAATCCAAATCCAAACAGTTTTGATATTGTTCACCTCTGGGTGACTTCATCCTTTTTTTTTCATTTAAGTGTTAATAAACCTTACTATTTAAAAAAAAAGACATAAATACTCTGCTGACCTCAGCACTTAACATGTGAAGCCTGTCATTGATGCAGCACAGTGGCTAAATGGTTAGCACTTCCACCTGGCACTACTAGGGTCATTGGTTTGAATCCCAGCCATGGCACCACCTGCCTAGAGTTTGCATGTTCTCCCTGTGACTGCGTGGGTTTCCTCCGGGTACTCCGGTTTCCTCCCACACTCCAAAGACATGCTGGTAGGTTAATTGGCTCCTGTCTAAAAAAAATTGTCCCTAGTATGTGTATGTATGAATGTGAGTTAGGGACTTTAGATTGTACGCCCCTTGAGGGTTAGGGACTGATGTGAATGTACAATATATATGTATGTAAAGAGCTGCGTAAATTGACGGTGCTATATAAGTACCTGAAATAATTAAATTAATGAGGAATCCACTTCCTAAAATCTTTTCTCCCTTGCTTGCTGTATTAGGGTGGCTCCATTGCTTTGCAGAGTCCTATGGAACCACTCTTGTGTGCTCACTTCTGGCTACAACTGCAGCCATATGTGCATATGCTGCTGTTCACACACACTGGCAGCCCTGCAGTAATGCAAGTCCTGCGCCCCCTCCCCCCAATGTAAAAGAATGACTGCAGCTATGGAGACTATGTCTAGAAAGACAGGACCTGGTGATAGAGATGATGGGACATATAATCCCCAAAAAGGGTTATATGACTTTATCAGTGTGCTTTCCCCGGCTGGAAGTTTTGGGAAGTGCGGTTTCAAATTTTACACGTGTAGCCTGTCTAACCCTTGTACCTAAGGGTAAAACAAATCTAAATGCCTAAGCAAAATTTTGCAACGCTGACATGTGTTAGTAAAACCATCATATCACAGCTGCTTTGTACATCCAGGTGGATTATACCTTGTTTTTTTTCAGGACAACTTGGGCTTTCATTAGGTGGTAAATTGTAATGGATATCTCCTGATTTTTCTTATTTTCAAAGGACAATTGGCCCAAAATAATATATTTTTTTTAAATGTAGCCTTATATTTCTTGCTACTACGATGACCTACCACCAAAGAACAACTTAAAATAAATTCTTCTGCTCCTGATGATCACAGCAATACTACATATGTGTATGTTAGCTGTTGTTTGTACCCATAGTATGGTTCAGAACAATAGTGCACATTTTGGGTTTTTTTATCCTGTCTAAAATACACTGACAATAGGTGATGCTGATACTAATTTAAAAACAATCCTGACCAAAAAAACAAACAAACTGACCCTTGACCCTGGTCTTGTCCTTTGGCCCTGACCTTGAACCGAACACCAACCCTGGCACTTACCTAGATCAAACCTTGATCTAGGTATTTTATTTTTTTCTCTCTGAAAGGATAAACAGAGATACAATGTATCTCTCTCCTCCATTCAGAGAGAGAAACCATGGAGGCAGGCTTCACAGTGACTGATCACTATGATAGTCAATCAGAGGCTATCACAACGATCAGATGATCCGGAATCAAGAGTTCCAGGGTCCAATCATTACCACGGGACACTGGGCTTTCGGTGAGACCCCGGTCTCTGTGCTGGGAGAGCATTGTGTGGTGCGCTCCCAGCACAAAGACAGGTATGCAAATATGTGGCCCTATGGGAAAATGCTCAGTCCAGCGGGGCTTCATATTTGTGTATGGTCAGCGTTAAGGGTGTAATTTTTATTTAGGTAGACTTCTGAAGCATCTTCCAATAACATGATTATTAATAGACTACACAATCACCAATGGTCATTTGAAAATAGTGGTCACTACTTTGAAACCATCTAGCCACAGTTCTAGGTGAATCAGTGAGTTATATAGTTCCACTACTGTTTATACGCATCACTTTAAAAATGTAACTGTTGCTAAGCATCAAACCTGTCAATCTAGAATTTCTTAGCATCAGCTTTGTAACAGGATTATTTTAATTTCTAATGTAGCCTGAGAAAATCTCAGAATATATTTACCTGAGCTTATACATAGTAATGATTTTGATTTTTATTAATGCCTTATGGACATAAACAGGCTGCTGGATAAGGGTAAACAAAAGATCTGTGGAATAGTCAATGTAGGTACTGGGAATATGAAAAAGATTTCACAAGTAAAACTGTTCCAATGAACATAGTATAAATATGTTTATTTTGCCTAAAGACTGTTTTGAATGTTTTATTCATGAATAAAAGTGAATAAAAATGTTAGGAAATAAATTGCAACATATTTACTATTTATTTACTATACAGTGTGTAAAGCTACTTCTTAGTATAATCTTCCATTTGCAGCAGAAACTTTGTGATTTTTTTTGTGCCTTGTCTTAAATATTTGTATAACAAGTAAAACTTTAAGAAATATAAAGCAATATTGTATTCCCTGCTATACACTGTAAACATTTCCTCCATCCCTTGCTGACAGGAGAAAAGAAAACTGGCTAAGAAATAGCCACTTACCTGCTGTCCCATAGCAGATGTACTGCTACAGGGTAGCTTTGCTGGGCAAAATCACGTAAATATACGTGAATTTGCATTTTAGGTAGGGGTACATGCACACGCCGCCCTACCCAGGATGCTATTGGCTCCTAAGGATATCAATCACCGGGTCTCGGCCAACAATGTTCGGCCAGGACTCGGTGATCGTTGGCAAAGCTGAGAGGGGAGAGATCTGTGTGTAAACAACACAGATCTCTCTCCTGTTAGCATGGACGTGCTGCTTTCTATCTCTCTGCACAGCCGAGATAGAAAGCAGCAGGTCTGCTTAGTTAAACACAACACAGTACATAATAAACTCACTCCCTAACACACAGTTAACCCTTTGATGGGCCCGAATGTTAACCCCTTCCTGCCACGTGTCATCAGTACAGTGTCAGTGCTTTTTATTAGCATTGATCATTGTATTAGTGTCACTGGAGATGCCAGTGGCAGTTAGCCAGTTCCTACCCAGTGTCAGATTGCCCACCACAGTCCCACACTCCTGCTATAAGCTGGTCATCGTGCCGCCATTACTAGTATAAAAAAAAATCGATAGCTAAAAATTCCAGTATATATACCGCCATTTGTAGACGCTATAACTTTCACGTAAACTAATATAAACTTATTGGGATTTTTTTTAGCAAAGACATGTAGCAGAATACATTTTGGCCTAAATTTGCCAAAATTTGATTTTATAAATTATTTTACTGGATATGTTTTATAGCAAAAAGTCTAAATATTGTTTGTTTTTTATACAAAATTGTCAGCCTTTATTTTGTTTATAGTGCAAAAAATAAAAAAGCACAGGTGATCAAATACCACAGAAAGAAAGATATATTTGTGGGAAAAAAAGACATACATAAATGACAACATTTTATTTATTTATTTATTTATTCATTTTGTTATTGGATATGTTTTATAGCAAAAAGTCGAACATATTGGGTTTTTTTTCAAAATTGTCAGTTTTTTTTTGTTTAAAGCACAAAAAAAATGCAGAGGTGATCAAATACCACTAAAAAAAAGCCCCATTTATAGGGAAAAAAATGACATAAATTTAATTTATGTTTAGTGTTGCATGACCACGCAATTGTCAGTTAAAATAACACAGCCCCGTATCACAAAAAATGGTCTGGTCAGGAAGGGGGTAAGTCTTCTGGAGGGCAAGTGGTTAAAGAGGCTGGCCACTCTACATAGAGGCATTTAGTAGCCAACCTTTCTTAAGTGTACAGAAATGGATCAACTCTTGCAAAGCCAAAGAAGAGCCTAATTCCATTAAAACACAACTATGGCCTCCAAATAAGCAAAGTGTGTGGCAACACTTAATTGTAAGTGCACCTGCGTGAACCATTTTCCCTTTGTCCCCCTGTAAAGTGTCACAAATGCCTAGATTTTTTTTTGTTCTATATATTTTTTGGGATGTGGTGCCAATTATAGCAATCTGTGTCCCCTTGTTGTTTGTGTCACAAACACCTGTTGATCCTAGCAGTGAAGTCCACCTCATGCAGCTTCCTGTTATGGAGGAAAATGCTGATGCACTGCTACTGAATTTAAAGCAGCATAGTCTATCATGTAGGCAGTGGCTATATGCATTACAGTAGGATAAGAAGATGGTTCAGGAGAATGGATATGGATCATGTATGTCACTGCTAATTCATAAGCCTGAATAGCTTGTTAATAAGCAGCTGGTCACCTAGCCCTACCTACTGATTTCTGTATTGGCAAAAATTCAAATAGTCCTACTTTTGACTGCAATTTCTGGGAAGAAGAGCATGTGAAACACAAATGAAGGAGGCACTGAAACACCACTAAAGATGAAGTCTACTTCATAAGTCTTGAAAAGCTTCATTAATTGCAATACCACTCATCTAGTGTACCTAGTCGCCTGTGACATATGTGCTGTTCAGTATGTAGGCAGGACCACCAGGAGGCTGCAGGATTAGCTCCATGATCATGTATATAATATCAAAAACAACATTCCACTAACATTGCTTGGCATTTTAACAAGCATCATGGGGTGATTAGGTGGCCTTATGGATTCAGGGTATTGAGAATGTGGTTTGCCCAAAAAAGGAGGCAATACCCTTAGACTTTTGTGCAAAAAAGAGGTATATTGGATTTTTAACTTACAGACATGTAGTGGGAAAAAATTTTGAATGGGACCTCACATTTTTATGATTGAGGTTTCCCATGCACTTTGTTTTTGCATAGTATATTTATATATAAAAAAGTTATTTGTGTGTTGTTTAGCCATTTTTCATATATCTTCCATGCATTTGTCACCCTCTTGACAGATGGTGGGGTGTTCCATTTGTCTTTATGTTCCAGGATGTACATTGAGGACTTACCTTTAATGATTTAAAAATATACATTTGTCTTTTAATGTTGCGGAGTTCCTTGACATGTATGGTCTTATGCCTGTCTTTGTGTTGTTTTTGTGTTTGTTTTTAATTTTATGTTTTTGTTTCGTCATCTTTCTTTGATGTATTTGTATCGCTTTGTAGGCAGTGATCAACACTAACTAACTGTGTTTAGCTGCAAATGAAAATCAGTTGTGTTCAGCTGTATATGCTGATTGAGTTTTAATATATTAGGATACTTTGAGACCTTTGTCATTGGTTATGATTAAGCACTGAGGTTAGCACGAAACGCTCAAACCTTTTGTCCCCCACTGGGGTACTGTGTGGTGTTTTTATGTTGTTATTCAAGACTAATTAAGTGGACTTTGGTGTTTCAGTGCAGCCTTCCAGACGTTCCTTTGATCATTGTGCTGGTGTGTGAATTGGGCAAGCAGACATGCTTGAGGAATGTGGGATTTTGGATTGAGTGAACCTAACTAAAGCAGCACTGCTTCTATCTCACAAATGAAGGAGAATTTGGATAACTCAAAAGAAGCAAAAAAATTTTGTTTTTGTTTCTTTCTTAAATTTATAAGGCTTTTGCATCACATAGTAAATGGATTTGAGACCTGTTTTGACTGCCACATAGGAGCCTTTAGATGTACTTAAGATAGTGGACTATTTGCCTTTAACCATAAATAAATATATTGAAAATTCTGTACTTCTAAAGTCATGTAAAAATGTAAGGAAACTGTATGGAAACTGTTGACTGGTGACTGTTGACATTAGAAATCGATTCAAATAGTTCCTACAGATTAAGATTATATACTTGCATTCAAATCCAATAAATTACAATCTGGTGTTCCAAATTAGGCACCAATGATTAGAATCGCCATAGGGATTATGTAGGTGTTATCTGTCTTATTTAAATTTAAGATATCTAGGGCCTGTTGTTCTCTTTGCTAATGTGTGGTATCATCATGCTGAGATTCGTAAAGCTCTCTAATTCCTTAAGATAGAAAGCTTTAGATGTCTATGAATATGGGAAAATATTTAAAAAGATATGATTTGGAAACAAGTATTCCATTGTAAGAAAAATAATCTGCACTTGGTATAGATTTACATCAAAAACGAATTTTCCCAAGATTGGCAAGCCCAGCAAATGCAGCCCAAGAGCTGACCTCTTGATGCTAAAAGAAGTCTTCAAGAACCCCATATTTTAATCATGGGTATTCAGGTAACTTTTACAACTGTTGAGAACAAAAGCAAAGTGCATGAATCTACAAACAAAAAGAGATTGCACCACTTTAACCTGCATGAGAGTTGTATTTAATAAAATGCTAGATAGAAATGTTTGATCACAGGAACAGCAGACAAATTCTCCATGAACGGATGACAGTATTTCAGGAATAGAACCTCACAACTATGAAGCATGGTGTTTGACATTTTACGGTTTCAGGTTGTTTTGCTGCTTCAGGGCCTAAGCAACTCACAATCAGTGAGTCAAGCATGCATCCTGCCTTATGTCAAAGGGTGCTTGATGAGAATGGGAGGCCACTTGTTTGAAAGTTGGAACTAAACCAGAAATGAATCTTTTAATCCAATAATGATCTAAAGCACACTATAAAATCCACCAAAGAATGGTTCAGAAAGCGTAAGTAAAGGGTTACTGGCCCTAACAAAATCTCTGATTTAATACCCATTCAAATGTTGTGGACCTTTCATGAAATAGGCATTTAATGCAATAAAACCCATAAACATGCAACTGAAGGAAGTTTTGCAGTCACAATTTTACTGAATAGATGTCAGACACTGGTGAGTTTTATGGTGAGCAGTTATACAAAATAATTATGTGAAGTTATTCCTGCTACAAAAGGCAGTACCAGCTTTAGATACCAAAGATGTACTTACTTAATACACCATTACACCTATTGATAATTTTGTTGAATAAATGATTTTTTACAATATACTTACTCAAGTATATAGTCTGTACAAATATTTATTGCACACAACTCGAGTTCCAGTGCTTTGTTAATCCTCAGCAAGCTGGAAAAATCTAAAATAACTTAAAAAAGATTTCTAACACATTTCAGCCAGGCATAGCTTAATCTAACATTACATCATCAGCCAGGATATACTCTTCATTCTTAATGCATACTTTAATCTTTGGAACCTGACAGCCCTGCAGCACATCTGCACATGTATGGGTATCTCAAACACCTGCGCACACATGGTTTTCCCTGCCCAAGTGCAAACTTTGCCATGTTTGCACAAACACATGAAATTTCCTGGGTGTGAGGATGTGCGGAAGGGCTTCAGTCTTGAAGTCAGGGCTAAAGCCCTTCGGCCTTGCACCATAACAGTGTAAATGTTGGTCCCGGCTACTCACATATACTGATTTAAAAAATAAAAAATCTTTTAAAATTAATATGTAATTTCCTACGAAATGTTGCCAGTGCCAGGGGTCAAAAGACAAGAATTGATGTATCAGCATAATCATCTTAAATTAATTTGAAGATTTTCATAACTTAAGTTATCTGCAAACAAATGGATACATTTATTTATTAAATAATTGAAATTTCAGTAATGATTAGGACTAGAGGGGAATCTTGTCTGTGAATTCAGAACACCTCTCTTTCAAGGTATTTCCTATATGAATCACCATCATTTTCCAATAGATTAACTCTCTCTATATCAGAGAAGTCAAAAGAGGTCATATCACCACTATGTAAGAAGTGTCTGAATACATTTGCTGCTGTATTACAGTCATCACAGTAATGTTCAGCTATTCTCACCCTGAGAATGGCACATCTCACATATTGTACCATACAAAGTGTGCAATTAATTACATAAATACCATTATGGCCATTACAATTAATGAAACTCCTAATAAGGTGCTCATCGCCTTGGTAATAAAATAGAACCCAAAGTAGTTGCTTTGAAACTTAGAAAGCAATATGCACCTTGTAACATTTGATATAATGGTCTATCTATATATTAAAGAATAGATATATTGGTTTTGATTATATTTACTATAGAATGATATTCTACTGAAAATGTAGAAAAAGTTTGCTCAACCTCTTACTATATTTCTTATGTTCATGTGTCAGAATATCCTTCCTAGCCCTTTTAAACACAACGTTTTTGCTCTTTCAGTTGACCATAAAGGAAACCCTCTCTCTTGCAATCCTTTTTGCACAATCTCTGCTTCCTTTAAAAAGGAGTATCATTTGAGCAAATGTGTCTCACTCTAATGAACTCCCTTACAGGGAATGCCATGATGGTGAGGTGGAGGTGACAGCTCATAACCCTCAAAAGATTGTTACAAGCACATACTTTCTAAAAGTAGAAGTAGAAATCACACCAAAGTCACATCCAAAGAATACATTTTGGTTATGTTGTTATGGGTGAAAAACACGTCCATCCCTATATTCCACAGAAGAGGGTTCCGCCCTCTACACCATCAGGAGATTGTCAAATTATCTCCCATTCCAAACTATTAATCATTCAAAGTGGTTACTAGTCACAAATACATGGATTTCCTCACACCAATCCACATACAGGTTGGTGAGAGAAGTTGAAAACTTAGCCCCCATTAGAAACTCCACGTGTTTGCAATAGCAAAACCCACAGAATAAAAATAAATTATGGCTAAGTAGATACCCCACTGCCATAGCCAGATTGTTTTTTTCAAATAAATTTTTAATGGGTTGTACATTTTGCAATGTTGATGCAAAAGGAGAAAAAAATTACAGAGATTGTATCACTATTCATAGTAAATACAGCAACATCGAGAAAATATAAGCTTTAACACTAATGAAAAAGAATAAAGGTTGTAGCCAACATTTGAGATATTAAGGTTAATGTAGATTACTAAGAAAATGGAATATCAAATTCCCAGTGGTACAAAGTCATTATTAATTCTTATGATTCTCTACGTAGCAAGTTAACAATCAGTCAAACAAACGCAGCGCTTTACATACATATATTGTACATTCACATCAGTCTGTAACCCTCAAGGGGTGTACAATCTAAGGTCCCTAACTCACATTCATACATACACATACTAGGGACAATTTAGACAGGAGCCAATTAACCTACCAGCATGTCTTTGGAATGTATCTAATTACCAATTACAAATAGTGTTGACATAATATATGCATCATGTTTTCCAAATTCTTTATATTCTCAGAAACAGGATAGTAAATAAAGTTTTCAAAAATTATAGATGAAGAATGAGTAAGAAAGGAATGGAAACATATAGGATATGAAAGGAATGATACATATAGAAAACATAGTAGTCAAATTTGAAAATCATCATTTCAGTTTGGATTCAGGAAAATATTTTACTTTAGGGTTAGTAGGCATTTTTTTTTTTGCTTCTCACATGAATTTGTGAAGTAAATGGAACGCAGTGTTTGAATTGGATTTTACAAGACAGTGTGCACTTGCATTAATTTTTGCTTCTGCCATTAATTGCTTTGCTTTTATCCCTTAATACAAGGTGAATGCTTTTCAGATGTGTCCTAAACTGAACTCAGATTGATCTTGAATGCAAGTAATTTTGTCTAGAAACCATTGTATGCTTTAAGTCTTGTTGACAAACTTAGAGGAGCTGAAATGGACTGTGTCTTTTTTAAAGTAAAGCCTCTTACACACAATGATAATATTGTGTGGATGATTGTCCTTTGTTTTTGAATGCTAGTCTCATCAAATGTGAAGAGGTTATTAAAGTTATGAAAATTCTTGTACAACAGAATAAAAATTCAGAAGTGATGTAATGTATTGTATTTGTATTGTATTGTCAAATGAAAACTGCACTAATGAAATGAAAATCGTACAATCTGGTATTGTACAAGAAAAGGTTTTGTGCTTGTCCTTTGAATAATTTCAAGTGAAAGCTGTGTACTAACAATCAGATTATCGTATAATCATTTGA
Organism: Staurois parvus; assembly: GCF_062004578.1. Classification (NCBI taxonomy): domain Eukaryota; kingdom Metazoa; phylum Chordata; class Amphibia; order Anura; family Ranidae; genus Staurois; species Staurois parvus. Next base: position 15,249,874 of record NW_028317802.1, read on the forward strand.
AACCGGTATTTTTCATATTATTTTCTGATCATATGTACTAGGCTTTTCAAGAGATTATAATACCATAAACTGTATTATGCAGTACAACATTTAAAACAACTTAAGAACATACTTAAATCTAAACAATGCTTTGATAAAATGAAGTGTGACTATGTCCGGCAAGGGCCAAAACATAGAAATGTAGTAGTAAAAAGGAGGAGTAAAGAAGATCTGGTAAATCCCATGGGGTTTCAATCATTTTAAAGAGAAAGAAAGGTTAAAAGTAAGATGAGCCAAAACCAGGTAACATTTGGGAAAAAAATAAAAATGCTAGGGAAGGGAGAGAAGTATTTAAATGGAGGTGGAAAGTGGAACAAGTGGGTAGTAAAGAAAAAAGGGGAATGTAAGCTATGCATGTTTTTTGTGTCTTTTCCAGTCGACTACAATGTAAATGCCATCTGCAGAGTGCAAAGTAATGTCAAGTAGGATAATTTCACCTTTAATTAAAGGGATAATTATGGATATAAATGCTTAAGTATTTGACAGATTCAGTCCCTCGTATAAAAAGGCAAACTGGGTTTAATGTGTGCCCATGCCCAGACTTAACATGTAGTAAATAAGCTTTAAAACAAACCATCACTGACTTATGCAGCTGCATGTACTGTGAAGTAATGAATCCTCAAAGATAGGAGCCAGGTGACATCAAAGCCAGGATACCAGAAGTGCGGCAGAATGCTGAGTGTTTGCGTTCCAGAGTCTTTGTTTTTCTTATCATGTGAATAGTTGTATTTTAAATGTGAGTGCAATTTTAACCACTTCCCCACTGCCCTAAAGTTGAACAACTGCTACAGGGCGGCAGGGCTGCACAAAATCACGTGTATATATATGTGATTTGCAGCTCTGGGTAAGGTGCGTGTGTGCCGCCCTACCCACACTGCTACAGATGTCAAGCACTGGGTCCCGGCCAGAGATTCCCCACCGGCACCCGGCAATCGCCGAGTAGAACTGACAGGGGAGAGATCTGTGTGTAAACAACACAGGTCTCTCCTGCCAGCAAGCACATACTGCTGTGTATTTCTCTGCACAGCAGAGAAATACGCAGCAGCATGTTTCCCTAGTAAAACACACACAGCACATACAGTAAAACAGCACACAGTTAACCTTTTGACTTCCCCAGATGTTAGCCCCTTCCTGTCCAGTGTCATTAGTACAGTGCCAGTGCTTTTTATTAGCACTAATCCAGTGATTATTATTATTAGTGCCACTGGGGATGTCAGTGGCAGTCAATCAGTTCCCATTCAGTGTCAGAATGCTCACCACAATCCCACAGTCCCGCTATAAGTCGCTGACTGCCACCATTACTAGTATGAAAAAAAATTAAAATAAAAATTCCAGTATATATATTGCCATTTGTAGATGCTATGACTTTCATGTAAACCAATTAACTTACATGTATTGGGATTTTTTTTCAGCAAAGACATGTAGCAGAATACATTTTGGCCTAAATTTGATGAAATTTGATTTTATAAATTATTTTACTGGATATGTTTTATAGCAAAAAGTCAAAATATTGTTTGTTTTTTATACAAAATTGTCAGCCTTGATTTTGTTTATAGTGCAAAAAATAAAAAAAGCACAGGTGATCAAATACCACAGAAAGAAAGATATATTTGTGGGAAAAAAAAGACATACATTTATGTACAGCTTTGCATGACCGCGCAATTGTCAGTTAAAATAACACAACGCCGTGTCGCAAAAAATGGTCTGGTCAGGGAGGGTGGTAAATCCTCTGGAGGACAAGTACTTAATAAAACAAATTGTGGTTTTAATTATACTACACTATGATGGCTTCTATGTGGCTTTGAGTTCACCCTACAGAACAAATACAGTGGTACAGCGTATCTTTACGGGTACAGATACCTCTGTTAAGCAAGAGGGGACCTGGGACCAGTGAGAGGCCTCTACACAACTCCCAGAGGAGGGGAGACATGTTTCTTGACCTATTACAATCTATAGGGGTGGCACAGTGGCTTAGTGGTTAGCATGTCTGCCATGCAGTAAATGGGTCATAGGTTCAATTCCTAACCATGGCGCCTCCTGCATGGAGTTTGCATGTTCTCCCTGTGCTTGCGTGGGTTTCCTCTGGGTACTCCGGTTTCCTCCCAAACTCCAAAGACATGCTGGTAGGTTAATTGGCTCCTGTCTAAATTGCCCTAGTTTCATCCCTGGCCATGCAGGATCTCCTGCATGGTAGGGGTTGGGGAAATACCTGGCAACCTACCCTGTAAAATAATTGCTAAGAGAATTCATGGAAAAAGTCACTTACAAGTGACAGTCCATGCAATCGCCAAGGGTCGGATACAACTAAATGGATAGATAGATATAGATAATCTATAGGTCAATGTATGAAGGTGAGGGTCCATCTAGAACCACATGTGTGGTGATACACATTAACATATTAAAATGCTTACTGCACTGGGACAGTAGGCTCACTTACCAGCAGGATATTTGATAATAACACTGGAGTGGAAGAGATTTTGGAACTGTTTGTTTGTACCTTTAAGAGACTGCACATACTAAATGGTGGAATATTTATGACATTCATAGATATGATAACACATGCTAACTGAATTTTCAGCAGCTCAACACAATTTTCTGTTTTATTATTTATATGTGATGAACATTCCCAGTGATTGCAGCAGCTCAGTTTATTGTTTTCACATGGGACACTATTAGTGGCAGCGCAAACTCGTTTTTGTTTTTTTATAATCCTCAAGTATATCACAAATTATGTTTCATTCTGCTTACAAGCATTTACTGTTTGTTTACCTTAAAAGACTGTCAGGCTGCTACATTTCTGCAGCCATATAAAATAAGGGAAGAAGAGTTGTGATTTCAGTGGCTTTGTTGTGAACTTTATTTTTTTAACCATTCCTACAACTAGGCTATTTGATTCCAACTGAACTCCAATTTCAGGCTCTGTTATGCACAGAGAGGTGAGTAAAAACAGCTTGTTCAGAATATGTAAATACTTGAATCTGCATAATTTGAGCACAGGTTAAGAAATAGTCAAATTTAGTTAACTCTATTTAACAAAAAAGAGCACATAGTGATAACAACCCCAAACAACTACCCAAAACAATTCTATCCATCAGTCAAATATAAAAAAAGCCTCAAATTGGGTTTGGTGCTGGAGTAGAGCTGCATACAATCAATACAGATCACAATATATAATATAAAACCTGTATGACTCAAAAGTAGTCCATCTCAATGGATAATGGTGCCTCAAGCACAGATGAAATTCAGTACAGCCTGACCAATGAAAATTACAGCTCCACGTGTATTACACCTCCGGCTGATTCATAAAGAGTTGTAAGTTGATGGTCATAGTACAGCTTAAAAAGTTCAAGAGTGCATGTATGCCCAAACTGCCATCTGGCAAAGTAAACTAGTAGGCAAAAGGTATGCCATGGTAGGACTGGTGTAAATGGCATAGCAGGAAGTAAGTAGTAGAACTGGTGGAAGTAACATAAGATGTCAGCAGTAGAAGTGAAGAAAGTGACATAGCAGGAAGTAACTAGTAGTACAGACACAAGTTACATAATAGAACAGCAGTAAAACTGGAAGTATATATAACAGGCAGTCAATAGTAGAACTGCGAGAGGCGTTATAGCAGGAAGTCATTAGTAGTATTGGTGGAAGTGATACAACAGTAAATAAAACTAGTATGTATTTGTTCCAAAAAGGCAGGAAGCCATTTTACAAACTAGCCAAACTAGTAGATATGAATTTCAATGAGCAGGATACAGCAAATAAAGAGAGTATGGGAGTGCCAGGAAAGGCCTTGGCGACAGCCTACCACCTACTCGCTGTTCCTGTGATTGTCACTTGCTGATGCAAGATACACCCTGGTCTCCATGTGTTTAGTTTCCAGCCCATAATCCATTTTGGGGAAGTTATTCAATGCTGGTCAGTTCAGATACACCTGTCTACTTGTACCAGCTGCTGACAAGAACTACGAGGCACTAGTGCCACTCTATGGCTTTCTGTTACCTGTTCACTTTGCCAGGGGCTCTGAACCAGAGGTGCAAGACTGGCTATCCTCGTCACTTCAGGCTCCACCACTGGGTATGTAAGCCGTGTACCGGGGTGGGCTCCCCAGGATACAGTGAAGTCATGAACGAGGAAAGCAACCCCAACACCAGCTTTTGCCACAACAGAATTTTACTTAGATGTGGCAAATAAACACAACCACAAATGCTGGAAACATACAATAAATTTACATACACCCAGCCCAAAGTCTGAGACCCTTGTGCTGCACAGCACGGAGCCTTCTGATGGATGAAGGTAGAAAGTGAAGTAATGTACCTACTGGCGGGCACAAATAAGCTGCCACACTTTACCTGTTATTACCCTAAAAGAGCAGGAGTCAGTGTATGGGTGTATGGTATGGACTAGCCTGTGGTGCAGCACAACAGCTTACAATCTTACACAAATCTACAGTATTCCCCCTCCCATAACTGGTCCTGTAGCACGTGCCTGAGTATTCCTTCTGAGCAAAACGCCAGTCTGGCTTGAGTTTGTAGGATTTTATCAGCTCTCCAATGTGAAATGTCACTTTAAGTTGTGGAGTCCTTCTAATGATCAGTAACAACACTTGTAGCCTGACACAAACAGAGACCCTAATTAACTAATTATATGCCTGGCCTCAGTCTCAAGGCTCCAACACTGAAATGAGGTGCGTACACGATCGTACAGAACCGGGTCTGCTTTTCATCCCTGGTGACTCTGAACAGAACAAATGTCTCTCCAACAAGCATGCGGTCTCGCCGTATATGTTGCTTAGTTCCTCTGCTCTCATCAGAATTCCTGGCAGCAATCTCATCAGCTTCACTTAGCTGCAGCTCTGGTTACGGAGCGAAGCTGGATGTCATCAGATTCTCAGCTCACAGGGCCCCTTTTTCACCATGGTCCAAAAACATGGCTGCTCTCTCCTGTGTGAAAAACTCCACCTCTTCATGAATATAGAAATATCTATGCAGTCTGAGGCTGTGTTAGAAAAACAGTGACATCTTGTGGCTAGACTGCAGAATGTCAGTCAAAACATTTAATTTACTCCACACAAGCAGTATTCAAACAATGAGAGCTGTTTCCCCATCTCACAGGTACATGACAATTGGCAATAAGCAAGCCTAATAATCTCACGCTACTCTGGTGCCAAGAGGACAGCCATGCAATACTATATTAAACATTTTTTTGCAACACCAAGGATTACGAGAAAGCATTTTACAAAATTTTACTACAAGCAAACACATATTATACATAAAATAAGACACTGTTATAACCATTTCATATTAATAATGCTCATTCAACCATATAGTGTAGTAAATGAAGTATTACCATTACTATCCCATTGGTTATGCAAAATAGAATAGCATCAATAATAAATATGCCCAACCTGTGGAAAGAAATGGGGGTTGGGTATATATATACACACATATATATATATATATATATATACATAAAATCATGCATACATAAAAAGGAGAAAAGGAAAAAAAAACTGTAACAAAAAATAAAATAAAAATAAAATAAATTAACCTCCCTGGCGGTATTCCTGAGTGTAGCTCGGGGTTAAGTTTCAGTACCAAAAGTGGTAACCCAAACTACACTTGGGATTACCCTGCAGCGTTGCTCTGGGATCCCTCCAGCACTTACCTTGTCCTGCGCTCCCGCGATGTCCCCCTTTTAGCATCCCCGGCCATGTCCTGCAGTCGATGCCGACATCCATCTTCTGGGTTCTGTTCCCTGCAAGCGTCAGTACGTACGGGAGACGGAACCGGCGGGAAATTCAAAAATGTAAATGTGACATTCACTAAATACACTAAAATTTGATAGTATTCCATTACTGTATCAAACCATTTCACATACATTTTGTCCCTAGTGCTTTGTCCTGTGCCCTGCCTGCATTTTTACTGTTCTTTCTGCCTGGAAGCTGAGAAACGTCCATGGCATCCAAAAAGCGTCCTTTAATGTCAAAAGCAGTTTTAGACCAGCTAGAAAACAGCTATAGTAAATTAGAACTACTTGCAGAATTGAGTGATAATGATTCGTGGAGAAATTCCTCATCAGACACTGAAAACGATTCTGCGACTGAGCTCAGTGATGTGCGAACTTGGTGCTATATTTCAAATTTCAGTGTTTTTAGTTTGATTATATTATTGAATTAAATTTATTATTAGATTATTATTTTTTATGATTATTTATTATATTATACTTGATGATTTTGTGTTTCAAGTTTTATTATACTCAGGATGTTTACTAGACTCTTGTTCGGACAGATTTCAGTGAGTTATTCCTGAGAACTACAGGCCTACAATAAAAAAAAAACATATTTCCATGCAAAAAAAATGTATCGCTTTGAGCACAGAAATACTAACATAATCAGTCCGCTAGGGAGGTTAAAAGTCTGTAGCAAAGCCACAGGAGGCCATCACAATGAGGTTGATTTAATAAAGGCAAACATACCTTCACTTTGCAAGGGAAGTTGCATTTTGCAAGGGAATTTTCCCCACTGCTTACATGAATGCGGTAAAATTTAATTTATAAAGATTATCCAATTACACACAAAGAAAATAACAGAAAAAAAACATTCTGCTTGTATGTGTACATCGTTGGATGATGAAAGTCAACAGAATCTTACCTCTTTCACTAAGCTTAATAAACCTAAGTCCTTGCGGGCTATGATCTCCTGTCCAGCTATCTGGTGTGTTTTCTGTGGTTGGCATTGCTGGGAATGCAATTTATAGCATTCATGTGGCTGATAAGTGTTTCTGGTAATCTGTTTTTAAGTAAAAGGTTGCATTTCATAGAGATATATGTAAAAAAAACAAACAAATGTCTTCATCTACAGTTGCAAGAAAAAGTATGTGAACCCCTTGGGATTACGTGGAGTTTTGCATGAATTGGGCATAAAATGTGCTCTGAATGTCATCTAAGTCACAACAATAGAAGAACACAGTCTGCTGAACATAATACTACACAAACATTAGATGTTGCCATGGTTTAATTGCACATAACATGTAAACATTCACAGTGCAGGGAGGAAAAAGTATGTGAGGCCCTAGCTTAATGACTTCTCCCAGAGCTAATTGGAGCCAGGAGTGAGCCAACCTTGACTCCAATCAGTGTGATATTGTATGTGTTGCTGACAGCTGTCCTGCCCTTAAAAAACACACACATGTTTTGGGTTTACTGGTTTCAAGAAGCATTGTCTGATGTGAACCATGCCTCACAGAAAAGAGCTCTCAGAAGACCTACGATCAAGAATTGTTGACTTGCATGAAACTGGAAAGGGTTACAAAAGTATCTCTAAAAGCCTTGATGTTCATGTGTGCACGGTAAGACAGACTGTCTACAAATGGAGAAAGTTTAGCACTGTTGCTACTCTCCCTAGGCGTGGTCATCCTGTAAAAATGACTGCAAGAGCACAGCGCATAATGCTGCATGAGGTAAAGAAGAATCCCAGAGTGTCAGCTAAAGACCTACAGAAATCTCTGGCACATGCTAACATTTTTGTTGACACATCTACATCAAGGAAAACATTAAACAAGAATGGAGTACATGGGAGGACACCACGGAAGAAGCCATTGCTGTCCAAAAAGAATATTGCAGCACGTTTGAAGTTTGCAAAAGAGCACCTGGATGTTTTTACCCTGTCTCTTTTACACAGACAGGGTAAAAAGGAAAGGTGGTGGTGTCTTTCACACTTGCCTTGAGATAAATTCTCACATAGAGACAGAGGACCTAGTTGATGGAGAGTGTGATGAGACTGAAGCATTATGGGTGGAACTTCATATGCAAAGGTAATCATTGGAGTTTGTTATAGGTCACCCAGTGTTAATGAGGAGGTGGAGACTCATCTCTTTGCAAAGATAGAAAGGGCTGGGAAAGTGATAATAATGGGGGATTGTAACTACCCTGAAATTGACTGGAGTAATGACACTGCAGGAACAGTTAAAAGCAAAAATGTATAAACCTATTACAAGACAATTGTATGGTACACTTCACTGAGGCTGTGACTAGGAATGATGCTCTGCTGGACCTGGTAATCTTAAAACATGCAGAGCTTATTAATAATGTCCATATAAAAGAACATATGGGTAGCAGTGACCATAACATGATTTTTTTTAATGTTAGCTGTAAACAACAACATACTGGAGAGATAAAAACAGTCAATTTTCAGTAAGCAAATTTTCCAAGGATGAGGGCTGCTCTCCAAGTCTTAGACAGGGATTGAATATTGGCATCAGTGAACACAGAACAGAAATGGGAATTCTTCAAAAAGACTGTGTGTGAATATTCTGCAAAATATATTCCCATGGGCAAAAAGTTTAAAAAGCTAAAAATAAATATAAATATAAGAAAAGAGCTTTTAAAAAATATAAAAATGAAGGAACACTTATTTAAATATTACAAAGACTATAACAGAATATGTAAAAAGGAAATCAAGGTCTCAAAAATTCAAAACAAATGATAGATTGTAAAAGAAAGTAGAAGAAAGTAGGGCAAACTCCTCAAAATGTTTCAAATATATTAATAGTAAAATGGTCAGGTCAGAGCATTTAGGTCCTTTACAAAATAAGAGTGGGTGACTGGAGACAGCTTTGTGTAAAAGTAGCATGGGGGAGCTCATGTCCATATTGGAAATGGTATTAACCACAGCCCTAAATGATTCACAATGGCATAGAACCACTGGATTGGCATAATTCCAATGTGGTGGCTGTATTTAACTATAGAGCTTCTAAAATTGGGAAGATACTGAGGAATCTGATTTCTTTTTATGAGGAGGTAAGCAAAACATTTGGCAAAGGAGTGGCTGTGGCATACTTGGATTTTCCAAAAGCATTTGACACAGTTCCCCACACATGGCTAATGTGTAAGGTAAAGACTACAGGCTTGGAAAATCAGTTTACAAATGGATAGAAAGTGGGCTAAAAGATTGTATTCAGAGCGTAGTGATTATTGACTCATACTCTGAATGGTCTAGGGTTGCTAGTGGTGTACCCCAAGGTTCAGTGTTGGGACCCTTACTTTTTAAAATATTTTTAAACAATATAAGATATGGGATTAAAAGTACTATTTCAGTGTTTGCAGATGACACCAAGCTATGCATTGGAAGTGAAGGGATGGATGCTGCTCAACCAACCCCAGGAGTCCAATGTTCAGGAATAGCCTCATTCTGGCCAAGCCCTCTGATGCATTTTGCCCCCTGTGGTGGACAAGAGCTATGCAGTAGAATAACGTCCTTACAGGATATCTCCAACTTACAAGCCTACCTCAATGCGCTGTTTAATTGGGCAACTGTGTGGCAAATGAGCTTTAATGTTGATAAATGTAAAGTTATGCATGTGGGGGCTAAGAATTTGCATGCATCATACATACTAGGGGGGGGTACAACTAGGGGAGTCAATGGTGGAGAAGAAGCTGGGTATTCTGTAGATCATAAGCTAAACCTCCCCGGCGGTCTGATTATGTCCATATTTCTGTGCTCAAAGCGGTACTTTTTTTTGCATGGAAATATGTATTTTTTTTATTGTAGGCCTGTCATTTTTAGGAAAAAGAGTCTAGTAAACATTCCGGGTATGTTAAAATTTGAAACACGAAATCATAAATTATAATTTAATAAATAATCATAAAAAATAATAATATAATAATAATAAATTTTATTAAATAGTATAATTAAACCAAAAAATTTTAAATATAGCGCCAAGTTCGCACATCACTGAGCAAAGTCGCAAAATCGTTTTCAGTGTCTGATGATGAATTTCCCCACGAATCATTATCACTCAATTCTGCAAGTGGTTCTGATTTACCATCCCTGTTCTCTAGCTGGTCTAAAACCACTTTTGACCTAAAGGGACGCTTTTTGGACGCCATGGACATTTCTCAGTTTCCAGGCAGAAAGAACAGTAAAAATGCAGGCTGGGCACAGGACAAAGCACTAGGGACAAAATGTATGTGAAATGGTTTAATATAGTAATGTTGTTATACTGTGATTTTAGTGAGTGTCACTTTTACAACTTCCAAATTTCCTGCCAGTTCTGTCCCCCGTACGTCACAGAGAACGGAACCCAGAAGACAGATGCCGGCATCCTCCGGAGGACATTTCAGGGGACACTGTAGGAGGGACATCGCGGTAGCGCAGAACAAGGTAAGTGAAGAAGAGATCCCAGAGCAACACTGCAGGGTATTCCCGAGTGTAGCTCGGGGTTACCGCTTGTGGTGCTGAAACTTTACCCCGAGCTATACTCGAGAATACAGCCAGGGAGGTTAATAATGGCATGTTATGCCAAGCTGCAGTTTCCAAAGCAAGCAAAATCCTTCCCTGTATTAAAGTGTTACTAAACCCAAGACCCTACATTCACTCTGGTCTTCCACACTACACGGAAATGCAATTCTTTTAGTAAATATAAACTGCTAAATATCTTTTCTCATCATCAATTAGAGCAGTCTTGTGACTTCTACCAGTGTCCAGCCAAGCACTGGTTAAAGCTTGTAAGAAGAGTTTTCTTTCTGCTCTAGGAAGATGCAGAACCCTTGACCTCTGTCTGGACAGGGCCGATTGGCCCTGTGCTGATCACACGCACTCCCCCAAGAAAAAAAACCCTCTCTAGCGATACACACCAAACTGAGGATGTTCAGGGTGACTCCACACGACATGTCATATCAGTAAATAAGAGGGGGACACTGGAAAAAGGGGAGGACCAGATAAGTTAGGATCAAACAGCATTTTTTAGACAATGAAGAGGATTAACCCCTTAGGTTCCACAGTGAGTATAACGCATGCTTTACTGCATATACAGACTGATTTTACTGTTGAGGGTTTAGTAACACTTTAAGAGAGGTATAGACTCCAGAAAGAGATATCATTTTACCCTGTACAAATCATTGTTCAGTTGATCAGTAATATCTCATCTGGAATATACAGTTCAGTTTTCAACAATTTACAAAAAGGATATTGAGGAAATGGAGAATGGAGTGCAGAGAATGGCAACCAAACGGAAAAGTACATAAAGCAGTCCATATAGCAAACATGGTGTTGAGGTATTCACTTTAAGGTCATCACTGAGGACAAGGGGGCACTCTACGTCTGGAGAAAAAGAGATTTTATCTCTAAATACGGAAATAATTCTTCACAGTAAGAGCTGTGAAAATTTGGAATAGACACCCTCAAGAGCTGGTTCTGGCCAGCTCAGTAGTTTGCTTTAAACAAGGACTGGATTCTTTCCTAACTGTACATAATAGAACTGGATGCTAAAATTGCAAATTCGATCAAAATTGGATCATGCTTTGCTGGGGTATTTATGCCTTCCTCTGGATCAACTTTAGTACAGGATTGTATATATAGAATTGTATATTTTTTCCCCTTTTTTTTTCTTTTATTGGTTGAACTAGATGGACTTGTATCTTTTTTCAACCATAGTACTATGTAACCATATATGTAACTATGTAGCTTATCCACTGCTGCTCCCCCCATTGTCCTGCAGTTGTTATTTAAGCACACTATTGGCCACATGTTACAGGAAAATGTGCAGCATATGGGAACATAGGGAGAGGTGACAACAGAAAGAGATAACCAATTGGCACAGACAGGGGAGGACTGACAACTCATGGGGCCCCCGGGCAATAGGAGATCATGGGGCCCTTGTGTCATTGACCAAACTTAAAGCACACCCAAAAAAGCCTATAAAAAAGGTACCAGGGGCATTTCATGGGGCCCCCTACTGACCCTGGGCCCTCGGGCAGTGCCCGAGTGCTCTAATGGTCATTCCGCCCCTGGGCACAGATGTTCCAGCAGCTGCACCCTACTGCCAAGTTGACTCCAGTGATGATGAAAGGATGGTGAAAATGAGGTCTTGGACCATACTTGTGTGCTGGATATAGCAGAGGAGGAAAGTGAGGGAGAGGCATAACATCAATGTGGTCATTAAGGGGCAGGTCACAGAAGAGTGGAGGGAGCAGCCATCCTATTATTGATAGCAGACCTCCTTGTGTGTAAGTCACTGTTATCTTATCCCTTGGTCCACTACCCATAGCTCAGTTGTGTGGGCCTTTTTTCAACACATATGCTGTAGCCCTCACCACAGTCATTTTAATTCTCTGCCTGAAGTGTACCAAGCATTGCAATACCATCCGTCATTTGGGTACCACATATATAAACAATCCCACTGGGAGCAACACCTGAATATTAACCATTGGCAAGAAAAGGGCTACACTCCTCCTACACAAAGCTTCCCCTTTCAATTTCCCCATCAGTAGCCTCCAGTGTTGGGGATGAAAGCCTTTCAAGGAGTGTTAAAAATTTACCTTAATGCTTTATCAGTGGTGAAGAGGGTCAGCATTGTGCCACCCAGAGTAGGGGCAACCCCGCTCAGCTTCTGCCAACTGTTAGGTGCAAATTGCTAGTATTAGTTTTGGTTAGAATTTATCTTTGTAAGAAAAATCTTGCAGAGTGAGTCCAGGTGAATCTTTAACCTCCATTTCTGGAGGTGGTTTAATATGATCTCAACTACATGTTTGAATCTGGGACATTATTGTTGAACTATGTAATAAGATAATTAAAAGTGACCTAGCCTGCTTGATGTATTGTGCCAGAATAAACATTAACCACTTCCTGACTGTCCTATAGCAGATATACTGCTACAGGGCAGCATGGGTATATATACGTGATTTTGCATTTCCGGGTAGGGGGCATGCACGTCCTACCCACACACCGCCATTTGCTGCCATGGCTGTCAATCACGGGTCCCGGCCGGTGATTACTCACTGGCGCCTGGTGATTGCCGAGTATCTCTGACAGGGAAGGAGAACAGTATGTAAGCAATACAGTTCTCCTTCCTTTCAGCTCGTGCACACTGCTCTGGATGGCTGTGAACAGCCCAGCCATGCAAAGCAGTGTGATTACAGTGAAGCACAGACACAAGTAAAACGGCACGCAGCACACAGTTAACCCTTTGATCACCCCTCATGTTAACCCCTTCCTGTCCAGTGCCCTTAATACAGTGTCATTGCTTTTTTTTAGCACTGATCACTGTATAGGTGTCACTGGGAATGTCAGTGACACCATGTCAGGTTTCCCCCAGTGTTAGAATGCCCACTGCAGTCCCGCAGTCCTGCTATAAGTCGCTGATCACCGCCATTACTTGTAAAAATAAAAAAAAAATTCTAACATCTATACCATCATTTATAAATGCTAAAACTTTCAAGTAAACCAATTAATTTACACATATTGGGATTTTTGTTAGCAAAGACATGTAGCAGAATACATTTTAGCCTAAATTTATGACAAAATTTGATTTTTTTAATTTCTTTACTGGACATGTTTAATAGCAAAAAGTCAAAAATATAGTTTTTTCTCAAAATTGCCGGCTTTTTTTTATAGTGCAAAAAATAAAAAAACGCACAGGTGATCAAATACCGAAAGAAAGCTCAATTCGTGGGAAAAAAAGGATGTACATTTCATTTGGGTGCAGCGTTGCATGACCGCGCACTTGTCAGTTAAAGTACCGCAGTGCCATAACGCAAAAAATGGCCTGGTCAGGAAGAGGGGTAAATCCTCAGGAGGGCAAGTGGTTAAATGCGTTTCACTCGATGTCCACTGCATCACTTCCAATACATCACTTCTGGCACCACAGCTGATGTCACATCCAGTTGCTGCTCAACCAGCATCCTAATGTTTCATCTCTTTCGCTTTGTCAACTTTAGTAATGTTGGATTGATTGTGAGTGTGTTTTTATTTACAAATAAAGGACATCTTAGTAAACCAGTTTTACAGTATTAGAGCCCCTTTTTCTTTTTGTTTATCATATGGGGAGTTCCACAACAAAGGAGAGACAGAATTGGAAGTTATGTTAGATGAACGTCATCTATACACACGTTATATGCCTATTTGTAAAAAGAGAGGCATTGCTGCTTGGTGAGCCCTAGTCTGTTGGGGAGAGGTGTTTTAAGCACTGGTTCACTTTTTTATTCATGGTAGAGAGATTGAACTTTCTTGAGAAGAGTTTATTTAGAACTGTTGCAGGATGGACTAATGTTTGTTTGAGCACTGGAACACTTTTTATGCACAGTGGAGAGACTAAACTTTCTTAGGAAAAGTTTATTCAGAACTGTTGCAGGATGGACTAATCTTAATTTGTCATACAACATGTGACATTGACTTTTACAGTTGTGTTTGCTTAATATAATGCACATTTTGTCTTTTTTAGCACCTTTTTTTGTTATATTGTGTTACATAATTTAGCATATTATATAACGCATAGATACTGTAATCTGTTTTGTTCTGGTTTTTTTCGTTCTGTTTAGGTTTGTTACCTTTTGTTTTGTCTGGTTCTGTTGGGCTGTATTCTGTTTTTGTTTTTTGTTTGATTTTAGGTTTTGTGTTTTTGTTTGTTATATTTTGTTCTGAGGGCTTTCTTTTGTTTGTTTTTTTCTGTTTAGTATTTTGTCTTTTTTGTGTGTTTTGCATTTTTGTGGTCTTAGGTGTTAGTGCTTGTTGGTTTGTTTTGATGGTGTGGCTTTTTGGTCTTACAATAGGCCATTTCTGAGGTGTATAATGACCTCCTGAGTCTGCCCAGTCTGTGGCCACACTGTGTGTTTATTTGTTATTGTCTTTTTGCACCCACATGTTCTTTGTTAGATATCTTTGTTTGTGGTCCATCCTGGAACACATATGGTGGGCAGATGACATTTGTTTACATCATTTTCAGTCCAGTGGTTATCACATCCAGCTATGACTCCAATCAGGTCCCTTGTGGTCTGGCCTGGAGCGCTAATAGTGGGTGAGTGACGCATTTGATGTAATTTCTGGTACAGAAAATGCATCACTTCTGGTGGCATGATCCCTGGACAGATTTAGCCTATACACCAGTGTTTTCCTGGTTGTTGGGGTAGTCCCTGGGCCTCCCAAGGATCTATATCTAGGGGAGGATTTGGCATATATTTTAACAGATGAGCAATGTGGATGGAGCATTGTTTTATGTGGAGATTTGTAGAGAGGTGGAAATTTTGAAAATGTGTGCTTTGATTTTAATATGCCATGGGACTTAGGAAGATTTATGCTGATTTAGTATATATTTCTTATTTTTTTTCTTCATTTTTAGTATTGGTATTGGGCCAACTTGCTCACAACAGACTTTAAAAAGCCCCTCCCAGATCTGATGGTGACTGGAATATCAAGTCTATATACTCTCTATGATAGACTGCTCTAGTTGGAATCATCTAGGATGTGAGTAATTGGGGTTTTTAAAAATTATATTTTTCCTCACTCACTCTTTTCCACTTATTATTTTGAATGATTATGTGTGATTTATTTATATTCTCTTTTGACCTAATTAGGCCCCTTTCAGATGGGCAGGACCCATCAGTGGATCCACTTGCTCACCAGTGGGTCTGCTCGCTGATCCCCGCTGTTCAAGCAGATGATAGGTCCGTGTCTGCTCCACTTAAGCAGAGTGGACACGGACACAATCCACTGTCCTCTATGGGCTGTTGAATGGAAACAAACCACCTGTCCATTTCCATATGACTGTTATCCGATCCGCCAGATAGATAGGGAACGAATCCCCATTCATCTATTTTTAGTGGACAGGACAGGATCGGATCAGATTTAATCCTACATACAAATGTCCATTTACACCCACCACTCCATAGAGAGCAATGGAGTGTTTGATTAGGTCTGCTTGAAATATAGACAGGTGGGCCTGATCAGTTCACTTGTGTGAAAGGGGCCTTACCCATCATGTTATTTGGGTAAATCAAGTGTGTGGATATTGGAGCACATCTTTTTTTCTTTCTCTTCATGGACAGATTATTTTTCTGTTTTTTTAAATGTCTCATTTATGTTTGATGTATACAATATTTTGATCTCTTTTGTATAATGCATGGCATAAAACCTTTTTATATATTTCTACTATAGATGGATCCTTTTCTATAATATATGCCTGTCCTAAAATAGACAGAGTCCGGAAGAAGCAGATTTCCAGCGAAATGGGTAGACTAATTATGACATAAACCGGCAATATCTGGTCTCAAAACACCATGCCCTAGAAATATTAAATATAATAAATATATCTCTATAAAAAATCTGCTACTGATGCGGAATCTGGGTGTTACGTCAGGACGTTGAGACGGAAGTGATGTGATAGCAGTCCCCTAGTGTTCCGGAGGTGGTGAGACACCACTGCATACCAAACACCTGATGCCATTTTTTTGATAGGCGATTTATATGGTTTTAGAATGTGACTGATTTTCTTTTACTAAACATATTTTGAAGAGAAATATTACACCATTGGAGGTGTTTCTTTTTCATTTTATATAGTAATGAACCATGAGCTGGATTGGGGAGCTAAGAGTTGGTAGTGTTGCCTTAAAAAAGGAGTTCAATTAACACCATAAGCAAATTTTGAGAATGAATGGCAATATAGTCCATTGAGTGATATTCTGAAGGGAGAAGGGATCACATAATCACGTGGTGTTTCTTTCATTTGTGGAAGAAGGAGGAACACTTTTAAGCAATTTTTGCACTTTATGGACACTATATCTAATGAACTTTATGTTTGAATTATGGATACTGTATTGAAGTAATTTATGCATGAGTTCTTTGCGCTAGTGTGAGAAGATTATTGGTACACAGCACTAATTACTTTTTTACCTGTGGTGTAATATCTGTCTTATGTTTTTATGACCATTGTGATGTTTTAAAAAAAAGATATGTCATAAAGTTTTTTCTTTTAATGTGACATTGTTTTTCATGTGCCCATCGGTCCTCTTTGAACTCCTGTTCTTTAATATTTTTGGTTGTGTCCCACATAAACCTCATACAAATTAATCTACCCTCCAACTGCAATGTTGACGTTAAAATCAGTATTGATGCACTGCTATCCCTGTAAGTCTTACAGTACAAGTAGTCCCTAAATTTGAGCTATGATGTTTGAATTTGATAACCTTTTGTTAGAATCAAATTTCTGTTAAGAGATCTTTGTTTTTGGCAGCTGCGGGTTCTTGAACTTTGCACATTGTGCATTGTTGTTGAAAAGCCCATACTACTATGTCTACTACTACATTGCAGGTGACCTTTAAAATTACCTAAAGCAAACCAGATAACACATTTAGGCGTAATTCCCTTTGTAGTCAGTATTTACCTGATAAATATTACTGTTGTAATTTTGAAGGCATATTGGGTCTTATCAATTGTGTTTAATCTATATAAATCACACTGAAATGATTGTCTTTAGGGAAAAAAGTATTAGGTTTATATAACTTTAAACATTTATCTAGCTATTGACAGAAATCTGAAACAGCAGGCTTTGTTATCCTGAAGTCAATGACAATTTCTCTCTTCTATGACAAATGCTACTTAAGATGCCTCTTGGTAATGACTGACTTATACTGCACAACAAACATCAAGAGGCTGACAGACATAATTGATCTTATTGATTCCCAATAAACAGCTTTGATGGACAAGGTTAATGATCCCTTTATTTGAATATCATGTGTCACATGCTAACTTGCAATGTTAGCATAATTCAATTAGTGAAGCTCCCTGCATTAACAATGCTGAGGCAAGCCAAAGTCAGGGGTCTCTAAGGCTTCAGTAATAGAGTCGGCACAACTTGAATGCAAGTAATAAAACAGATTCTCAATATCTGTGTTCAGTTAGCTATAGGAAATGAAATGTGCCTCTGGAGGGACATTTATCTCCTTAGGATTACACAGTTTATGATATACAGGTGACATTTTGCTGTAAATGGTGAAAATCCTGTGTCTAACTGTGCAACGGCCCATAAAGAACAGTTTTATTGTATTTTCTGACCCTGAAATAATCATAAAAAGACACAAGCGTTCTATGATCAATTTATTAGATAAACTTTTGCTTGGGGTTGTTAGCTTTGCTATTTACTATTTTTTCGTAGGGTCTTCATCTCCTTCTCTATCATGTCTTTGTTCTTGTTTATCTCTTTATTTTTTTTTTACAACAGTGGTGTATAACCAGTGTACATTTTATACAGTAAATTAAAAAAGCAAATATATTTATTGTATAACTCAGTTCTAACTTTTCTGACCTAACTTGAATAATCCGTGATTTTGATGTGTCTTCTAATGGTGTAATACAACATAAATAACGTATAGTCCACAAATCTTTAAATTGCTCCTTCACCAGTTGTCCTCTCACTTGACGTATATGGCTAAACCGTTAAGTGAGGTCATAAAAGCTTTATTCAAAGACATGCATTCCGCACCAGCATGACTGTAACATCACGCTGCTGAATTAATGTTGGACTTATTCACTTAATTTTATTCATATATATATCTTTTTCATGTATTCTCATTTTTGAATGTTTATATATTTCATATCATCATTATTGGAAGTGAAGTGCGACACCTAGCTTTTTGATTTATTAACTTGTGAAAGCTTACTTGAGATTTGGTAACTGGGTTAAGTGTTACTTTATAAGAAGCTAGTGCTAGAATTATGGAGGCTACCACTGTTTACCTCTTTCTAAAAATACTGCATACTTGGCTTTTCTGGTCTTTGCCAAAAGTCAAAAGTTCTGATCTGCATACTTATTCTAAGTCAGTAAGCAACTTCTGATACCAATTAATTAGCATGACAATGAGGAAACTGCATTTTCAGTTTGAGAATTTAGTAACAGCATGTAATACAAAAGCGGAGAGACAGAGTGTAAAACCAACTCAGAGTAGCAGTTTATTAAATGGATTAAAAACATCAATTGTTGCACTCACGTGAATAAAGATATGAACAGCATGATTATCAATCTTCAGTCCTCTTGCCTCTTCCAACCAAGAAAGGTGTGGATGAGGTCCACCAGTGTGTCAAAGCAGCAGGATGAGTGGTGTTTCCCAGTGTAAGCCTGTATACAATAGCAGCAGCAGCAGACAGCATGCAAGCCTAGGACTCTCAAGGATGATGTCACATGTGACTAGTCATTTCTGGACATGCCTGCCCCTTTCTCAAGCAGCAACGGCAGTATGTGTATGAATGGACACCCACGTCTCACCACTGAGTGGAAGCCACCAGCTTGGGGAGCCAATGGATTGGGCTGCAGATGCTGTGTACAAGGGAAACCTGCACTCAAGAACACACTAACAGAAAGGCTCAGCCCTATGCAATATGTGAGAAGAACCCTACATGCTATAATTTTTTACGGTTTACAAATTTGTACATGGCACAAGAGGTATTTTATATTACCATGTGAACAGTAGGTGGTTGGGTTAAAGGAAACCAATAATGGAAATGGTATATTTCTAAAAATCAATAAATCCTGATGTACTGATGGCCTATCTCATTTCTTGAGGCCCAAAAATGCCTGGACAGTATAAATACCCCCAAAATGACCACTTTTTGGAAAGTAGACAGTATGAGGCACTTAGTAAGACAACTGGCGAGTTTTTTGAAGCTGTAGTTTTTTGGCAATTTTGTGGAAAATGAAGAAATGAAAACACCAATGCAGTCCAGCGTGAAGCAGTGATCAGGGACACTGACTGGTGACAGTATGTAAAAAAAATAAATTAAATTATTTATTACATTTTCTTAAAATTTTTTAACAAGTTTTTTCTACTGTTATGACCAGAGCAATACAATGTTACCATAGTAACACTGTACTACTCTGAGCAAGTGATCAGAATTAATTTTTTTACATATTATGATTGTTCATACCAACAAATTTCATTTGTATAAGGAAGCATTTTTACGGAATGAAACTGATTCATTCAGTAGTTTTTGTTGTGATTGGCCACAGCTGATCATATGCTACAGATGGGCTACGATTGGCCCAGTCTGTACATGTGTCCACTGTGATCAGTCACAGCTAGCAGCACAGTTGGAAGCAATGAATGACATGAAAGGAACCCATTCATTGTTTACAACTGTTATGTGATCTGCAGTGATTGGTCACAGCGATCACATGACACTGGCAGCGGGCCAGTGGAGTGATCTGTCATCGGCCACGTCCACTGGACACAGTCAGTGACAGATTGCGCTGGAGCATGGATCGTGCGATGCGCACAAGGCACGATCCTGGGAGGACATTATATGATGTTCTCTCAGCATAATAGGGATTCTGCTCGATCATCATATAATAGGCCAGGCAGGAAGGAGTTAAAGAAAAAATTTGATTCTTTTTTACCTACAGTGCTCTATAAACCAAAACATTATTTTATTAGTTTAATTCTACTTTAATGAATAGTAATAATAATACATGGGTGTATGCATAGGATATAAACATTAATAATCAATGGGCTTTTCCAAATAGTATGCAACATGCATACTTACTGTCAATCTCCTGCCACTTTAAACACCACAGGTGCAGAGAATAAATTGATTTCATACAGCACTGAGCTAAAGTGAATATTTTTCCATCTCTTCCATTTATTTAATAGGATGTGCTTTATGGTTGGATGTCATTTTGAAAATAGTGATAATTGCTAAGGAATGTATTCAGGAAATGCTCTTACATTTCACTGCTTTACACAAAAAATATATTCTGTTAAAGCCTTCTGTCAATTTGATGGTCAATTAATGCTGCTATATTCAATTTATCATGGTGTTTATTAATACGGAATGTAGGTATGTTATTCCACATTCTCTGCTCTCAGCCATTTGTTGTACCTATCCAAAGCTATTACAACTATGCCGGAAACATTAACAACTTATAACAGTGGCAAAGGGTTTTCTCTGCTAATTCCAACTGAAAGAAGTGACAGACTGTTAAGTAAACTATTGCTGCATTCATTCATTTTTTTTTCTACATAGAGTTTACTATTCCACCTGCTGCTGCTTGCAGTGTGAGTTTACTGAACTATTTCCAAAGCTGGAATATCTGTCTGCTAACTATTCACTACTGGAGCTGAGCGATTTCTCTGAAATGCTTTCTGCTGGCAATCCACCAAATCAGCCTTGTGATCTGCTTGGTAAGGTTTACTATTGCAATCAGTTTATATTCTTAAGTCTTTTTTTTTTCTAATGAAAAAAATAAAACATTTCTAATTAATTAGGAAATGGCTCATCTTACTGTTTTCATTCTTTGGTACAAACGGTTATTTAGAGACTGACTGCCTGGTCACCCTCTTCTATCCAATAGGAATTTAGGATTTATGTCATTTTTAATTAATTAGGAAATGGCTCATCTTACTGTTTTCATTCTTTGGTACAAACGGTTATTTAGAGACTGACTGCCTGGTCACCCTCTTCTATCCAATAGGAATTTAGGATTTATGTCATTTTTTTTCTAAACATGTATGATGGTGGATTAAATAATTTACCCATTTAATAAGCATAGAATCGTTAGAAAGTGTGAATGAACTGGTGAGAGGTCCAAAAGACCTCTTGACCAATTCACGGCAGAGGAGTGAATTGCTCACTCTGTGGCTCAGGCAATTTTCCTGGACTCTTAGCTATCCATGACCTGTTCAAACTAACCTCTGTTGAGGCAGATTGATATATTTATAGAGAAGTTAAAATCCCTGTCAGTTTTTTTGCCTGTGTACCTTTGGTGACATTTTCTTTCATTCCCCATCCTGTCGACACAACAGGAAGTGAGAAGAAATTCTGTCTTCAAAAGTTGTCACCAAAACATGTGTCCCCATTGAAGGTTCTACCCTCACCTTCTCTTCTGGTGGCAATTCAAAATTGTGGAGTTCCCATCATTTTCAGTCCTAGTGATACTGGTCCCCAGGAGATATAGAGAAAATGAATCTCCTATACACGGACACAAACATCAAAAAAAACAGATACACTCTAGTTGGTCCATCATGCAAGTAAACTTTAGACAGCGCAGTAGCACTTTGTAAGGTGGTATAGATTTGTTGTGCTCTTAAAGCTAATTTTCAGTTTATATACATTTTAAAGAACACAGCATACATGCTAAAGGTTTTTCCATGTAGGCATAGCCATAGTGCACCACCCCATGCTTAATATGGTGATCCAGTAAACTCTTTTACAAGTATTTTTATTTGTACAGGTAATGCAGACAAGGTATTCCAAACACTCACTGTAGGCTTCTTGCTTTCTCTCGCACATGCAAAGATTGGTATTTCAGAGTTTTAGTATTATGTTCAACAGAGCTGCTTCATTACAACCCCCGATCACATTAATTTATGCCTTGAAACTGGTGTCAAATAGAAGATATAGCAAGGAGAGACAGAAGATGCTGAGTATGGACTTCACATGTTAAATGTTTCCTGGATTACGTATAGCTCAAATTAAAGTGAATGAGTGGAATAATATTTTACTCACAACTCTGAATTCTTTAACAGCCCATTTACTGTATATCTTTATGTTTCAGTAATCCATATTACTGCAATGCACATTTCATGCATCATGTTGCTATTCATTTTGAATAGCACCCCTATGTACTAAGGCAATGGACATGTATTGCGGAGCACTGCAGGACCTAGTAACGTGCCATAGTTCATTGTAGTAATTTGGGGGGGATTTATTAAAACCGGAGCATGGAAAATGGACAACTCTGCATAGAAACCAATCAGCTTCCAGGTTTTATTGTCAAAGAAAAACTGAACAAGCTGAAGTTGGAAACTAATTTGCTACCACTGCACAGCTGCACCAGATTCTGAGTGTTCCAGTTTTAGTAAATCCCCCCACTGTGTTACAAATTTTGGAAAATGCACAATTCTTGGTTTCTTTTGGGCTGCACTTTAAGTCCAGTTTTTGGCACATTTTGGTGCGTTGCCAGCCCATTATTTTCAATGGGCTTCCTTAACACAATGCTCATTAATGCGCATAATGCATGTTATCTTACATATGTTAACACACTGTATAAAAGAAAAGGGTCCCTCATGATATAAATACCTGTGGGAAAGATGTGTCTGAGAACTATCAGAGCATAACTAGCAACAGTAATTAAACACAAAGATTAAATAAAATTGTCTGTTGTGAATATCTGTAGACTTGATTGTAAAATCTTTCTACGGTTTAAAAGTTGGTAATAGGGTAGCAATTTTGAAGAATAACTCAATTCAAAATGTAGGCTTGAACTTTGTTCCCTTCTGCATTGTTAAAGGGTTAGTGGACCTCAATTAAACAATGAATACGTCAGCTGTCTAAACATCATGTCAAGAAAGCAAGAAAGACCTCTGGGCTTTTTACGAAGGAGCTATGTCATTTGGCCGTGTTTGACTCTCTGTATAATAATATGGTATTGCTGCTGCTATTGCTTTTTCTTTGTTGGATTCTGCATAGATGCCATACTTGGATGGCTCAGCAAGCTAAATGATAATGCTGCTCTGCATAAAGCTAAACAGTTACGCAAGTGTTGCAGGGTAAAATATCCATACCAGGGTCTGAGAACAGAAGAGAATTTCCTGGCTAGATAATCATGAGGTATACCGATAATCTACTTAGTTTTAAACATTTAAAACTAAAGACATGGGCTTGTTTTCTATGATGCCATATGTCACCACTATATTGTGAGCAAGTTGCTAGTGAAGTTGTCCTTTAATACAGCTCCCTATCCCTCGGAGTGCAAGAAGCCTGGTTTCATCTATAACTTCATCTGAAATCCAGATATCTTACCTCTAACATGGCCCTGGCTGGTTTATTCTTCTGTCTGTGCATACTCTCATCTCAATGTGCAGCTCAGCAATAGGAATAATTGAAGCCACAATGTGCATACACAGGCTAAAGAGGAGCCTAATGAGTACAAGTCAGAGGTAAGATGACTGGAGCAAAACTAAAAGGTAACTATTAAAATCAGGATGCCTGCACTCAGGGAAGTGGGTAGTTGTGTTAAGAACAACTTTACTAAAGGTGCAGTTGCCATTTAGGGGCTGGTTTAGAATGTTGAGCTGCAATAACACATGGTAAATGAGCATTTTTCTGTGCATTTCTGCTTTGAACTAACATAATGCCCTTGTAATGCATTGTAATAATGCATACACATATTGTAAAGAACAGTATTGTGCAGATGTGCCCTATAAAAATATGGTATGCACCATTTTAGGTGCATTATTTAAAATGAATAAACCTCCCTGTTGAACTGTGAGTGCTATTTATTTTCTTTTTTCATTCATGTATGTGTATTTTGAAGCTATGCTTTTATACAATGGAGTATTTCTCCCTAAGGGACAGGTGTTTATTTTTACTTATTGTATCTGTAGAATTAATGGGCTTGTTAATGTAACAAGTGTAAAACACATGGTAAATCCCATTCAATGTGTTTGTGTGTGTAAGGCAATACATTGGTGTGAACCAGCCCTAGGGATTAAAGAAAAATATAATTGAAGTCATTAACACATAACTACATTAGCACAATACTGTACAATACACACATACCCACGTATTATATTTAAATATATTTAGATGAAAAGTTATGATTTCTATTTGCTTCCCTGAATCTGACTGAATAATCAAAATGAACACAGACAGTCCTTGAGGGCTCATTTACACTTTCTGTTCTCCTTGTCACCCCTTTGCAAAGAAATCCATTACTGATTGCTTTTCAGAGGATTTTGACAAGTAGGTTGGAGACAACCTACCTGTCAAAGGGTTTTTTTAACCCTTCAAAGTTTGCAATACCGTGCTGCAACCATGTGCATTATATAAAATTGCAATTCACTTTAATGGGTAACATTTGGCAGTGGTACTGCCCACCAAATGTGATTAGTGGTAACATTTTTCTGTGCCCCACAGGTCAATCATGGAAATGTGTAGTAACAAGGCTGTGGCCAAGTTAACTTGCAGCTTGCAGGTTGGGGGCAATAAAAACATGACGTAACCATGTATTTTTGCAGTTTCACCGGACATTCACGTAAACAGGGCCTTATAAAATCAAAGTCTGTATATATTGATATATACAACCCCCCCCAGGAGCTTATTTTCTACAATAAAGCAAAGAGATATGATGACTGTCTTGCAGTACCCTATAGTGACTGTTCAGAAATAATCCCTTGTGAACTGGTCAATGTGAAATGGAAATATGGTGGCTGTAGGTGATTGCACTTTGTAAGTCATAACTGCTCTCTTTTTCCTGCCTTCCTGATTAAGGCCGTATATTTATGACCAAATAGCAGATTGTGAGCCAGTTCCTTGGATAATTCTTAGTTAAAAGGAAATTATCAAGGGAAAATCATTCAAAGGACTCTGGAAGGCAGACAAAACCGATTACAGAGAAAATTAAACTTTTCTGGCGCTGGCCTGTTCCAGTACCTAGTCCAAGCCTTCAGAAATTATTTAACATTAATGATCTGGAAAATCATCTTAAATGAGAATTAGTCATTATAACAGATACTGTTGTCATGCAACATATATTCTCAATGGGATTTAATCTAGAATTTGACTTTTACAGGATTATATCATTTTGAAAATAATTTATTTTTTTCTTTTGGTTTATAGAAAACATATGCTTTGTGCTTCCATAGTCTAAGGTTAACCCTGTTTTAAATGTTTCATACAAACCTAGAACTAAGCTAGAAAAAGTTAGATTTTTTTAATGACCCCAGGTTATACAGTGTTGTATTTATTTAGTGTGTTTCCCTATGCTCAGAACATTATGAAGATGAACGAGGGGCAATTTTTTTTTATACTGAATTGTATGCCCATCTTGAGGTGTTGCGTTCTGGAGCATGTAGCTACAATTGTTATGCACATTTGCTACCCCTCTCCAAACCTTATCCAATGCTTTAATACAATGCAAATTATATATATAGATGTAAAAAACACCAGATGACATCAAGGGCAAAAAAACTCTAAACAGGGATTAATGGCACAGAAACCTCTGGGTACCAAGCTGATAAAAGTAAAAAGAAACAAACAATCTTGATGCCAAGGGGTTATAAACATACAATCAACTTAGCATTAAGGGTATAATAACAAAATAAATATTAAACATCAAGGGGCAAGTACAAAATAGTAGGCATGACTGGGATTTGGAAATTAATCTAAATTAGATATTGGCTGGTGATTTTTCTGAGTATACTGTATTTAATGTTACCTTATATTGTTTAGCCTGGTGTTTTGAAATGTTATGATTCTGTAAATTGTGATTTGTTCTATTTTTCAATTAACTCTTGTCAGTGTCTAGTGCCAGTTCTGTTCAGACACATGTAAGTATAAATATCATTTCGTGCAATCTGCATCTACCTTACTATTGTTTGCAGCATAGGCTAGACCCTTTCGACACTAAGGTGCTATCAGCATAGGTCCCTCCCCTGGGTGCCATGGCAGAGGTATCCCTTGGTGGCCCCCCCAGCCAGGCCAGCAACAACAGTCTTTATGTCAATGGACATTGATAGCATCCTCAACCAACCCAAAAGGTTTGTTTTCAGAAGAGGTTCTCATTTTGAGGCTAGGTGATGGAAGAGTTAAAATAATAACAGCCTTTTAACTCTTTTACTGGGACACAGTTGATATACCTATTTAGTTTCTTTCATCCATCCCAATGGTGACAACACATTATATAACTTGCAAACATTGCAGCAGAGATGAGAGCTGAGTTGAAGATCAGCCCATACTTTGAGGGGTTTGCCAAAGTCCTACATCCCATGCTAAATGGATGTGGAGAACTACATTGGCACCCTTTTGCCCCTGTGCCCTAGCCCATTCTATCAACTAATAAGTACATTTTCTTCATAAATTTAGGCCAAAAGTTTTACTGCTACATTTCTTTGTTAAAAATAACCCAAATCAGGGTATATTATTTAGTCTGTGTGAACATTATAGAGTTTACAAGCTATGGTACCAATCAGTGAAAATTGATCACACCTGATGTACTGAAGGCCTATCTCATTTATTGAGGCCCTATCATGCCAGGAAAGTACAAATACCCCCCAAATGACCCCTTTTTGGAAGTAGATAGTCCAATCGATTTATTAAGAAGCATGGTGAATTTTTTGCAGTTGTCATTTTTTCCATCAATTCTTTGGAAAATTAAGAAATTATTATTTTTTTTTTACACAAAATTGTCAAATTAACAAGTTATTTCTCACACAAGGCATATGCATACTTGCAATTACACCGCAAAACACATTCTGCTACTCTTGAGTATGGTGATACCACATATGTGAGACTTTTTCACAGCCTGGCCACTTACAGAGGCCCAAGATCCAAGTAGCACCATCAGGCATTCTAGAGGCATAAATTACACTTTTAATTTCCTGACTACCTGTCACCTTTTTGAAGGTACACCTGGCTGTGTACTGAAAAGTGGGATTGAAGCTGATCCAGAGCTGTAAGGCAGCCATAAAGGATTTGCCAGGGCATCAGGAAGATATGTTTTGGCCCTAATTCTTGGGGTCTGGTGGGGTGCTCCAGTGCTGGCCCTTTTTCAGCAATTACTGCCTCAATGCAGCATGGCATGGAAGCTATCAGCCTGTGGCACTGCTAAGGTGTTATGGAAGACCAGGATGCTTCAATAGTGGCCTTCAGCTCTTTTGCATTGTTCGATCTCATGTCTCTCATCTTTCTCTTGGCAATGCCCCATAGATTCTCTATGGGGTTCAGGTCAGGCGAGTTTGCTGGTCAACCAAGCACAGTAAACCCTCATTGAACTAGGTTTTGGTGCTTTTGGCAGTGTGGGCAGGTGCCAAGTCCTGCTGGAAAATGAAGTCAGCATCCCCATAAAGCTCATCTGTGGAAGGAAGCATGAAGTGCTCCAAAATCTCTTGGTAGATGGCTGCGTTGACCCTGGACTTAATGAAGCACAGTGGACCAACACCAGCAGATGACATGGCTCCCCAAATCAACACAGACTGTGGAAACTTCACACTGGACTTCAAGCATCTTGCAGTGTGTGCCTTTCCATTCTTCCTCCATACTCTGGGTCCTTGGTTTCCAAATGAGATGCAAAAGTTGTTCTCAACAGAAAAGAGGACTTTGGACCACTGAGCAACAGACTAGGTCTGTTTTTCTTTAGCCCAGGTAAGACGCTTCTGATGTTGTTCAGGAGTAACTTGACAAGAGGAATACGACATTTGAAGCCCATGTCCACGATCTGTCTGTGTGTGGTGGCTTTTGATGCACTGATTCCAGCCTCAGTCCACTCCTTGTGAAAGTCCCCAACACTTTTGAATGGCCTTTTCCTGACAATCCTCTCCAGGCTGCGGTCATCCCTGCTGCTTGTGCAGCTTTTTCTTCCACACTTTTCCCTTCCACATAGCTTTCTATTAATGTGCTTTGATACAGCACTTTGGGAACATCCAACTTCTTTTGCAATTACCTTTTGAGGCTTTCCCTCCTTATGGAGGGTGTCAATGATGGTTTTCTGCACAACTGTCAGGTCAGCAGTCTTTCCCATGATTGTGATTCCTACTGATCCAGACTGAGAGACCATTTAAAGCAGTGGTTCTCAACCTTTCTAATGCCGCGACCCCTTAATACAGTTCCTCATGTTGTGGTGACCCCCAACCATAAAATTATTTTCGTTGCTACTTCATAACTGTAATTTTGCAGTGGGAGGACTAGCGCCCCATCACTGATGTCAGTGGGATGAATAGTGCCCCATCGTTGGTGTCAGTGGGAGGAATAGTGTCCCATCGTTGGTATCAGTGGGAGGAATAGTGCCCCATCATTGGTATCAGTGGGAGGAATAGTGCCCCATCATTGGCATTAGTGGGAGGAATAGTGCCCCATCATTGGTATCAGTGGGAGGAATAGTGCCCCATCATTGGTGTCAGTGGAAGGAATAGTGCCCCATCATTGGTGTCAGTGGGAGGAATAGTGCCCCATCATTGGTGTCAGTGGGAGGAATAGTGCTCCATCATTGGTGTCAGTGGGAGGAATAGTGCCCCATCATTGGTGTCAGTGGGGGGAATAGTGCCCCATCATTGGTGTCAGTGGGAGGAATAGTGCCCCATCATTGGTGTCAGTGGGAGGAATAGTGCCCCATCATTTGTGTCAGTGGGAGGAATAGTGCCCCATCATTGGTGTCAGTGGGGGGAATAGTGCCCCATCATTGGCATCAGTGGGAGGAATAGTGTACAATCATTGGCATCAGTGGGAGGAGTAGTGCCCCATCATTGGTATCAGTGGGAGGAATAGTGCCTCATCATTGGCGTCAGTGGGAGGAATAGTGTACAATCATTGGTATCAGTGGGAGGAATAGTGCCCCATTGTGGGTGTCAGTGGGAGGAATAGTGCCCCATTGTGGGTGTCAGTGGGAGGAATAGTGCCCCATTGTGGGTGTCAGTGGGAGGAATAGTGCCCCATTGTGGGTGTCAGTGGGAGGAATAGTGCCCCATTGTGGGTGTCATTGGGAGGAATAGTGCCTCATCATTGGTGTCAGTGGGAGGAATAGTGACCCATCATTGGTGTCAGTGGGAGGAATAGTGACCCATCATTGGTGTCAGTGGGAGGAATAGTGCCCCATCATTGGTATCAGTGGGAGGAATACTGCCCCATCATTGGTGTCAGTGGGAGGAATAGTGCCCCATCATTGGTGTCAGTGGGAGGAATAGTGCCCCATCATTGATGTCAGTGTGGTGGAGGGGGGAATAGTGCCCCATCATTGGGGTCAGGGGGGGGGGAATAGTGACCCATCATTGGTGTCAGTGGGGGGGGGGGAAATAGTGTCCCATCGTTGCTGTCGGTGGGGGGAGGAATAGTGCCCCATCGTTGGTGTCAGTGGGGGGAGGAATAGTGCCCCATCGTTGGTGTCAGTGGGGGGAGGAATAGTGCCCCGTCGTTGGTGTCAGTGGGGGGAGGAATAGTGCCCCATCGTTGGTGTCAGTGGGGGGAGGAATAGTGCCCCATCGTTGGTATTAGTGACACAAATGATGAGGCACTATCCCTCCCACTGACACCAATGATACTTACCTTGCTGACTCCTGCTCCAGCCTGGGCTCGCTCTCTCCCTCTCCCATCTACAGCCTGCATACCTGGCTGCAGCAGCAACATTTGCACTTAACTGTCAGCTGTCTTCCTTCCCTGGCCTCTCTCTTCACTCGCTCCTGCAGCTCCCTCGATCTTCTTCGATCTCCGCGCGCTGCCGCTCGGCTCCTCCTCTCCAAGCTCCACCTCCTCGCCGGTGATTGGCCGCCTGTGTGCCTCTCCTGAGCTACAGTTCCGGTGGCCAATCAGCGGCGAGGAGGCGGAGCTGTTGAGCGATCCCGGAGGTGTGGCCAGGTTACAGGGGCAGCATATCATCCCGCCCACAGATCGCCTGAGACAGGAGCGGTGTCTCGGTTCCTAAGACCATCGGAAATATGTGTTTTCCGATGGTCTTAGGCGACCCCTGTGAAATGGTCGTTCGACCCCCAAAGGGGTCGCGACCCCCAGGTTGAGAACCGCTGATTTAAAGGCTAAAGAACCCTTTGCAGGTGTTATGGCTTAATTAGCTGATTAGAGTGGGACACTTTGAGCCTAGAATATTGCACCTTTTCACAATATTCTAATTTTCTGAGATTGTGGATTTGGGGTTTTCATGAGCTGTAAGCCATAATCACAATTATTACAAATCACGGCTTGAACTATCTTGCTTTGCATGTAATGAGTCTATCTCATATATTAGTTTCACCTTTTAAGTTGCATTACTGAAATAAATAAACTTTTGCACGATATTCTAATATTTTGAGTTTCACCTGTACACTTATGATCAGCTGTGACAGGTCACAGCTGGTCAGTTGGTAAAAAGCCAATTTAATTAGCTGTTTACCTTCAGCGGAGAAGCGCTGTGTCCCAGGGAGTCCCTGACAGCAATGGTCACGCTGTATGCCCCGGAGATGCGCATGAGCAGCGTGGTGCACAGGACATCATCTGATGCCCAGTCACAGGAAGAAGAGGACCGCCTGCACATCAATCCGCTGGGCGGCAAAATGTTAATACCTAATGGCAAGCAGGCAATACAAAGAACAGCATAAATGGTAAATGCTGTGCTGTGATTGTCACCATCCTCAACTTTTTGGTAAATGTAGCTATTTTGTGCTGACACTGCTTTTGGCATTGCTGGTGAATTATCTCTTAGTTTGAAAACAGACATCCAATTCTTAATATCTGAAACAAAAACTGGTATTTTTAGAGAGTAAAACAACCCAGCTTGCAGCAATAATGGGTTTTGCTCATGTCAGTGGTACTGCAACACATGTATGACCCAGGGGCAGACTGACAACTCATGGGGCCCCCAGGCAATAGGGGATCATGGGTTCTCTGTGTCCTTGCCCAAACTCAAAAAAGCCTATGAAAAAGGTACCAGGGGCATCTCATGGTCAGTCCGCCCCTGGTATGACCTAATTTTGGATTATAGTTTCATTTATTGGATCCCTCTTCAATGCCCCTTTGTTTGTCTCCCCATTGCTTCACCTCACCCCGTTTCTTGCCTTCATATTTTAGTGTACCTTAGTAAACAAGCCTTAAAGTAGAGTACACTAAGGGGTACACACAAAATCTGGTGCAGATATGCATGGTAATCAATCAGCTTCTAACTTCAGCTTGTTAAAGTAAGCTTTGACACTAAAACCTACAAGCTAATTGGTTACTATGCAGAGCTGATACCAGATTCTGAGTGCACCAATTTTAGTAATCTCCCCCTAAAGTGTAGTTGTCACAGGAATCTGTGACCCTTTAACATGTGTCCCCTGCACTTTTTAATCTGACATCAAGTCACATGACCAAATTCAGGGAATGCATAGGAAACATTAAGGCTACGTTCACACTAGCTTTGTCAGCAGGCAACAGACAGGCATTTGAGAAGCATTAAAAACACTTCCCAAATGCCTATGAAAATTCTGCTGTTCACACTGTAGTGTTAGCATCGCATCGCGGCAAAACTGATGCCTCATGTTGAGTCAGGAGGAGTTGAAGGCTCCCTTTCAAGTCTATGGTGCTGCTCCTTAAACACCTGGCAGGCATTTGCGGGGCGGTTGCGAGGCGTTTGCAGAGCGTTAATACCGTTTAACTTCATTATAGGCATTTGTGGTGCAGTTAACGCTTGGCAAAGCCTATCAAACGCCTCAAACCCGTGCATACAGCGTTTGAGGAGCGTTAAAAACGCTTCCCAAATGCCTGTCTACCGCCTGTCAAAAGCTGTAGGGGCATTTTTCAAGAGTTATAAATAAAGTCAAGTGTGAACGAGCCCTAAATCAGTCTGTATTAGCCTGTATCAGTTTCCTTGCACAGGTTTCCTTCAAAAGATCATCCTGGTGAAGATTCCTGCTCATCATTATTTCTGTTTTTGTACACTCCTATCAAGACAGAAAAAGGGACAGCTATGGTGCAGGCATCAGTACTAAGCTAGCTTTTATTCCACCAGTGTTCACAATCAAATGTATGAAAAAGTGCCCTGATGATCAGTGCCGATCTCTGCTCTGACAACTGCCAGTTCTCAGCAGTACTTTCCTCATGCTCTGACAGCGTGAGGAAAGTGCAGCCAAGAACTGGCAATTGCATTTCCCTGTTAACAGCGCGTCATTGGACACGGCTGATCATGTGGTAAAAGGCCGCTGTGATCGGTCTTTTACCACATCATGTGATCAGCTGTGTCCTATGGACACAGCTAATCACGTGATGTGGTAAAAGACCGATCCCGGAGATCGGCAGGTGCGCACCCCCAGTGGCACGCAGGAGAGCGCGTTCTGGGAGGTCATCATATGACGGCCTCCCAAAACTGGCCGGCCGCAGTGCCTATCTGCGGTCAGCAACTAGTTAATATTAAAAAATTTCCACTCACATTTGATAGTGTCCAACTGGGACACTGCAGGATAAATTCTTTGTGTGTTCAAATGCTGTTGTCCTATACCAAGATGGCGGCCCGTGTGCTTCCTGTATTGCGGCTTGATGTCCCCAGCGTACTCTACGCGTTACGTTACATGCCATGACTTCATCGTTTGGGCACATTTGTTTGTCACTTATGACACAAGAATTTGTATGTTTGGTATTTATTGGAGTACATCTGTTTACTACGCACAATGATATATGTTTATGGTATACATCTACTTATAACACTAATATATTAGAGCATTATTTGTGCGCCTCATATATACTTTTTCATTTATTTACTGCATGTGGGAACACATCCTATGAGGGCAGCACATCACTGTATAATATTAACACCATATTGCGCTGAGGTTTTTTCTATATATTCACAATCAAATGTGTTAATTTTGCCAAAGTACACATTGGTTGATTACTCTTTCAATAACCAACATTTCTGTGTTTGACTAAACCTGGAGAAAAAAACATCTATTTTTATATTTTTCAAGGACTTTGTTAGTACACTATTATACTTGATCTCATCAATTTGAACACCAGTGATGGACACTATTCCTATTTTCCTTGTTGAATTTGCTATTTGTTTTATACAATGGAGACAATGAAACTTGTAAAAGTGGGTGGGAACACCCAAAACTCCAAAGTGGACAATGTCTGAAGTTATAGTAGGAAGCTCTTGGTGTTAGGGCATAAGATGTGAAGCCAGGGGCTAACCTATGCCACCAGGTTTCACCTGCAACTAAAATATTACTGTTGGATGGACTAAGCCTTTAACCGTCTCCCGGCCGCCATATAAGGAAATGACAGGCGCAAGGCGGTTCTCTCGTGCTGGGAGGACGACATATGACGTCCTCCCTCTCTTACCGTGTGTGCACGGCTCCGGGAGTATGCAGGGCGGCGATCAGTGGTACGCTGTTTCTTTTGGACACAGCGGATCACCGATCAACGGAAAGAGCTGAAGATGTCGACTAGGTCATGTGATCACCTATGTCCAATCACAGCTGATCGCATGTAAATAGGGAAATGCCGGTTATCTGCATTTCTCTCCTCACGAGCTGTCACGCTGAAAGCTAGTGAGGAGAGCCGGTAATCAGCATTCCTCAGAGGGTTACAAGTACACTGATCATCAGGGCACTGATGATCAGTGTGTCCTGATGATCAGTGTAGCCCCAGCAGTGCCACCTGTCAGTGTCCATCAATGGCACCTGCCAGTGCCCATCAGTGCCTCATCAATGCCACATATCAGTGCCTACCAGTGCATTTCGATGCCACATATCAGTGCCTACCAAAACACACCAATGCCACATATCAGTGCCGATCTGAGCTGCCTTTTAGTGTCACCTATCAGTGCCAGTCAGTGCCACCTATCACTGCCTCCTATCAGTGACAGTCAGTGCCGCCTATCAGCATGCATCAGTGCCGCTTAACAGTGCCGCCTAATAGTGCCATATATGAGTGCTGCCTTTTAGTGCCCATCAGTGATGTCTGTCAATGCCCATCAGTGCCACCTATCAGTGCCTTCTCATCAGTGCCCATCAGTGCAGCCTAACAGTGCCCATCACTGCAGCCTTATTAACGCACATCAGTGAAAGAGAAAAATCACTTATTTACAAAATTTTATAACAAAAAATAAGAAAAACTTTTTTTCCCCAAAAATTTTCAGTTGTTTTTGGTTTGTTTAGCAAAATATCAAAAACCCAGAGGTGATTAAATACCACCAAAAGAAAGCTCTATCTGTCTCAAAAAAATTTATAAAAATTTAATATGGGTACAGTGTTGCATGACCGCGCAATTGCCATTCAAAATGCAACAGCGCTGAAAGCTGAAAATTGGCCTGAACGGGAAGGTGGTATAAGTGCCCTGTAGGCAACTGATTAAAGAAAACCATCTAAAGCAGGATTCTCCAAACTTTCTAATCAAAGGACCAGATTACTATCC
This sequence comes from Staurois parvus, assembly GCF_062004578.1. Taxonomy (NCBI): domain Eukaryota; kingdom Metazoa; phylum Chordata; class Amphibia; order Anura; family Ranidae; genus Staurois; species Staurois parvus. The sequence continues at coordinate 15,284,528 of NW_028317802.1, forward strand.
TTCACTTTAAGGAGGTTGGGCTATTGGCCATTAGAAGTAGAAATTGTTCTGGCATCAGTGGGAGTAAACAATGTATCTTTGGTATTAGAGGGAGGACTAATGCTCAGTCGTTGCTGTCAATGGAAGGAATAGTTCCCCGTTGTTGGTATCAATGGAAGAAATAATGTCCATTTTTGTTGTCAGTAGCAGGAACTATCCCTTATTGTTGGTGTCAGTGGCAGGAATAGTGCCCCATTGTTGATGTCAGTGGGAAAAATAGTGCCCCGTTATTGGTATAAGTTTGAGGAACAGTGACCAATTGTTGGCATTATTGAGAGAAATAGTGGCCCAATTTTTAATGTCAATAGCAGGAATTATGCCACATTGTCTGTCTGGGAGGAATAGTGCCTTGTATCAGTGGAAGGATAAGTACCCCAAGGGCCAGTTAAAGCCAAGCAAAGGGCTGCATCCAGCCCCGGGCCGTAGTTTGGAGGCCACTGATGTAAGGCATGTATGTAGTGATTCCTGTGCTGATATAAAAAATATGTACGGTATATATTTTTGCTTTTGTTATTGGGTTGCATTTAGAAGTACAGTTCAAGTAAAAAACAAATTTAGAAATGCAATTGGGAAGTTACTAAAACTGATGCACACAGAATCTGGTATCAGCTCTGCATAGTAACCAATTAGCTTCTAGGTTTTAGTGTCAAAGCTTAATTTAACAAGCTGAAGTTAGAAGCTGATTGATTACCATGCATATCTGCACCAGATTTTGTGTGTACCCCTTACTGTACTCTGCTTTAAGGCTTGTTTACTAAGGGAAACTAAAATATGAAGGCAAGAAACGGGGTGAGGTGAAGCAATGGGGAGACAAACAAAGGGGCATTGAAGAGGGATCCAATAAATGAAGCTATAATCCAAGATTAGGTCATACATGTGTTGCAGTACCACTGACATGAGCAAAACCCATTATTGCTGCAAGCTGGGTAGTTTTACTCTCTAAAAATACCAGTGTCCAATGACACGCTGATAACACTGTTCAACAGGTAAAAAGTTTTGGGCATAAAATTAGCTAATCTTACATAATTTTGGGGTGCTGAAAACGAAAATGACCCTAAAAAATGTTGATTGGCTCTAGTTTCCATGATATATTCACCCATCTAATGACGTAAGCCATTCAAAATTATGATGCAACTTCAGCTGCATATTGCGCAATTGATACTGGTGACCAATAGAAAATTGCATGTATACTGAGATGATGCAATATTAGCCTTTAATTGCATCACTTCACTGCATAAAAGCTGCAGTATCTGTAGCTGATTGTAGTTCGACAGCGTCTTTACATTTCGTTTTATGCTTATATAGGCTACTCAGTAATGCCTCGAACTTGTGTGAATAAAGCAGATAATTTCTGCTATATCTGCGGTGAAATAACTTTTATCTCACAAAAAAGGATGATAACAGGAATGATTAAGAAAGCCTACAACTTGTATTTTGGCTGCAAGATAGGAGACCAGGACAAGAGCTGGGCACCACATATATGCTGCAATTCTTGTGGGACGGCACTGGAGCAATGGTTGAATGGAAAAAAGGCATCTATGCCTTTCGCTGTGCCAATGATTTGGAGAGAGCCAACAGATCATGTTAGTAATTGTTACTTTTGTATGGTGCCTCCAATTGTAAAAGGGCTAAATAAAAAGAAAAAGTTATCTGTGCACTATCCAAATATTCCATCGGCAATACGTCCAGTTCCTCATGGAGAGGGGCTACCAATTCCTAAAGCACCAGAATCCTTCGTGGTTGAGTCAAGTGAGGAAGAACCTAAGAACCTGAAGCGTGTAGTCACGTGCAGTTGTAAGAGATAGCCCTTTCCTCGAATACAAGAGAAAAGCCAAGAGAAGCAAAACCGACACAAACTGAAGACAAAACTAGTGAGAATCCTAAGTATTAAAATGATTCAACTTAGCTTATGGCTATCATTTTTCTTGGTAATCCTATGCAATATATTATGCCATTTAGGCTTTGTTATGTAGTCAATATCACTTGCTTTATATTTGTGGAAAGACATCTATCTATATAATTATTGTGCATTATGTAGTCATTACGCCTATAGTAGAAAACTTTCCGTTTACAGAAAAACTAGAGCCAATTGACAAATTTCATTGTTATATTTGAACTCAGAATGTGAAATTCATTAAGAAATGGATCCTTTTGTTTCCAAAACTGGCAAAAAATAAAAATTTGTTGAACAGTGTAACCGGGAAATGCAGTTGCCGGTTCTTGGCTGCACTTTCCTCACGCTGTCAGAGCATGAGGAAAGTACTGCTGAGAACTGGCAGTTGTCAGAGCAGAGATCGGCACCGATCATCAGTGCCCTGATAATTGGTGCCTCGCAGTGCCACCCACCAGTTCCGCTCACCTGTGCCCAGTAGTGCCGCCCAGCAGTGCCACCAGTCAGTGCCCAGCAGTTGCACCAGTCAGTGCCGCCAGTTAGTGCCCAGCAGTGCCACCAATCAGTGCTGACTATTAGTGCTCATCAGTGCCGCCTATCCGTGCCACCTAATTAGTGCTGCCTATCAGTGCCGCCTATCTGTGCCACCTCACAAGTGCTGCCTATCAGTGCTGCCTATCAGTGCCCATCAGTGCTGCCTATCAGTGCAGCCTCATCAATGCACATCAGTGAAGGAGAAAAATTACTTAAATTACTTTAATTTCTATTATAAAATTACATTTGCAAAATTTTATAATAGAAACAAAGAAACTTTTTTTTCACATTTTTTGCTCTTTTTTTGTTTATAGGGCAAAAAGTGAAACACCCAGCGGCAAGTAAATACCACCAAAAGAAAGCTCTATTTGTGAGAAAAAAATACTTAAATTTCATATGGGTATAATTTTGCATGACCATGCAATTGTTCTTTCAAAGTGTGACAGCGCTGAAAGCTGAAAATTGGCCTGGTAAGGAAGGGGGTATAAGTGCCTAGTAGGCAAGTGGTTAATAAAAGTGTTTTATTTACAATACTACAATATGAGGAGTATCTTTTTCATATGTATGGAGTGGAGTTGGAGGAGATAGTAAGCTGACCGTGGAAGAGCAGTTACATCTATATACCTACCAGGTTAAAAGGGAAAAGCGCAGTTTAACCTGGTATACAGGTCAGACATTAAGGTGAGCACAATAGTGTGTCAGGGGGTGTGGACACTGAAGAGGGACATTATTGCACTTCGGTTGGATTTGAATATCACATGAAGCACAGCGGTAATAAAGACACAATTCACTATAAAAACTGTTTAATAGCGTATGGTGAATTTCAAACACAGCATACAGCAAGTTCACCATGTGGATGTATGATACTAGGTGTGATTTATGATGCATTTGGAACTTAATATGGTCTAATTTTATTTGATGGACATATGTTTAATTTTGGATAATTTCAACGTATGCTTGGGCACATGCGTTTGTCACTTATGACACAAGGATTTGCATGTTTTTGTATGTATATTTGGTATTTATTAGAGTATATCTGTTTACTACACACAATGATATAGGTTTATGGTATACATCTACTTATAACACTAATATATTAGAGCATTATTTGTGTGCTGCATATATACTTTTTCATACATTTGATTGTGAACACTGGTGGAATAAAAGCTAGCTTAGTACTGATGCCTGCACCATAGCTGTCCCTTTTTCTGTCTTGATAGGAGTGTACAAAAACAGAAATAATGATGAGCAGGAATCTTCACCAGGATGATCTTTTGAAGGAAACCTGTACAAGGAAACTGATACAGGCTAATACAGACTGATTTAGGGCTCGTTCACACTTGACTTTATTTATAACTCTTGAAAAATGCCCCTACAGCATTTGACAGGCAGTAGACAGGCATTTGGGAAGCGTTTTTAACACTCCTCAAATGCCCTATGCACAGTTTTGATGCGTTTGATAGGCTTTGCCAAGCGTTAACTGCACCACAAATGCCTATAATGAAGTTAAACGGTATTAACGCTCTGCAAGCGACTCGCAACCGCCCCGCAAATGCCTGCCAGGTGTTTGAGGAGCAGCACCATAGACTTGAATGGGAGCCTTCAACTCCTCCTGACATGAGGCGTGAATTTTGCCGCGATGCGATGCTAACACTACAGTGTGAACAGCACTGTGTGCTGTCATGTGCAGAATTTTCATAGGCGTTTGGGAAGTGTTTTTAATGCTTCTCAAATGCCTGTCTGTCGCCTGCTGACAAAGCTAGTGTGAATGTATCCTTAATGTTTCCTATGCATTCCCTGAATTTGGTCATGTGACTTGATGTCAGATTAAAAAGTGCAGGGGACACATGTTAAAGGGTCACAGATTCCTGTGACAACTACACTTAAGGGGAGATTACTAAAATTGGTGCACTCAGAATCTGGTATCAGCTCTGCATAGTAACCAATTAGCTTGTAGGTTTTAGTGTCAAAGCTTAATTTAACAAGCTGAAGTTAGAAGCTGATTGATTACCATGCATATCTGCACCAGATTTTGTGTGTACCCCTTACTGTACTCTGCTTTAAGGCTTGTTTACTAAGGGAAACTAAAATATGAAGGCAAGAAACGGGGTGAGGTGAAGCAATGGGGAGACAAACAAAGGGGCATTGAAGAGGGATCCAATAAATGAAGCTATAATCCAAAATTAGGTCATACATGTGTAGCAGTACCACTGATATGAGCAAAACCCATTATTGCTGCAAGCTGCGCATGGTAACCAACTTATAATTTCAGCTGGTTCAGTTAGGCCCAATTCACACTAGTGCATTGATCTGCGTTTTAGCACAGCTGTCAAATGAAGATCAATGGAAGGACTAAAATGGATGAAATTGTACATGCATTTTCCATACATTTTCGTGCAAGTTAGTGCCAATTGGCCCTTAAGCTTTGACAATAAAACATAGAAGCTGATCGGTTACTATGTAAAGCTGCATCAGATTCTGTGTGCATCAGTTTTAGTGCATCTCCTCCATAGTCTACGCATTGAGTATATATATATATATATATATATATATATATATATTATATACACACACACATATATACATACATACATACACATATATACATATATACATACATACATACACATATATACATACATACACACATACACATACATACATACACATACATACATACATACATACATACACATACATACATACATACATACACATATATACATATATACACACATACATACATATATACACACATACATACATATATACACATATATACATACATATATACACATATATACATACATACATACATATATATACATACATACATACACATATATACATACATACACATATATACATACATACACATATATACATACATACATACATACATACACATACATACACACATACACATACATACATACACACATACATACATACACACATACACACACATACACATACACACATACATACATACACATATATACATACATACATACACATATATACATACATACATACACATATATACATACACACATACACATACATACATACACACATACACATACATACATACATACACATACACATACATACATACATACATACATACACATACACATACATACATACATACACATACATACATACATATATATATATATATATATATATATATAAATATATTTCCACTCATTTTAAGCATCCGGATGCTCTAATAACTAAACTCCTACATTTGCATTCTCATTTTCTGAAGGGTCATAAAATACTGTACATATAATAGAATCATGAAATGAGAGTCTACAGACTTGCTTAAAACCAGGGTATGATACTTCTGAATCTGGCAGCATAGCCTACATAAAAATTTTATCAAGCAGACCTTGAGACTTAGACAAAGTGCCAGTATTTCCTCAAAAGTCTTTGTGGTGCACCGATTGATTTTACTTTTTACCTGTAGTGGCTTTTACCATTTTATTTTACAGATTTTCGAATTTCCTAAATCTTTTTTTGTGTTTTTTTTTTTATATTATTGTGAAACAACTTGTTATTGTCTAGGGATGTACTGCATATGATTTAAAAACCGCAGTATCATTTTCTGACGCCAGAGAATTAGAACGTTAATTGCTGAAAGCAACTCACTTATCATTATTTATGCAGGAAAGAACCTAAGTATTGAATAACAAAGCCTCTGCATCTGCTGACTCAATACGTGTTCTGTCAAGTAATTTGCCAAATCATCAGGATCTTCTATTTTGAAAGCTCATCTTGCAAACGAAACATAAAAAGGGCACAAGACTCTGTACAAGGTGAATCATTTTGTAAACGTGCCTTATTTATTTTGGACATTATATTGTTCAGCCTTTTCAGCACTAAACAGTTATTTGCATAATTGCAATGCAAAACTGAGACAGATACGTAATGCGGATAGATTTTTTTATAATGGCAAAACTGGGAGGTGTCCACTGAATGCTGTAAAAGCACTGCTGAATTATCTTACTGTTTGATTTAAAACAACTTCTGACAGTAACTTTTAAAATGATTATTTAGCAATATGTGGAAAGTGGCATAAAGTATGTCGGTGCTGTGGTTGAAGCACCTTTAAACTGTCAAAGTCCCAATTACATAGTAAAGCAGGCACTAGTTCAGGAACTTATTACGTGTTAAGCTTTAATAAACATGGTTAAAACTCCATGGAAATAGCTACACTGGTGTGTTTTAACCGAACACAGCTCTAATACAAAAAAATACAAAGATGAATCAATCAGCTTCCAAGAAATGATTCCAAAATATTGCTTTATAGACAAAATCAGAAACTCTTGTAACTCACTAGCGTGGGCACTAGGTTTCTCCAACTGCTCCCAAACTTACTGTAAGGCCAGCTGATGGGGAATGGAGTAATACAGTGCTGCACTTCCAACATGATCCACATAAAATAATTCTTCCAGGCAAGCCCTCTTATATAAGGAAACAACATCTTAATGTCTCTGATAAACCCTTGTTTTTGTACCATGGGTTGAAGATGGACATCTGCCATGGATTTGCCTTCAACATGGTCGAAAGACTTCCGGACTTTAGATAAGTGGGGTGTACAACCCACATGCTTAAGGTACATGTGGGTGAACATTATTGTGATGCTATAATCCCCAATGCCAAGCAGTTATCAGTTTCCAAACACTTTATATATAGTAAGTACATAAAGGAGACATGACTGGTTTCCTATTTCATGGTATAGAAAGAGCTAGTAAAACAATTTGAGGGGGAGATTTACATCCTGGATCCTGAAACTTGTCAGGAGGATACTACAAGGTTTGAACCAAAAAGAGGACATACGCCTATTTCTAAGATGATTCCAGATATAAATAAGGGACAATTTGTATATAAAGCAATCTTTTCTTAAAAGCTGATTGTTTCATCTTTGTATCTTTTTTTAGTTTACTACATCAATATCTGTTTTTTTTGCATTTTATAGTTAATTTAAGTTAAACTAATTCACCTGTCTCTGATTATAAATTTTGAAGGTCTAGCTGTTGCTGTATAAAATGGTGGTGGAAAATAATATCGCTAGCTATGATTAAGGCCATGTTTGGCTGAAACACATACAGTAAGAGTGGCTATTTTCATGGAGTTTTAACCCTGTTTAATAGAGCTTAACGTGTAGCAAGTTCCTAAATGAGTGCCTGCTTTACTATATCTAGGTGCCTACGTGCCACTTTTGATTTCCTGCAGAGTACCCCTATACCCCAGAAATTCGTGAAGCTTGGGTATGCAGATCAACTAGGTTCCTTGACTGCTAGCTCTTGCCTATCCTTTCCTATCTCAGATGCCTTACTACTGCTCCATCTCTGTGAGAGCAGCCTCACTGATTGAAGCATTCAAGAATGAAAGGAAGTGGCCAAATAGAGTGACCAACTGATTCTCTTGTTCTGGTGGCACCTGATGGTAAGCCAAAACAAAAAAGTAATATATAGCAGCTAGCTTACCAGTTCTTAAATGTAGTGGCTCTTCTTTTTTGTTTTTTTCAGGCCTTTATTTTATTTTCATCTACCAATCCTGCCAATAACATGCTTCCAGGCCTTAGTTGGCCATTCTCACTTGCTCCACTAAATCAATGAGGGAGCCATGTTTGTCATTTGAGGTTGGGACTACAAACATGTGTTCCTCTTTTCATCTGCATTACATGGTGGGTGGGAGAATTAGTAGTTTACAGGATACAGCTAGAAAGAAAGATAACTTGCTTGATATACCAATTCAGTTCATATGAAGTGATAAGGACACTGCATTTCTGGCAATATCAACATGTACTGTAATTTCTGTACTTGCTGAAAATGTTCTGAGCCTTAAACTAATGCAACCACTACATATACCCCTGTACAAATCATTAGTAAGACCTCATCTGGAATATGCAGTAAAGTTTTGGGCACCAATTCACAAAAAGAAAACTAGTGATCTGGAGAAAGTGCAGAGAAGGGCAACCAAACTGATAAGAAGCATAGAAGAGTTCAGCTATAAGGAAAGATTAGAGAAATTTAATATATTCTTTCTTGAGAAGAGAGGATTAAGGGGGGATATGATCAACATGTATAAATACATCAGTGGTTCATATAGTGAACTCAGTGTAGCATTATTCACCCTTGGGTCATCACAGAGGACAAGGGGGCACTCTAAGTCTGGAAGAAAAAAGATTTAATCTCCAAATATGGAAAGGTTTCTTCACAGTAAGAGCTGTGAAAATAAATGTGGAATAGACTCAATAGTTGGTTCTGGCCAGCTCAGTTGATTGCTTTAAAAAAGGATTCTTTCCTAGATACACATAACTGGATACTAACATTTATAGGTAAAGTTGATCCAGGAAATATCTGATTGCCTCTCGGGGTATCAGGAAGGAATTTTTTCCCCTGCAGGAACAAATTAGATCACGCTTTGCTGGGTTTTTCTGCCTTCTTCTGGATCAACTGAATATAGGATTAGAACTTTTTTTTTTTTGGTTGAACTGGATGGACTTTGGTCTTTTTTTAGCCAAACTAACTATGTCACTATGTACGGACTGGTAAACTGTAATATAGTCAATTTCTGTATCTGGGGTTCAGCAACTGAGCACTTTTTTCTAACTACATAAATAAAATAAAAACTATAGTGTCTTCAAGAGGCATAATACAGTATGTTGTTATATTTACATTAAAGTAATTTTTGTTGTAGCTAATATTTTTAAATATATGCTGTACCATAAGTCCAGAAACGTAAACAATCATATTACAGATCTTTGAATCCTCCCATTATTACAGGTTTGTATTTTACTGAAGTCAATGGTGCAGATTTAGAGGTAGGCACACCAATACAAAATATTCCTTGATTTGCCCCTTACACACTTGTTGCCTTGCAAAATGATTTAGCATTGCTGCATGAATATATTAACAAGGTGTTTTCATCTTTTCCGTTACAGCAAGGCAGCTATTTTAAAAACACACACACAGAAATTTTAAACAACATTCTCTCTAAAGCTCTCTCTGATTTATAGATGGAGGTTGGGTATTTTTCTAATATAATAAAGCTAAGCAGACTAGATAGACTGGAACAGACTTTTGAATAGTTAGTAATATAAAAAAAAATTAAAATATACACACAATATTATTAATCTGCTCACCAGCTAACATTTAACAATACAGCAGCTGTACAGATGGCTTACAGCTTCTATGGACCATTGGTAGTGCGCCCCCCTACTATGTTTTCTGGGCTCCACTGTCCCACCTCTGGGCCCAGGACCCCATGTTGGATCCTGCTGGGTAGAAGGGACCAGTGAATATCCATTTGCTGATCTCCCCTAGCTAGAATGAACACAGAAGGGACATGTATTACATCACTTCAGGGTTTGGCATTCACTTTCCCAAGCCTCTGGGAAAAAGCTAATGGAATATGAGCTGCACTACATTAGCTTCAATGGAAGGCAGAGGAGACATCATGGGTCTAATATATCAATAATGCCTCATTAAAGAGAACTTGTTACAACAAAATACTATTATATAGGGGATGTTTGGTCCCCTATGTGATAAAAATAAAGCATAGTGAAAAAAAGATGTAAAAAATAAAAAATTACACCCAAGCACCTAAACGCCCCTTTCCAAAGGAAATTTTTAATTCACCCCTAGGTAAACATTCATACAAATGTAAACACAGATGTGGGGCTGCCTACATATGAAAATGTTGATTGAGCAACATGGGTTACTAAGTGCCTTGCACGCCTGAGTGAGAGCAATAATTGCAGGAGCAATATTCATTGTTAACTCAAAAATTATATCCTTTAAGTGCTTATAAAGCTTCCCTTATGGAAAATCTTGGGTACTAAAGTTTCATAAGGCTTGACATGTTGAGTGTCTATTTAGTTGGCACAACCTAATTTCTTTATATTTTACCAAATTAATGAACATTTGACTTGATAAACCTGGAGCTAATTTTGTCAGAAATAAAAATGTAGAACTCTATAACTAATTTGAAAATATATGATGTTTGGGGGTTCAACTTAACTTCAAGACTAAAATGTTTTTTTAAGCGTGTGTGCAAAAACAAAAAAAAAGCTCTTGCAGGGAACAGGCTAAATTGATAATTCTGTCCCATTAGGTTTAAAGTCTGAAAAAATATATAATTAAAATTGCACTAAAAGATACAAATGTGGACCATAAAACACAAAATGTGACAAATGAATCTTTACCTGGCATTCCATACAAACAAGTTTTTACAATAATGATTAATATGGCAAAACATGCATACTGACTAGTTCATTTAGAGCCATAGGAAATCCTCCTAGGAAAAAGTATGTGACAAGCACACAAAGAGCTGCCTTCATTTATTAAAGATATATGATGAGCTAAATGCCTTCATATGTCTTCAAGTGGAGATACAATCATATATGTTTTAGGTAGAATCAATAATCAGCAATTTGTTTTGTCATATACTGTAAATTACATTTTACTTTTATCAATAACTGGCAAGCATTATTGTGAATAATGTTCATTCTATACTTTTTGACATTTATTTTGTAAAGTTAAAGAAAAGTGCACTGCTCCAACTTTACAAGTGCTCCTCTCATATGCTGGAATCAGGTGCTTGCTGTCCGCCACTACTCCATACATACAGTAGCTCAGTATAATTCAAAGAATCCAAAGGCTTTACAGGTAGGGTTTTTATGACAGAAGAGACCCTATTGGTCTTATCTGTTATAAAGGCTTATCCTTCCTTATTAGCAGTAATGTACATAGCGCCATGCATGCATGATGATATGCCGTGACGATGTGACTCCAGTGTACATGTGCAGGAGTGACATTATTGTGACCCACCCATTCAAGTGGCCGAACAGACTGAACTCAGAAGGAATACTAGGAGAAGATGGAAGTGCCGTAAAAAGTAGAAGAGCAGAAAAAGCAGCAATGGGGGGCATTGTTTGAAAGGTAAGTCTGCCATAATGTGTTACTGTGTGTTGCATACTAGTACATTATAGCATAAAGTTTCCAGGGGTATTCATTTAACAAAAAAAATTTGAGAGTTTATTTCTGCTTTTACCCTTGTTCTATTGCTATGAAAATTCTTAAAAAAACATGCAACCTAATTATTAATATTGATGTAGGTAAAGGTAGTGGGGGTGGGGAGTGGGTTGGTGGTAGAAGGTGTTTAGAGTTTTTTTTTTTTTGGGGGGGGGAGGGGTAATACATTCCTTATTTTACAATTTTTGAAAAAAAATAAAACAAAAGAAATTGGGTTAGAGGTGGAAGCATATACTGAACAGAACCAGGAAAAACAAGGTATCAGTGAACAAATGACAACATGATCCAAAGGGCAAGAGACGAGAGCACGCTCCAAATCATTTCGCATAGGTCAATCTTGCTGTATGTCTCCCAATGAAGTGAAAATGACCAGATGGAAGCGGAGAGGGGAAATGGGGGTGTCTTGGGGGGGAGAAGAATGGGAAAAAGGGGTGGGGGGGTTGAAGACACAGGAATAGGAAGTGGGAAAGGAAGGAAGTGGGAGGAGGATTGGCAAGAATAATGCAAACTGCATAAATCTCTAAGACCATTACCCTGTATATTAAAATATCTTCACATATTTTGAACATAGAGATGAGACACACTTCACTCAAAATTCCTCCCTTTGGGGATATGGACATTTAGTTAAAATATTTTCTCTTCAGTGGTTAGAAGACAGTAGTGACCTCCACCTCTGATGGGAAAGTCAACCCTTTCTATGAGCTGTACTTTGAGTGTTTCAACATTGGACACATGCGATTGAACAAAATGTTTTGCAATGTTAGTGTTTTTGTATATTCTAATATCTATTATCTCTCACCCTGCCACACAACTGTCCCCACATACTGTTTCTTACAGGCAGTACATCAAATAATATACTGTATATAATAAATGTTTACTTACTCAAATTCACTGTTAAGATACACTTTCTTTAGCTCAAATTCTCTTCCCATTTACACCTTTCTGTTTTGAATTCACTGCTGGGCTGCACCTTTTTCAGTGCAAATTTACTGGCCCTGCCCACCACCTCAATGCTCCCTAGAGAAGAGAAGAAGCTCCTCTAAGTGCAGTATAGACAACTTTAATGAATAACAAATGTAGAACAATTCACATATTGCATATTGAAAGCAAGCTCAAAGGATGGGAGGACGGCTGTGTCCATGCTGTGTCAGTGGCCTCCCATCCTTTTGAGCTTGCTTTCATTATGCAATATTGAGTTGTTCTACATAAAGTTGTCTATACTGCACTTAGAGGCACTTCTCTTCTCTATTCTACACAGAGTTTTGCTACTACTATATGAGGCTTGCCCTAGTGCTATATGGACTTTTGTAGCCCTAAATTGGACTTTTGGACTTTCACAATTCATAATAGCTGGGTGGTAGCACTTTGTGCTGATTGTTCTCTAATTGAGTTCAATGTTCTCTGCCAACCTAAACATCGCTCCTTTACATTTCACATAGATTGCCATCTTTCTTAGAAAAAAATATTATGAACACACTACACTATACCCATGTTAGCTCTTGCATGTACAGGCACACTGTATCAACTGTAACTAGTGTCTTTGTGCATGCCAGGGCAATGGTGACTATGATGCCCATTCAATGAGTTTCAATCGTTTCCTGCAGACTGTTCTATTGGATATTGATAGATGGTGAATGAGAGCGTGCAATGGTTGTGACAGAAAGGTATTGGGCAGGTACTACACTGCAGCCAGCTCCAGCCCACCACAACCACCTGTATCATAGTTCACTATCTTCATACCAAACCTATGCTATTCTGAAGTGGTTCTCAT